>NC_091483.1:37142597-37465481 GCF_947461875.1 Haliaeetus albicilla | reverse complement strand
TCCGTTTCACACAATTATTGATGCCAGAAGATTCAAAATCAAATCTAAAGTCATTATATACAAATGATACCACAAAACTCAATTTTAACTTCATTAAAATAAGAAAATAGCAGACAACTGGAGCCATCCAGTCTGACATGTCTCTTAATCTCAGAAAATGCATGAAATAAAAAAATCCAGCCTTAGGACTGCAGCTACATTAATGTAGTCAATGAAGGATACAGCTATCTCTGGTACTGACAAGATCTAAGAACACTGAAATGCAAGACTGCAGAATTAAAAAGTAAACAATAATTCATGAAATTAACTAAAAGTGTTGAAGGCTGAAAGAACATGATTAAGAGTAGAGGGAATGATAAACAGCATTTAAAAGAGAAAAATGAAGTTGTTTGTCACCACAGCATAGAGCAAGGAGAGTATAATATTACCAGTGCAATTATACATTCCTGAATACTTTCAAGAAGTTCTGAAATAATTTTAGCAACCAATGAAACATATTGTACCTGTATATAGTAAGTTATGATCAACTGCCAAAATATAAAAATTTATTTTTCTTAAGAATTTTGTTTTGGTTTTAACAAGAATCTAGTAACCACTAATTTTGGAAAACGTGATTTGGTTAATTGCAAGTCATTCAACTTTCTCTTAGTTATTTCATGCTGCATGTTTCCCAGTCATCCTTCTATAGTCTTGCTATTATCCTAATATCAAGCTGGTCTTTCTACCAATGTATATATTTTATAAAACCGATCAACTCCATTTCACAGCTTGCTTATCCTAAAGCCTACGATCAACCTCTGCTGTGGCATATATTTCTATTTCCATATCCGTTAGCTTTGAGTCTTTGAAACTCCCATCTAAATATCTCAAGTCAATGGCTTCAGAATATGACTTTCGCAATTCAAAATGCTGCTGCTTATTACACACAAAGTGCTTACTAAACACAGTGTTACCACATTGAGGTGTTTCTATTTTCCTTTTCCATGCCTGATCTCCTAAACTAGTCACATTCCTTACAAGCTTCAGATAAACTACATGTTATTGGCCACCTCTACTAAAAAGTCAAATGTACACCCTTCCTTTGTGTATTTCCTTTGATAGCTTTTTGTGTGCTCTTTAAATAGCACTGGCCTATCAAGAAAATAGCTCAGCCTTGGTGGCAGCAGTGCTTCAAAATCATCAACAGAAAAAAAGCTCTCTTTCCTTGTAAAGCAAAACAGTTGTTTCTGGATAAACCTATTAATTAAAACAGGTTTGAACTTCCATCAGTTTTATAGCATTCTCCAGTTTCCCTGTCTCTTACACAGATATCCATGTGACCACTCTCTGATGTCACAATTAAATTAAAAATATACTTCTAAGCTGAAGAAAAGTTTATTTCTAAACCTGAAGCAAGGTTATTATATTTTTGATTGGTTTAAAGTAAGTTTATAATTTTCATGCTATTTGCAGCTTTAAAAAAATACCATTGTTCAAACTCCATATTAATCTAATTTATGCTAATAGTTCTGATATTTGATGCAGGATGTTTTCTTTTCCAGTAGTTTTCATTCCTCTGTCCTACAGGCTCTTCCAAATATCTATAATTGTACAGCATATATTCTGCATAAAATCATGTGACACACTTTAAGGGCATCTCTTCGCAAGAATGAAGGTCTTACTCTAACTTTGGCAGTTTTCAAAAATGTGGAGAACATTAGGAAGAAGTCAAGATAGTTATTTCTCTCTTGCTGAGATTGTTCAAAAAATGAAAACCTTTCCTGCTCAACTGTTAATCAGTTTCTTCTCTTACTCAACACTTAAAGTCACCTTTCTGTTTGGGACACTGTAGTGATTTCCACAGTAGCCAATTATGATATCAAAAAGGTGTAACTCTTTAGTGAATAATAAAGCAGTCTACTTAAGCTCCTGTAGTCCTGTGCTCATTCTAGTAATTACAAAAGATAAATAGTCAGAAAGCCAGTTCCTACATCATAGGGCAGTTTCCATTCTGACACAAAAGCTGTTAGTTGAGTTGGCACTCTTAGCCTCACTGCAGAGCAACTGAGAGTTACTTTACCCGTGCTTACAAAACCCATGTTCAGCACAGTTCTGGGATACAAAGGAACACTGCCAGAAGTTCTAATTTATGCTGACTGTGCACTGGCCTGCTGGGATTCTCACTCAGGTTTAAAAACAAAACAAAAAAATAAAACTGATGCTACTGAGAAAAGAACAAAATATAATAGCCATCAATATTGTTTAGTCAGTATTTTAATTTTTAAGCAAGAAGAAGTCAAATATATTTTAAGGCAAATACCACACGAAGTTCAAAGCTGACACATCATGAAAAAAAATAAAACTTTCAGCCAGCTTCTAGTTCTTTTCCTTCAATACCCAAGTCTTGTGCAGCATTAGGGTCATTTGACCAATGTAAGAAATCCGAAGTGTTGCTTGGTTTCCACTACCACTTTTCACTTATGGATCCAGGATGTTTATCACATACAGCATGATTCTCACAGGTGAATACTTATATAGGATTTTATTAAAATCTGACCAGACTTCATCCTAAATTGTGCTGGAATACTCACTTAATGTTCTAAATGAAAGCAGCAGCGGTGTAATTACCTTGTAGTAATGACTTCTTCCAACACTAAACCTAAAACCAAGCTGTTCATATGAAATCCCTCCATTATTCTCTGGAAAAAAATGCTTGAGCTATTACACCAGATTCTGTAGGTCATCATCACAGCTCTGCATCTTGGAAACACTAACCAGTAGCAGAAAAAAGATGGCGAGCTATATTAAAATCTGCTGTTTTGAGAATAATGTTTCAAAATAGATTGCAGGGCTCAGATTATGGCCGATAGTTCTAACAGCTTTCAGTAACTGATTTATAATGCCACCAACATTTTCACTACACAGGAACTGAAAATGGACAGGTTGTCCTGTTCTCCATTTTGGCTCATTGAGAAATTTTTGCAGATCAGAATGTTGAACCCAGTCCATTGCTTGAATTGCTTTAATGCTAGAAAAATAAGCATCCCTACCAAATTATTCCTCCTTGCCCCATATATTTCAGCTGTGCACTTTTAACACTGGAATCCCAACCTGTTCCCTCATATCGTAGTCTGGCAGAAGCAAAAATGCAACGTTAATTATTTTCTGCATATTTTTCACAACATATGGGTTTTCAGGCCACCGCTGAAACAAGGGGTTGTCAAAAGCACAAAACAGTGCTTTTCCTCCACTTACCATCTTCTTAAATTATTCTACATTGTCTTAAATTAAGGTGTGATATAGAAAGGACGCCAAGATGTTGACAACATCTGGACAAGGCATACCATTGTGTACCTAGGCAGCACTTGGAAGAATATTCTATGAAGTATACTAAATCCAGAGAATCTAGTGTCAGTGAGTCCCCCAAAAAATCCAAGTGCCAATTACCACACTGTTTCTGTGATGTTTTGTGAGGAATTCCACTGTCTCTTTTTCACTGTTCATATGCTTATATGAAAGCCTGAAGCCTATACTATATTTAAGCCTTAGATCTGTAACAGTAAGCTGTATTCACCACGTAACACAGAAGTTGCCCAGCATCATGAAGAGAAGGAGCAGTTGTCCTGTTTTCAGCTGGGATGGAGTTTATTTTCTTTCTAGTAGTTTGCATAATGTAATGTTTTGGGTTCAGTATGAGAAGAATGTTGATAACACACTGATGTTTTCAGTTGTTGCTAAGTAGTGGTTAGACTAAGTCAAGGATTTTTCAGCTTCTCATGCCCAGCCAGCAAGAAGGCTGGAGGGGCACAAGTTGGGAGGGTACACAGCCAAGGCAGCTGACCCAAACTGGCCAACGGGGTATTCCATACCATGTGATGTCATGCCCTGTATATAAACTGGGGGGAGTTGGCCTAGGAAGATCACTGCTCAGGAACTAACTGAGCATTGGTCAGTGAGTGGTGAGCAATTGTATTGTGCATCACTTGTTTTGTATATTCCAATCCTTTTATTAGTAATATTGTCATTTTATTATTACTGTTATCATCATTATTATTTTCTTCCTCTATGTCCTATTAAACTCTCTTTATCTCGACCCACGAGTTTTGCTTTTTTTCTGATTCTCTCCCCCATCCCACAGGGTGGAGGGGGAGTGAGCAAGTGGCTGTGTGGTGCTTGGTTGCTGGCTGGGGTTAAACCACGACAGCAGTACAAACAGATTCTGAAACAAAACTGTTATTGCGACAACTGACTGAAAGTCTTTGAGACCATGCAGGCAAACCATTAATCCCAGTGTTGTTACCTATTACTTCCTGCACAATAGAAGACTTTACTAAACCACTCAAATAAACCTGCCTGTCAAGCATGACCACCTCCGCTTATTAAGGCTGTCACCATAGCTCACAGGTTTTTGGGGGGATTTTGGGGGTTTTTCCCCTTTAAAAAAAAAAAAGAAAGAAGAAAAACAGTTACCTTGGGCTAGGTTTAAACCACTTTGTTTCTCAGTCCCCCTTTCCAATGACTACTTTTATCCTAAATCCATTTTTCACATTGCCAGGTTAACAGAAATGAAATCTGCACAAAGCATGCAATTGTCACCTTTCCAAAGAAGAGCCAGAGATGTATCCATGATGCACAAAAGTGAGGAGCCCAGCCCAGGTCCGTGGATGCTGCACTGGATGCCAAAACTTCTATGCACCAAAACAGCTAAACTCTTATGAACTGAAATGTTGTTGTTTCTCTTGCTTTAACTCTATGTGAAGTTCAATTCAGAATTCAGTGAAACTTAAGAACTTACAATATCACTAATACACAAAAAACAATGACAGCAAATAAATGGAATCTAGTGCATTTGATTTCAAACAAAGCAGAAGAAGTTTCATAAAGAAATACACAACTTGGAGAAGTGCCTTACTTTAGGACTCTGCAAGCCTATTTTTATTATAATCGATTCTTCTTGAAAAGAATGCTCAGGGTTAAAAAACATATTTGCAACCTTTTCTACAATATGGCTCTATTTGTTTAAGTGCCATAGGTAGAATCCATCTGCAGTCTTAGTATTTAACTGTAAGTGGAAGATATTTATTTAGCTAGTACATTTTTTCTGACATTTATATTACCTCAAAGGACAACACTGCCTTTGCAAATTCTATTTCAGATTGAGTTAATTGAACTTTTGAAGGCATGGTAATCTTGTCATGAATCAGCAGCGTTGGTTATGACTTTGAAGGAGCAACCTATCATAGAAATTGATTTTTTTTTTCAGCCTCAATGAAAAGGAATCAAATTGCATAAGAAAATAAATTAACTTTAAGTGAACCAGACCCCTAAAGGTATAATCTCTAGATGCCCCACTCCCACAACATGTGTACATACACACACTTTGAAGACAGCTTGTCTTTATGAATAAGACTAAAGCTATTCTAGACTTAAGTTTACTGCTTTTAGTGAATATCTCAAGCTAACAGTAACAGTATTTGAAGAACTAGAACAATATATTACAATGTATACATTATATACTGAAGGTAAATAATTTACTCTGGACTAATCATTAGCTCTGGAGATTCTTCGGTGAAAACAACCGTGGAATTTAAACCTAATTACTTGTAATTGATAAAGTTTCTTATTTAGAGGTCATTAATCTAAATCCAGGTCATGTGAAGTAGCAAACAAGCACTAAATACAGTTTTCTATCTCAAAAGAATTGGTATTCTCAGACAGGAATCATGGAGATACAACAAATCTGCTTCCCCTGCAAACAATACAATCCATCCCCCTAACTGCCTCTAAAAGTCCACACTACATAGAGAAAAGCAAGTTCTTATATGCTGTACAACAGTATTAATGTGAATTTTCTAAAGAGGTCCATAAACTAAAGAAAGAAGTTGAAAATAACTGATCCAGAATAAAAACTGTCTATTGTATACTCATAAGAGTTTTTGGCAGGCAGGAAGAACTGCAGCAGCCCAAAATCTCCCAACCACGTGGGAGGGAATGTAAGCAGGGGAAGAGTTGCAGGAAGATGGTAATTAAAAAAAAAAAAAAAAAAAAAATTAAAAGGACTCCTGCTCTGAAGACTTGATTTGTGCTTTCAGTAAAACATCTGTCTATTCTAAATGGACTTTGTCTTGAAGTACAAGTCGAAGAACAGGCCTCTTCAGAATTCCCAAATCCCTTCATACGGTTTTGTTCACTTTTTTCTGCTCCAATAATTATTTGGTTGTTCATGGCACAGTGGAACAGTTTCAGTAAAAGGATGGAAAGTGCCTCTAAACAAATTAGCCAAAGCCTCCAACTCTGACATTCACCTAAGTAGAAAATGTAGGGGAAACTCCCTCACACTCAGAAAGACAGTGGATTTTAGACTACCATACCTTAACAAAAAGGATGTACATTATTGAACAAAAGGTATTCGAGCACATCCCTGCGCTGTGTCAAAGAACAGGTTTATTGAATGCAGCCTCTCCCAATAAGCTGTTGGAAGGCCCTTTTCTGAGGATTTGAAGTAGGCTTGAGCACAAAATAGGTGCTGAGTCATTTAACTGTGATACAATGGAGGCAAACTTTCTGTACGTTCTTAGATGCCTAGAAAACTTTAACTGAAGGCAAGTTAGGCACCACCAGGTCAGGGAGTAATTACAGTTGGGCACTCTACTCCATAGCTGGGACCCAAGTCCTTTTGAGGCTCTGGATCTAAGAAAGTATGCTATTTCACTGTATACTAACTTGATACACAAGATTAAGCTTTCCATGGCATGCAACAACAATATATTAAATCATGTGCTCTACCTGTTCTACAGGAAAAGATTACCTTAAAGCTATTTGGGATCAAATACAAATGTCTACTGGACCAAGTCCTGATTCCTAGTATTCAGGGAGAACTGGCCAAAGCCCAAATAATTGTAAATTAAAATTATCATTTTATGGCTCAACCTGGTGTATGAATTTGTCTTTTACATGTGTTAAAAAGGTAAGCATTATTAGAAGTAAACGATGTGTTTTCATTCAAAGATGGACATTTTGTGTAAAAAGAATCTGAAAGTTATCACCAGGGACAACCTACCGGAAAATAAACAGACAATCTGAAAGCAATTGCTATATGAACAATGAAAGAACCTTAAAAACTTACCACAGTTTGAGGAGACAAATTTATATTATATCTTATTTACTAGGATGTAAACCAATGCTTGATTATTTCTAGTAATTCCCGATTAAATAAGTATGACCTTTTCTGAACAAATGTTTAAGCCTACAAGATGACAAATCAATATGCTTTCACCCCACAGGGTCATCACTCAGCAATTAGCATGCTTCTAGAAGCTATACTTGCAGGACTCAACACAGGCTATTTCCTTAGAATTGCATTGAAGCATAAGCTGAGAAAACAATACTATCAAGGATCTCTGTCCACATCTTACTGTCTAAATTAATCCCTCTCCACAATAATAGGTAACTCTCTTTTTGAAAGTGAATATTAGTAAAGGAAAAATACTGAAAAATAGTTTAGTTATTTGGCTCAAAGGCTACTTACTGCAGTACACATTTTCTAAACGAAGCATCAGCGTCTCCTTCCGTTACACTAACACCCCATCATGCCTAAGCAAAATTCTGCTTGCTGTAGCAGCAGAGCGCAGCAGCAATGAACACACAGGACAATTCCATGCACCTTGTATGAGGGCAAGATGTCATCAATGACACCTTGTTAACAGTTATTCCTGGAAATGAAGGAGAAGGAGACCCTGAATGAAGGAAAACAATGTCTGATGCCAGAGATAATTAGTCAGCCAAAAAACTCTATCAGCTTATGATGAGCACTTAATAGGAGGAGATACATGAGATAATAGTGACATAGGCCATTAAATTTTCCCACAACAGCTCTCAGTAAAAGTGCTGAGTCTTCCAGGACTAAGTTATTTAATGCAAAGGCAGTGCCAGTGTCTCTGTCTAGGCTGTAATTAACTACACAGGGTGCAATCTGCCCATGAAGAAACAAGTGTTGAAAGTAGGTTGTTTTCTTCAACCTTTCCTTTTTCTCCTTTCTGATTTTATTGAATACAGATATACTAGACCAGACCTACACAACATTTGAGTTTGGAACCTACTGGTACCCGTCATATTGACAGTAACAATGAGTGGCTGTAGGTATTTCACAGCAAAATATTTTTCCTGATCATCCCAATATATAATGTGAGAAATAGTCAAGACTCAGTTATGTCTTTCATTAAATAGGTAGTTTCTCTCGATCACCTTTTTCTTTGTTGTTTTCTCATTTCTTCAAGAGATACCCTCTTGAGAAAAGTTATCTTCATTTTAGTAGAAACTACTTTTACTGCTAGCACTAGAGCTTAACAATAAAGCTAGCATGTTATTTACTCTTGCAGATAATCACAATCTTCTCCGTTTAATATAAAGTCTCAATAACACGTTTCACTCCCAGAAAAGTAAAGTAAGTTACACACCTCACTGTTTTGAAGAGTACAGTCCAAGATTTCCTATGCTCTCATGCACCTTTCTCACACTTAGCATTTGAATGTCAGGATGTCTTTCATCAGTTTAAGGGACTTAGTTAAAAGATAGTTTGATTCTCTCATCCTGTCTTCAGAGCAAGAAACGTATGCAGTCAAGTGTTTTATTATAGCAAACTGTATACATTTATATATGTTTATTTATTTTTACAGACATATTTAGGTTTCTGCTATCTTATAAGGATTTGTGCTGTGCCAGTTTCATTTCAAGATTATCAAACTTCATACCTAAAAAAAAAACCCCAACACAAAAGGAAATAGGGAAATCTACTCCTATATTAAATACATTGAGAACATATTTACATTTAATAATTTTGCTTGGTTTACCTTGAATGCCAGTGATCTATTTTAATGAAATAGCAGGAAATTTACTTTAATATCACACATAAATGCCCGATTCTTTACTGGACACATTACTGAGACAAAAAAACATTATTCTCCATTGCTTTATAGCTTAGTCACTCACAGTGAACATGAGAAGCTTCCACAATGGAAACACACAATAGAAACCAATGTACAGCCATGACAAACTCAGACTAGGAGTGAATTCCCATAGCCAGAAGGTTATTGACAAGAACTTTTGGTGGGAACTGTAAAAGGGATTGAGAAACCCAAAATATTTTCCAACCCTTAAGTTAAATTCCTCCCAAGAATGTGCAGCAATTCATCTGATCAGTTACAAGACAGTGTCCTGAAGCTCTTATAATGCACAGAAAGTAAAAAAAAAAGTAAACAAAAAAAAGCAAAAAGGAAAAAAAAACCAACACACACACACATCCCAAACCACCCCCAAAAAACAAACCAAAACAAAACAGCCCAAAACAAACCAAAAAAAAACCAAACCAAAAAAACCCCAGTTTCTTAAGCCTTTCCTGTAGGTAGCAATAAAGCTCTATGTTCTTGCCAAACATAGTTTCCCTCTTATTTTTTAGGTTATGTTTGCTTTTCTGTTTTATTGGAACTTTAAAAAGACAATTGGAGACTACTGCCATCTCTGCATAGACCCTATACATGTGTTTCAGTTGGAAATTGTTTTCTCCTAGCCAAAATACAAAAAAGTGATTGGAGACAGAAGAACAGACAAGCTGCTTGTTGGTTCTGCTATAAATCCTCCTCTCTCAATTTGCTACTGCTGTTCCTAGAGGGGACTGACATCACTCTAAGGGAAATGTTTTCTTTGGGAAAAAAATAAAATCCTCTCTAGGCTTCTAGTGCAAGTAAAGTAAGTATTTTTTCTGTCAAATCAAAATAAGTTCTCTTTAAAAGAAAGAAAAAAAGAGATCATCTTGTTAATGGCAGAGTCTTTAGCACTATAAGCTTTCACAGGAAACTAATAAAAGTGAAAAATTGTGAAGTGCCATCATTTAAATTAGGTTGCCGTATGCAGTGATTCTGATTGGTACTTATTAGAAGTTTACACTGACATTTTCATTTAATATAAAATCAACCAGCACTGTTCCACTTCAAATGGACAGAAAAAAGGATGCATGCTAGTTTTGCATAATATAAACCTGGTATACAGATCACATATGATGTCCTGCAGAGGAAGAAGGTGGAAAAGAGCTACTTAATAAGCTCAGAGTAAGGAAGAAAAGGCAATGGATCCTTGGTCTTCCCCATACTAACGGCTGAGAAGGCTTCAATCAGTTTGCTGGAGCAACTCCTATTAAGCAGCTCAATCACTTTCTGGGTAGAAAAGCCCTCATCCCTTTCCCCTTAATTTTCTAACAACCAGCCTCCATCGTGAACTGTTCTGACCTTCATGGAAGGAATTTAGCCAAATGATTTCTCAACATAATTTTCTGTTTAGAGCTAATTGTTTGGGTTTAGAACATTTTTATCTTTAGAAAATTTTTTACTTATTTTATTTATTTTTTTTTTATTTATTTTACTGAAAGATAAACAAGAATTTCCAATAGACCCAAGCTGTTCAGACTCCTCCACTGGAACTCTAGCTGGCTGCTTCGCATGAATAGGACAATGAAATATTTATGTTCAGTTTTCAATATTTGCTGAGGAAAACTGTCAGAAATTGAAGAAACTGTCAGAAATTTAATATTCCAAAAAAGGAAATTTAAAATCTCCTTAGATTCCTCATCTTTCTCAAATACATAATATTTTTAGTTTGATCAGACTCTGACAGGTGTTAGAAGAAGAGAAAATGTGTTGTTTTAATTTAAAAAAAAAAAAAAGAATAAAACCACTTGACTAGAATTAAGAATGTAAAAAAATATTCCATTGTGTCATCCTATGCTCCATCCAGCAAAAGTCTGTCTCAAACTCTGGCACTCCACAACTTCCTGGAGTAAGAAATTCCAGAATTTCTACCTGCTGCATCAAAAAAGTATTTTCTTTTATCTCTTTTAAACTGACTTCCTAGTGGTTTCAGGGATTGCCACTTAGTTCCAGAACTGTGGAATTTGGTGAGTTACAGTTCTGCTTGTCATAACCTTCCTCCTAAGCTACCACCTTTATGATTTTGTAGACCTTGATTATATACCTTTTTAGCCTTTTCCTATCAAACTAGTCACCTTCATAAGGGCTAGTATTCCATCTCTCCTGCAGATTTCCAGGTGAAGTAGCCTGATCACACAGTTTTTTTATTCCAAAGACTTGAAACCATCATGAATTTCTGAAACACCATCAAGCTATGTTTTAAGCAATAAAACTGAGAGATAGTTAAACTCTTGAATGCTTTGATGATGTCATGAGCTTCACCATTCCAGCCACATTACAAAATCTGCCTGTAAAACAGAAACACCATGTGAAATTACATTCTGCATTTGCTAAATATGCAAGCGTGATTTTCTTCCTCCACACAGAGAAGAAAATATATTTGTTTCTATGTCAGATGCTATAGGGAAAGATACTATTATATGTTAAAGTTTCATCTTCAAGTTAAAGATGTAGTTAGACTTGGTTTTAAAATAAGCGTGACAGCAATATTTGCTGAAGTCATATGAGACCACTTCTTCCTTGAAGTGAAATGTAGAAGCGCTTACATCCTTGTTATGCACAACAGTTCTGTATGCCTCATGAATGCAACACCTACAAAATTAGCTATTTCAATTACTTTGGGATACTGAGAGAATATAGCAGTTGGAGAATAAAGGGCAATCTTCTTTACACACAGTCTTTACACAGACGTTTAGATACTACATTTGTTCATCTGAAAGAGTTTAGACAGATCTTTCCATTTGTTCCGAACCATAAAAGTGACTATCTCCCCTCATTATGAATTTTAGTATAAACTAAAATATGTAAGAACAAGTATCTGAGAAGACTAATACTAACAGCCTGCCTTTTCAGAATACAGCATATGATTTTACAGCACATTCAGCATAAGGATGAAAGACTGCTACATTTTGCTAAAAGATTAAAAGTTGCCAAACACACTCTCATAAAATATGATTAAGGCCTGCAATTAGTCTTGGGGTTAAGGTTTGGAAACAAAGAAGCCTAAAGCTGCAAAGTAAAGCTGCCCAAAAGGGGCTGCCAAAGCAAGGGGTGGGCTGCAGAAAATTCTCCTTATAGCTCTTGGTCTTGGCTTAAGGCTCAGATGAGTGCTGAGTTAGGGTTGAGAAGAAAGGTAGATCCTAGAGCTGCAGCATAAGTAGGGCTAAAAGGCCTGCTAAACAAAGGGAAAGGCTGCCAAAAGAAATTTCCCTTGAAAACCTCTCTCTCTGGGTCATGGCTGTTTGTCCTGGGTAAAGACTTATCTGAGGATCAAGAGTTAGGGTTGGCAGAAAGAGGTTGGCAGAGAGATCCCAGAGCTACAGCATGTATAGGGCCAGAAAGGGGCTGCCAAAGTAGGTGGAGGCTGCCAAAGGAAATCTCCACCAACAATTTCTTCCTCTGGGCAATGCCTGTTGGTCTCAGATTAAGGTTCAACTGAGGGCACTGGTTGTGAGACAGGTAAGACCTAAGATCTGCAAATAATACTTATGCCACTACTTTGTCCCAGATTTTGTTGCCCATTCTCCAATAAGCTGTAAACTCATAGATGCTTCTGAGAAAGGGGGGTCTTACCATCATAATGTCGTTGTATAAGTTATTGTACTAACTTCAATTCTGGCAGAATTCACAGGATTTTTCTGTTGTTCCCTTGAATCTTCAGTGATGTCTCAGTTTTGTTAAATACCTTTCCACATAAAACTGAACAAGCCCATTCACAATTACATATTTGAGAGACGAGTAACTTTGGACTATGTCCCACTATAAACCTGCATTGTTCTCAAGACCTGCAGATTATTTTTTTCCTAGCCATTCTTACTTGGGCATGACCTAAGATCGGAAGGAAAAAACCCCTCTGATGAAGCTGAACTAGCTGCCAATTTTTATTTTTTTTTAATATTTTTTTTTCTCCCCAAAACATCCCAATTCTCTCTTAAGAGACTCACAGTTCTATTTTTCTCTCCCTTACATCTCTGTAGACCAGGAATATTTCCCAGAGAATGTGGAACCCAAATCAGGCTGAAAATAAAAGAAGATACTATTATACCCACATCAAGGCTAAAGCACAGAGAACAAATGAGATCTGAAAAGCAATGCCCTGCCAGCTGGCATTTTACTGAACCTGTACAGAGGGTAAGAACCTCCTACTTGTTCATTCTTGTACCTTTTACAGGCAATTAGATTTCAAAAAAGGACTCATAATTAGACTTCTAATCAACATAAATTTCCTCTACATGGATTTTGATGGATCAGAGCAGACGAATGAAGCCAGTAAAGTCTCTCTTTTTATATCCCTTAACATCTGGGTTGTCAATATATTAAAAAAAAAAAAAAATCTTAGAAAGTTCACATTTTTTTACCAGACCTTCTGTTAATTATTAAAAAATACCTCTGACATCTTGAAATGCTTAAGGAAATGCTACTTCTGGTGGATCAGAATATTTTCCTAGAATTGACACTACAGTAAGTGGTATAAGGAAAGTCTAACAAAAAGATCACTTACAAAAATATGCCTAGAAAACTTAATTATAAGTATTTCAACATATATTGATGTATTTACATGAACTAGTTTCTATTCTCAAGTACAGTTACACTGTCTTACAGTTGGCATCATCATCTTATGGCCAGTCATCTGCCTTATAGAGCACATATATATACAGACACACACGCGCACATATATTAAAAGCGGTGGCCATGTATATATATAAAAATATAAAAATTACCACCATTCAGGACAATAGGAAAAACATAAGAAGTTAAGAAAGAAAATTATATACAACTGATATTTCCTCTTGGTAAGCTTCCAATTTCTAAATAATTTCTGTATTTCCTGTGTTTTTAATAATCTATTTTTATTCCTTTACTTTCTGGAACATGATTCTGTAAACATGCCTATCATTTATTACACACAGAAACTGAATCTAAGTCAGCAATGAAAATCATTATAGATTAAGCTAAAATTTCTAAATGTTTTATCATTAATAGACTGCCTCATTTTTTCCCAATTGTCAGCTGTAATTCATTTACTTTCAAAAGAAAAAAAAAATTGTATTTTTCACCTCTCAAAACCCTGAAGTCATCTGCCACTTTAAACATTCTCTGACATTCATAAAGTCATTGCTTTACGTTCAATTTTCTAGCGTGCATTCAGCATACTAAAATACTTCAAAATTCTTGTGCAAGTTACAGAAGCAAGGAATATTGTGAAGATAAATCAGAAAAAACAGCACAAAACATACATGTTAAAGCACTGCTCCTACACTTACACTATACTTAAGTATATTTACACAGACAGACCTAGAGGCTGGGTAGGACTTTTAAGGTAGGGTTCTTGAAATCTGTTGCTATCTGATAAAACCATTAATTGTCTTATACCTGCCTGACTGAATACACAGGCTTTTGCTTTAGAGCTTTAATGTAGAGTTCTGCAAGGACAGATTTAGGATCCACACAAAACAGATGAGAAATGGGTTGTCCATCAACCTCTCTACACAGATTCTCAATAAATTACAATAACGTTGCAACAATAAATATCATGTTTAATCTATCTTAGTTCGAGAGTTTATCAGCCCTTTAAACATTTGCTGTCAACAGACATTTCTACCTACTCCTGGCAGAAGGCTTTTTTATTTTCATTAAAAGGTCTTTCAGCAGCTCAGGAAGGATAAAAAAACCTTGTATTCAGGGTTAATGGCAACCATCAAGACTCTGTGCCAGAGTGCTA
This sequence comes from Haliaeetus albicilla, assembly GCF_947461875.1. NCBI lineage: Eukaryota > Metazoa > Chordata > Aves > Accipitriformes > Accipitridae > Haliaeetus > Haliaeetus albicilla. The sequence continues at coordinate 37,450,802 of NC_091483.1, read as the reverse complement.
CTAAAAAATCACAGCAAATAATATTCAAGAAAATAACCTTGTTCATTTAATGATCTATTGCATGTTGTCCTTTCTTCTGTGACAAAAATCACACTAAAAGATTAAACTGAATCATGACCCAGTGTAAGGTCACATTCTCACAATAAATAGCAGGGCGGGGAAACACACAACAAAACACCACCACCTCAAAAGACTTTTTAACGAGATTTTTTCCTTTCACATCAAAGAATAGCACCCACTGACTCACAATGACAAAGGTGCTAAAAAAAGTATTTTAAAAAAATTGATTCTTCAAAGTGAATGACAGGTTCAGCTTAACATAGTTTCAATTCCTCAACAGAATAAAAACAGAAAAAAAACCCCAAACTGTATTCTTGAACTAGCTGAACTTTATTACTAATCAGAATAAAATTTTCATTATAATAAGGCCTGCTTACATTTCTGCAGTCTATCAGAGTTTCTATTATAAGCCCTTATTCACAGGAGTTTAATTTTGTATTTTAGCAAAAAAGTCTGATTTTGCACAAAAGGCTTGGATTTGGGACATTTAAACCATATCTAGATTAAACTGCTTCAATATAAGATATGTAAGTGCACAGCATGTCTCATGTATTTCAAAGTCATTTATTTTTAGGGTGACCAACTCATCCATTCTTCTTGACAGACAGCCTTCCTTTTTACATTTATCCCTGCTCCTATGACTTCCTCCGCTGAAGTTTGCCAGTTTCCTGCCTTTGAAAAAGCTTTGCTATGGGTTCTGTACAGTTGTTTCTGTTATAGGAAGGGAAAATTATGATTAAAGAAGCAGTGATCCTCCATACCTTGGGGCTGCACATGTCCACCAGAGATCTGGACTGACAGAATAGCTATTCAGCTGCACCAGTAAAAGAACTTGTATACACTTACTTTATGGTTGGCAAGGTAACAGGTACCCTGGATCCATCTCAACACATCTCTCGAGGAAGAGCAGCAAAACCAAATCAGACAACAGCCTTATTCCCATTTCAATTTCCTTCTCCCTATTTCCCTAGAAAATATTCATAATGAGAGCAACAGTACCTCGAGAAAAGACAGTGGTAGCATATCAGAGGGAAAAGACCTAAAGTGCCAGTGGTAATACTAGTTAAGCATTTGGGGTTTTTTATTTGTTTTAAGATATTGGTTTCTTCTTTCATAAGAAAGACTAAAAGTTGGCATATGTATTTGTAGTCTTCAAGACGGACTGTAAGTACAATCTTGCTACAGATGATTTCTGTTCCCTAACCCAATATACAAATACATAAGAAATTTTGCATTCCTGGCATCTCTTGCTAATAGCTGACTGATAAGACATTTTCTCCTACTGTTAAAACAACATATTTGTAACCTTGGAAGTGGCTCACAAGTTGGCAAGAAACAGAATTTAAAAAAAAAATTTAAAAAATTACTTCTGCATGAATTGAATGAACTAGAACATTCATAATTAAGATGACAGTCAACTAGCACTGTTCTTTCTGGTCCATTTCAGGTACCTTTGAAATGGAAAAATTGTGATGTAATACACAAATCAAATATTTAAAAGGCCAGAATAAAAATATTATATAGATCTGAGAACAATTTTATATGACTTGAATTAGCTTTTTACAGTTTGTCTTTTTAACAGTTTATTTTCATCACGATTTAAAATCAAATCCTTAAGCCTGCTCAAATGCTCATTATTAATGACGGTTCATTAGACATAATGCTCCAAAGTAAGTTACAACTTTAAACCTAAAGAAGTTAAGGAACTTCAGATACTATCTTGCATCCATGTGATGGAGGATTATGCAAACCATAATTTTTTTTTTTTCCTTGTCCAAACGTATTTATTCTTACAGAGAAAATATCCTACAGGCTCTCGATTTTTTCAACCTCTACGTCCAATTTGGTGATTTCACTCTAAAACAAAGTAATTCCAAACACTATATAGGGCAAGTCACTCATTTTCTTCTTCTGCAAATCTTGCGGAGTGGATCAAATAAAAACAATTAATATGAATAAGGGTTGCATGATGAGCCTCTGACTAGACATGACCATTACTATTAAATATTATCCTATGTCCAAACAGCTTGGTGACTTACAACTACGGTTGCCTTTGTAATTTATCTAGCTTTGTTTTTGTTCACTAGCATCACCTTCATGCTCACTTTTTTTCTGTATTAGCTGTAGAATTTATTGTACTTTTGAAATGAACAAATGAAATTAAAAACCTACTATAGATTTTAAAGCTAAGATTAGCAAGACACACGTAAGAAAGGGAAATGCGGTTACAGTTGTGAAAATGTGTTCTAAGGAATAACCCGCACAGGCAGCAGTTCAGTGACTTGTAAGATATACTAGGCACAGTAACAGCACTGTCACCAGCCTGTAACTCCTGTGTTCTTCAGTTATTTCATTTTACTGCACAATAAGCAACAGAATAACTAACTAACCCAGAAAGTGCCTGCAAGACTCTGCTAACTGCTCTGCCCAAAAAGGGAGGGGGGGGAATCATTCTTTATCAAAATTTACATGTTGCTCATTAAGCATATACAACATGTGGTTCATATGCTATATTTCATATAAAATAGAAATTGTTTCTTAAACTAGTAATATTTTTATTGGTGTAGTAAAACTTAGCTGATTAGCTCCATGTTAATGAATGAAGATTGTCTCCAGGAACCACTTGTTTACCACAGTTCAGGTACCACTATACTGCACTAGATTACACAACCTCAGAAATATTCATATTTCTTGGTTAGCTGCTCCTCAATGCATCCAACAAACATACTTGAGAGCTAGACTGAAAAAAACATTTATAGAAAAGTCTACCACATGTAGAATTGATTTCGTAGCTACAATTGATCTACTATATTTAAATCTTCTATGCCACACCTTTTCTCAGATGTTATTTAGCTTAATTTATAATTTATAGAATGTTTAATTCAAATGGCAAGGAAATAAATACAACTAAGACCTTGTTCCTACTCACTTCTCTATCTATACGCCTGCAAGAGATTGCCTCATTTCCCACAGACCATTCCTTTATCTTCTCATTTTTCTCCGTAGCTAACAGAATCCATTGCCAAATTGGTTTTAAAATGTGGTTTCATTAATTCTTTCCTCAGACATATTAAAAAAATATTAGATCTACCTATGGGCCATATATCTCTGACAGCCAGGCTTTAAAGTACATCTATATTCAACATGCCGGTTTCTGTCCCCGTTGAGGCATGAGGCTTAAACATTCTGACTAGAAAACAGAATATGTCATTCCCTTGAAGCTTGGGTCTAGTCATGTCATATTGGACTATGTCATAAAACTAAAAGGAATAGGAAGGAATGCGACACTAAAAATAAGACAGTGCAGGCATTGTGCTATTAAGCCATTCTAATATTTCTTCCAATAAAACCTCACTGAAAGCTGGTTAAACTAAGATATTCTCACTGGAGACTCTAAATATACATAGGCATTAAAAAAGAAATAATCACACAGTTCTTGCAGTGCTTGCTCTAGGGATTTCATACATGCAGGCCTCATGAAGCGCTGGTATAATCTGAATAAATGAAACCACCTCTGGATAATTAATATGTAATAATCCACTAGAGTGCAATTTTTTCCAATTGAATTGTTAGTACATAATTTCCTTCACTCACAATCCCTTCTGCTAGTGTGTGGTTAATTATTTATATTACCACCTTGACTTTAGTTACATCATACTGCAAAATGCAGTTCAAGTACTAGTATTTAGAACACTGCCAAAAGGATAGTGGAAAGGGATGCTTCACATACAAACACTGTGTCGTGGTTTAACCCCAGCCAACAACTAAGCACCACGCAGCCGCTTGCTGACTCACTCCCCCCCCCACCCCAATGGGATGGGGGAGAGAATCTGAAGGGAAAAACATAAAACTCGTCGGTTCAGATAAGAACAGTTTAATAGAACAGAAAGGAAGAAACTAATAATGATAATAATAATAAAAGAATTGGAATATACAAAACAAGTGATGCACAATGTAATTGCTCACACTTGCTGACCGATGCCCAGTTAGTTCCCAAGTAGCGATCTCACCAGGCCAACTCCCCCCAGTTTGTATACAGGGCATGATGTCCCATGGTATGGAAAAACCTTTGGCCAGTTTGGGTCAGCTGTATTGGCTCTGTCCCCTCACAACTTCTTGTGCCCCTCCAGCCTTCTTGCTGCCTGGGCATGAGGAGCTGAAAAATCCTTGACATTAGTCTAAACACTACATCCAAAACACAACACTATACCAGCTACTAGAAAGAAAATTAACTCTATCCCAGCCGAAACCAGGACACACTGTAACAGATACAAGCTGATTCTAGGTCAGTAATATGGTTAAATATAGTTAAAAAGGTAAACATGAATGATACAGATCAGAGATTTAAAAGTATTGCTGCTTTTATAGACAACTGCTTCTTGCTTAACAGCAAAGAAGATTCACTCTTTTAGATAGGCTTATCATTTGCATGACCACAACTTTCCTAAAACATCCATTATTTTTACTGCAGTGCCAAGTAAAAGATTCTCAGTGGCTCAGAGACATTTCAGAAAGACAAGACACTGACAGAAATTTTAGATTTAACTACCCAAATCATTATTCACATTCTGAAGTAAAAAACATCTATAGCAAATTTTCCCATTTTCTCTTGTGCCTAGGACCTCACACCAGGAAGAGAAATTAAATGCAAAGACATGGAGAAACTATGAATCTAAGATAAAGGGTACAAGGGTCAACAGTCCCTTGAAGACCTTCAAAATGCTTTCATTTGTGTTTCCAACGTACACTACAGTTCCTCTGAAATTACTCCCCAGTATAATAGCTTGACAAAACTGTCACATTTCATGCATTTGAGAAGTTAGCCTTCATATTGCTTAGTATGTGTCCAGCTTGGTCACTGAGAACAGGCAGCATGGATTTACTAATGGTAAGTCATGCCTGACCAAGCTGATTGCCTTTTATGATAAAATGACTGGATTTGTGGATGAGGGGTGAGCAGTAGATGTTCTTTACCCAACAAGGCTTTCAGCGCTGTCTCCCACAATGTTCTCTCCTAGGACCAGTTATGTTTATCTTCGTCAATGGCCTGGAAGAGGCAGGGTGCTTGCTCATCCAGTTTTCAGATAGCACAAAACTGAGGGGGCATTCCAGTTGATATCCATGAGGGCAGCTGTCCCGCGAGGAGAGGCTGAAGGTGCAGTACTTGTTCACCTGGGAGAAGGGATGGCTTTGGGGATGCTCAACAGCAGCACCCCAGTGCCCATGGCAAGGCTACCAAGAAGACATAGCTACAACAGTCCATCGCAGGAGGGCAAAAGCTAACAGGCAAACTGAAGACCACCTACTGGTTATAAGGAAAGACACTTTTTCACTATTAGGGCAGTAAGACAGTGAAACAGGCTGCCCAAAGAGGCTGTGCAGCCTCCAGCCTTGGAGGCTTTCAGGATCCAGCTGTATCAAGCCCTAAGCAGCCTGGGCTGGCCTCAGGACTGACCCTGCTTTGAACAGCAGGTTGGACTAGAAAACTCCTGAGATCCCTTCTAAACTGAATTATTCTATGATTCTATGAAATCAATATTCAGTGTATCACTTCTACATGTTTTTCACTGCAGGTGACAGCTTACAAAATGCCCTACAGATGAATATGAATCAATTATCAGTATGAATATAAATCAGGTATCAGTACACTAGAAGGACTAATACAGACAAAACAGATCCCAGAGCACTTTAGATTTCTTAGAATCCACTAAAGAGAAGAACAAGGGAAGCTAGAAAACAGACTGCCAAAGGGGGAAATTTTTGAACTCCAGTCTTTCTGTATCCATTCATTTTTAATGAGTCACCATGAAAAATTAAAAAAGGCGTTTAAATTTTATATCCCACGTTCTACTTTCTACTGTTTAATGAAATGATTTTTCCCCTTTTTAAACAGAAAATAAAGGTTGATAGCTGCTATAAAAACTTAGTTTTGTCATCTAACCATAACTATAATACACTAAATGCCTGCTGGGAAGTACAAGACTTTCCAACAGACTGAAACAATTACAGGTCAGCTTGGCCCTCCTTCCCTTCCCCCTTCTGCACCAAATCATTCTCCATACATTGCTGAAGGGTTCTCTGAGAGATTAATTACATTTTTTTCTTAAATAAAGGGTATCAGGAGCAGCAGCAAGTCTTGGAAGTTCTCATGTGTTGGGTCTATTTGCAAAATGCCTGACATAGGGGCTCAATGTCATACTTCAAATAGGGAATGCAGGACATCCCCAGGAGCCTTCCTTTAGGAAAAGCCCATAAACCCAAGCTGTTTGACAACCAGATGACTCTTCTTTTTTCACACATGATGCAGTTATTTGTCTTATGTTAAAGGGAAATATTCCATAACAACAACAACAAAAAATCAACCCAGAAAACAATAAAAACTAAGACAACTTTCCCAGAAAATCACACATTCTCCAAACCAAGACCACTATCAAGGCAAACCTTTCTTGCTAATTACAAATACAGACCCCTAAATGAATAACGCATCCTTCAGAGAAAAGTTCAGCAATGCTTTTACATCTCTGTTTACACAATTCAGATTCAAAGAAGAGACTTTTACTGTTTTTACTAAGTTGATACTTAACCAGCTGCATGATGTTAGTGTAACAACTGCATTCTACACTTCTATAACTATGTCATACATGGATTGTGCTATATAACCAAGGTTTCTTTGCATATTACTAAAACAGATTGTTTGCATTTTAAATCTCTTACCTTGAAAGAAGTTCCAGACTCCACACATATACCCTGTACGACATGGATAAGGTAAGGAGTCTAGTTTCTACTGGTCAGTTTTTGTCCTACTGAACACCATTAGGACAAAAATATTTTCAGAACACTTACCCACTTTAATTGACAGGTCAACATGGTTCTGTACACAGAAAACTGAAACATGGTTGCATTTCATAGAGCTTGAAGAGAACTGGCTTTCGTGATCCATGATGTATTTTGAAATGTAAGCAATTCCTACACAATTTCATGGACCCAAGACGTTTTGAGATTTTCATGCAGCAAACAAAATACAACAGTCCTTGCCAGTCTATCCACCCATTTTGATCTCATTTATACCTATTCAGACAGGCAATAGGGCCCCTATTTTGACTTTCAGATACTTTTTACTGGTCATTTATGTAAGAAATCAGCCTTGAATAGGTCAACATATGATTCCTGAGATAGGATAGTGTTTTCAGATAAACTTTTACAGACTGCTGTATTTCCATACAAGTTCTGTGCATTTTCTAGTGGAAAAAAAAACCCCAACAATTTGTCAAAAACCCCTTCTTTAGCAGCTCAAATAATTTATTATCACAAAACCACTATTTGATGCACAGAAAGGGTAAGCGGTGCTTAAGGAATGAAACAGGGATGTGTAATGAACAAAAATCTAAGACCCCTGCTTTATTTTCTGCAAGGGTTGAGAATGCAATGGACTGCATTCTCTGAAAACATAAAGAAGAAGTAAAGGATGACCAAATGGGAATGGTCTTTGAATACTGACTTGGAAAACTGTATTCTACCCTTAATACAAGGGTTTTACATGATGCTTTCCAAACCGTTTAAATATTCTTTCTGTGCTGCACCACCATCTGTGAAGCACAATACCACACAAATCATAATAACTGTAATAGTCGTACATTTTGCATATCACTTAACTACTTTTTTAAATTTTAGAACAAAACAGTACAAAAAATAACCATTTTGAGTCAAAAGAGGACTGTAGCAGATATAGCAAATAATGTAATAAATCCCCTTCCAATGAGGTAGTTAAGAAAAGTACTGAACAACATTTTAGTTAGCAAAATCGATCTCACCTGGACAATCATATGGGATTTCCCCTGTGGTCCATATGCAATCTCTGACCTGGACAGAACATATACACAAGAAAAGCAACCATGTCGTCATCAACTCACATAAGGCATTCCCAAGTATCTGAGGATTTGCTCTTGCAAGCCTCTGCAAAATTACGGTAATGAATTATATGTTCCCACATGTCAGTTGAAATGTCAAAATAGCCGATATTTGAGTGCTGCATTTCCATTAAGACTAATACAAGAAATTGACTGAAATTTTCCCATTGGCCTCAGTGGTATTGACTCAGACCTTAAACTTTTTATTTGTCTTTGCTCACTGGCACTGTGTGCTTATCATAAATTTGAATAAATTATTGCATTCTCAGTATTCCACACCACATTTACAGGGTGAACTTCTACCAAGCACAAGTGATAGCAGGAATCCCTGCATAGTATTTTCTCCTGTACATTAGTCCATCAGAAATTTTGACATTTTCAAAAATGAAAACAAACCCCAAAAGCCTTAGTAAGTGACAGAATCAGGCTAACAGCTGGATTTTTATTAAAAAACAACAACAACAAAAAAAAACCAACCAGAAAATAGTTCATCCTTTGCAAGGTTTAGCAAAATGATACCAAGTGAAATAAAATAAAGCTACTGATGTTGACACTACAGGAAATAAAACAAGATGAAAAGGATGAATTAGTGAGTAAGTCTCAACAGAATCATGGAGTAAAACATGAAATATGGCAGCATGTCTTTGAAGATACCTACTAAGACAAAAAAAATGTCTAAGACAGCATTTAGTGCAAAAAGTAATAAACCATTAGAAAACAGTAATAAACTATTATTGCACAGTGCAGCTAATAATTTATAAAATGGGAAAAAAATAAATTATTTATGATAAAATACAAAGTATTAAGGTTGGTACAGATGCACTGCAAGAAAGCAATTAAGATTCCTAAAGCTTATAAAATACGCAATACTTTATAATTATAGGATAATCTCAACAAATGTGGAGAAACAGATAAAATCTGTGTGCCCAGGGAGGTTGTGGAGTCTCCCTCTTTGGAGATACTCAAAAGCCACCTGGACATGGTCCTAGGCAACCTGGTCTAGGTTGGGGGTTGGACTGGATGACCTCAGGAGGTCCCTTCCAACCTCTACCATTTTGTGATACTGTATGAAGTCATTAGCACAGAATAACAACAACTAAAATAACCCTAATTTACATTTCTATGACAGCCTCTTTACATTATTTTAGTATTGTGAAGAATAAATTGTAAAATTCAGTGAGGTTTGCTTTTTTCTAAGCCTTCATTCCACTGACAGAACAATGTAAAAGGTACTTTACTGGACATATAAAACAAGATGGTGTAGTCCAGAAAAACAACTACATGTATTTCTCAGAGGAAAATATTTCCCTTACTCAACTAACAAACCAATAAAAAATTCTAGAAAAGGAAAGGAATCAGAGATCTCATACAGACATATTCAGCAGTGTTTACTTCAATAATAGTGTAATCATCATTTTGACCACAAGTCAGCTCCCAGCTCCATTGACATTATATTAGTTAAAAATGATCGTTATTCATATGAAGCTAGTAAAAACTATACACCTGTAGTTCTCCCTAGGAGAACATAACATACTTATCTATTCTTCTATACAGACTTTTCTCTAAAAATATCAGGACAACATGTATACATCTTCTAGAGAAATGTTTTTAACAAAAAAAAAAAAAGAAAGAGGAAGAGTGTGTCATTATCCTGTAGACATCCATTTTCTCCTACTGAATCATGGGATGAAAAGGAATCTAGAATTAGTAAAGACAATTTAAAAAAAAGAAAAAAGGAAAAACAAGTAATTTCTTTATATTTGATACCACATGGCAATTAAAAGCTGTTGAAACAAGGCAGCACTCACTACCTGAAAACTGGGAATGGTACTCTCAGAATGACATTATAAATTAAGGCAATGAATGCTGCATTATTTACACACCAGCATTCAAAGTGATCCAATGTGACACCATAATGAAGAAAGTTTAAAAAAAAAATAAATCCAATCACAGCCTTTATGGGAACACACATGGAATTACTGTATTTCCTCAGCAAAGCCTGTGGAAATATCAATAACTGTTGTCTTTTCAAAGCTTTTTTATGACTTCTTGTTGTATATTATTGCTTTAAAGTTATGACCAAAAATAGTTATCCTTTGTCACTAAATTAATTCAGAGGATATTTAGGGGATGCACTGTATCTTTAACAGTTAACAGCATCTCAACGCATGCTGCTCATGGTATTACCACTGCAACATTTTGTTTTAATAAAGGCTCTTGTGACTGAATCTAGATGCATATGTTCTCACTTACTTTATGTCTGGTGGAGCTATCAGCTCATTACCATTCACTACCTCCCTTAAATCATTCCCTTAGGTATAAAACCCATCAGACTTATTTCCATTCAAAATTACAATATAAGGCAATGTTTTAGAAATCTGTGAGAGGTGAGGGGGAACTTGCCTTTAATCTGTAATTATAGCAAGGAGTGTGAATATGAACTATGGAACGCTTTGAAGGAATGCTGCTTTATAGATATAAATCCTTAGTTTTACTAGCTACAGAAAACAACAGTTCAACATTGCAGCAAAGGAGTAGGAAGTGGGGTGGGGGGTCAAGCGTGCCAGACTTTCTCCTCCCTGGTACTGTGGACAACAATAACATTTGTTGTTTATTTACAACAAATAAATTACAATACCTTTAATCCTTACATGTACAAAATGGGACTTCATATTAAGGTAGAGTGAATAGGTCACAAGACACATCTTAAAAACATACCTCGCATGAAGTCTGTCAGTGCTTAAGCACCATAACAAAATAGTCACCCTTACATGCACAGATCAAGGAAAATACATTACTTTTTGACAGATTTATCATTGATTGCTAGAAAAATAATATGGTGCTCAATCCATTGAAGTATTCAAGCATTTACTTTAAGTATATGTTTAAAGTCTAATTGAAAGTGCCGAGATTATTCATACGTAGAAAATCAATCACGTGTTCACTGTACGTAGCTTTTGAGTTCTTCCAAAAAAAATATTTAAATATGCTGGGCACCTAACTGAACTTGGACTTTAGGACTGCAAATGAGATCGTATGCCACTCATATGTCCAAACAGCACTGAACATTCTCCCAAATAATTAGTATTATAGTCTCAAATAATCAGCAATTCATTCAATCTACGTAGTCCTACTATTAAAAGGACTACAGACACAGGTTACGCTTAAAAGTCACCATTTGCCATGGCCTTTGTCAGTGGAGTCAGAGGACTGGGAATCCATCACATATTGAGAACACTGGAGTGGCAGGTAAGGTGAACATGCGAGATACATGACTGTGTACACACATGCTGCAAAGAAGACAACACATCACTAGTAATATACGCAAGAGATTTGTCAGGAGACTTAGACTCGTACTTATGACAGCATTTTAAAATACAAAGGTGGTATTTTACAATGATTTTACAGACTTATTCTAAGCCTCGTACTGCCACTTTATATGATCTTTGCACTTAAAATGGGCACAAGCGTCTCCACAAGATTTTCCTGCAAGGTGAAAGAGATGAATGAATAAAGAAAATGCATTACAGAAAGGCATTAGGCTAGCATGTGCTCAAGGAACCTGGGGATAGCTGAAACTGCTGTAACTTCTGCTTCCATTTTTAAGGTAAGATACAAATACACATGTACTGTGTAAACAAGTCTTTATTTTGATCCATGTTAATACTTACCAGATGCAAGGAGATCAAGGAAACACTCTCTGACGCTACTGTTGTGGCCAAGTCTAATGTCCCAGGAGACTGCCTGAGAAATCAAATACTTATGTTCATAAAATAAATGAGTTTGTGTGAACCTGTTCCTAGTAGCTGCAGAATTTAACTGCTGTGCAACTCTCGACCACTGATAGTACAAACAAACTGAATACTGCTCCACCTTTAATTTTCACCCTTAAAATAATATCTAAATTTTCCTATGGCTACTTAAGTCAAAATAACATAGTTTAACATATTTGTGATGCATTACCAAATTTATTAAGAATAATGGAGTGACTAGTGTTTTCTGAATGCTTATTCCACCTATTTCAGAAGTCAAGCAGGCTTCTCTTTGCAGTGAGCTAAAAAAAACAAGACAACAACAACAACAAAATCCCCAGCACCCTCCAATTTTCAACCCTCTACTAATTTCCACACCAGTTCCATGAACCAGCATTGACCCACAGACTTAACCATTCACCACAGTCACATGCTCAGGCTCGGCATAGGGCCAACAGAGAATGAAATGTCAGTATCTGCACTGGAATGTGTCCTGCCCAAATATAAGATAACAGATAACCAATGTTCTTGAGCCTCTGTAAATCTGAAACCATGGAAACAAGGAGATCAATGCATTAGCAGGCTGACACTTGTCACGTTATAACATGAACTAAAGGGAGCAGTTCTTCCCCCTTCAATTCAATCCACATTTTATTTTATTTCTTAGCTACACTGCTGTGGTTGTCCCACCCAAATACTTTTGAACTGTTCTATTTCAGTACCGAATTATTTTACACTTAATATACTTCACTAGATGATAAAGTAGAATTCTTAACTTCCATCAGAAAGAGAAAATTACACATGGACAAATCAAGCAACTCTGGAAAATACTAGTACTGGAATGCAAAGAACCATCTCTAGGTTAGCCAATGCAGGACAATATAAGGCACTTAGATAACCAAGGACTGCAAAGAAAAGCTCAAAGCTTGTGTGATCCTGTGTGCATGATCCCAACATATAGCAGGGAAGCCAGCAAAGTAGGAAGCTTAGACAACAGTACAACCTTCATGCAAATAATAAACATTTTTATTTTAGCATTTTTACCTGACAATTGCTTAATGGCCCACTTTATTTTACTTTCTATGTAAAGAATATCTGACTAATAAGAGGCAACTTTAAAAATGGAATACTACATATTCATGTTATTGTTCCATGGGCTAAAGTTAAAAACAATTTTAACAAAAACTGTAAACAGAAGTGCCAAGTTCTGGTTTCAAAAAAGGGGCAGTGATCTTGAAATGCATACCGAATTACACACTAGAAAATAAGTAGAAATTTGCTAAATTCCTTCATGAAATGTTTTTTCCACCTGGGATTAACGATTTCAAAAATCTGACTTGCTACTTTCGAAGTATACAGCCATTATACTTCTCTTTGTCATCAGTGAGCCAATGTTCAACTTGGCTTTAGCAGACACCCACCTGCTTGAGTGATTGGCATTCAAAATACCTGCTCAACTGGAGCTTGTATAATCGTTTGCTTTACAGTACACTTCCTTTCCTCTCCCCACACACATATGAAACATATCATGGGGATAAATGGGGAACAGCAGCTATAGGACAATTGAAAACAAAACATTTGCGGGTTAAGTCTTACCTGAACTTTCCACTTCAGCATAATCACAGGGCTTTTTCATTCTAACTGTGCTCATTTTCAAAGAAATGCTTTCTGAAAACAATCATGATGGTTTCTTAAGTTAGAAACAACAGAAAACTGAGTCACTGTTTATTGTAAAACAACCCCTAATTCACTGTGTTATCAAGAGGGAAGAAAGGATTTTTCTAATAAGGAAAACATAGTTTTGACTAAATATAGAGAACTGCACACAAGATAAGTAATGCTCTCAAGTTGGTTTTATGAAATCAAATATCCTGAGTAGTCTTTCAGTAAGAGTCTATTTGTTCTCAAGAAGTTCTGCATCTATAGCCTTCAATCTGTAATAGAATTGCTATCTTTGCCATGTGAGGAGGTGAGTATTCTTCACCACTATGAGACCCCTATTTGCACACAACATCTATGAGCCACAAAAGCTGTTTCAGTATGCAGCCTCTCAACCAGTACTTCCCCAAAAGGGATCCTACAGTGCATTACATCTGATAGGAGGTTTGGGCCCACATGCTAAATTTGCTTGAAACATTCCTCGTTGACATACTCTGTTATCAAGAGCCTGCTCTGATCATTCCTCCATCAGTTCCACCTTCAATCCAGACATTGCTCCTATTGCATTATCGACACTAAAACATTAGTAACGTGCATTTTCAGTTGACATGCAGTTGTGTGATTATGCAACATCATTTTATGCAAGCTGACTGACATGTTGCACTAGAATGATTATCCAGGACTCTCACTGCAAAAGACTGGACACTGAATAGAAAACCAGAACTTTCCTACTGTAGCCCTCTGGCTTCTCAGCATGCCTGTTTATAATAGTAATTGGCAGCCAAAGTTTTGTTCTCTGCAGGCTTGATGTTAGAAATTTCATTTTAGGTTTGTACCAGCAGATAAAATGTCAGAAGGTCTGGATTTATGGGTGAAAAATAGTAATAGCGCACCTAGTTGCACTATTACTGAGGAATTTTGTGCCCACTGCACACACAGAATATTTTCCTAGAGAGTAAAGAATGGTGATTAATAGAATATTCATATACTAATATCTTGAATGACCATTAAAAGGGAGAAAACAGTGGCCTAAGGATAAAAATCTGATTGTCCAGAAAAAAAACCAGGACTCTCACTTTTCCTACACAATGTAGTCCCAGTAATGAATTTTAGGTTAAGTATTATTCATGGATGTCTGCATTTTCCTGACCTGTACAAAGATCCTAACAATTAAATATTTTGAGGAAAGGAAATTTTTCACTTGAAGGAACAAATAATGAAAATTAATTGTTTACCTTTGAATTGCATGTTTTGCCATAAAACAAAAAACCTATTTTTCCTTCTCACCATAATGGGAGAAAGATGAAAATATACTAATCCACAGACAGATTGGAATGAAACTGTGCTGTACCACTGAAACGAAGATGCTTGTCACAACTTCCAAAAATCCCAGAGACTGGGTTCCACAGAGCAAAGGTAAGCAAAAAAAACATTCACTCTGAAAGGCACAAATATTTCTGCATGGACAGCTAGGTAAGAGAGTTTAAAGGAACATAAATACAGGGATCCTAAATAGGCCTATAATCTCACTTCAGAGTAAATTTGGGAGATTCTGTAATAAATACAGACATGACATTTAAGTGATATGTTAAACCTACCCAATTTGCATATTATGTAAATGAGTTAGGATGTTTGAACTATACTCCAAACATTGTTACAAATGCAAATATTCCCTGCAATCACATCCACTGTCAAGTATACTGAAGGAAATCAGGCACCAAGTATGATTTTTAGAATAATAATCAGTATGGTAACATTAGTCCGTGTAAGACATTGCCCAGCATGTTAATGAACCATGCCTATTCTACAATATTTATTGCAAGAAGGATGCATACACGAGAAGCAATTTAGTAAGGTATGAAAGAGTATCATAAGTTAAATCTTTTTTCTCTTTAACCTTGTTTCCCAAGAAATGGTAATATATCCCACATTTCAGCATAAATTTCTTGTGTGCAATTATCTATATTTAGTCAAAACTATGTTTTCCTTATTAGAAAAATCCTTTCTTTCCTCTTGATAACACAGTGAATTAGGGGTTGACCTGAGACTGTTTTACAATAAACAGTGACTCAGTTTTCTGTTGTTTCTAACTTAAGAAACCATCATGATTGTTTTCAGAAAGCATTTCTTTGAAAATGAGCACAGTTAGAATGAAAAAGTCTTTATAGTCAAAGGAGATTTTTTGCATTTATTTAGAAAAAGGAGCCAGGCAATGAGCAACAAATACAGTTTTGACAGAACTGCAGAAGTATTTGAGACTGTGGCAAGACTGCCACAGCAGTCTTTCTACATCAGAATGATGCTCTCTCCACAGGTCCCTTCAGGAGACCGTCTCTTTTCCATAACAGTTCAAACCTGGACATAAGAAACTTTGCAGGCAGCTTATGGGGCATTTCTTGCTCTTATACTTGTATTTTCAGGAAGGCAGTTGTTACCTTCCATTCTTCAGGTTTGGCCTAGGAACTTCTTTTTGTGGATCAAAACCCTGTGATCCAGCTTGATAGCTTTTCATCCCACTGTTGACCCCTTCCTTACCTGTTATTCTGCAAAGAACTGTTAGCAGTAGCTCTAAACCAACAATCCCCCACCCCTTCCTCACAAAGGCAGAATTTTATTTACACGTGACAAGACAGTGGTGCTTGGTGGCACCAAGTGCTCTAAATCCTCAGATCTCTCTCCAGAACCTCCATTCTGCAACACTACTTCTCTTCCCTTATCCACCCTCCCCAACCTATCCCAGGTCAAAAACTGAGGGCTTAAATACCCTATCACTCCTCACAACTTGTCTCCCTGTCCTACCCCAGGTTTTTTTTCTTCCTTTCCAAAGAACAAGTATGCCTACCAGTATCTGTTGCTCTATTTTTTTTTCCTGATTTTATTATCCTTTTTCCTCCAAACACATTTACAGATTTGAGATACCCACTGCAATGCTTTAAAAAGCTGCCACCACTGCTGCCAACTTTGCTATCTTGCCTGAAACCTGAGACACAACTATCATTTTTCTAAAGGTCACTCTAACAAGAAATCCACAATGCATCGTAATCA
This sequence comes from Haliaeetus albicilla, assembly GCF_947461875.1. NCBI lineage: Eukaryota > Metazoa > Chordata > Aves > Accipitriformes > Accipitridae > Haliaeetus > Haliaeetus albicilla. The sequence continues at coordinate 37,434,379 of NC_091483.1, read as the reverse complement.
TATCTAGCTTATGTAGGAAAGTACAAAAATATTGCTTATAACTATTTTACAGGAAAGTATAAAGATACTGTTACAGAAAGAATTGTTTGTGTATCACAAAACAGCTGTAGGCAGAAATAATTCCCAGTGAGCGTATAGAAGTGACCACAGAAAAATAGTTCATATAAAAGAAGTACAAGTCCTCATATTTTTAGACCATTTTTTCCTGCAATTTTAAAGTGCTAGCTGTAGATTTATTTTTTCCTTTTAAACCAGCTGAATTGTTTCAGCACAATAACAAATCAATCATTTCTAAAAAGCGAATTAGGTTGCAAGTTACAGCCTGATGCTTGAAGCTCTGAGCCAGAGTAAGGCAAGTTTAGGTGGCTTAAGACTTGGGAGGGATTAGAGGCAAGTTAGGTCTCTGGAATGCAAACTCTGCACTCCGTCAACAGAATTTACTGCCATCTTTGAAGATGAGTGTGTGCTGTAATCTGAAATCCAAGATTAACAGGACAAGTTTCTGACTGGAGCGCAAACACACTCTGCCATGAGAGCAACAGTTGGGGCATAAGCAGTTGATAAACGGTGCATTACCACAAGTATGAATTCTGAGGAATTACCACTGTCTGCCCTGACATAGCTAATGGTGAGCCTCATCCCCCCTAGTTAAGTGAGTGTGGCCTCATCACAATTCCCTATGGCAGCCCTCTGCAACAACACATGCAGAGCCATGACCAACCTGTTCCTTTTCACTTCTGCACTTCCAAGGGAGTTCTTAGGTTCATAGATACATCACAGAGCTTCCATCTCCAACAAATAGTACCAGAACAAGGCTTTAGCCCTGCCATCTATTTCACTCTCGATGCAAGATACTAAAGCACCAAAAAGGATCATTACCTGATGTGAAAGCAACAGTGAAGAGTTTGAAAAAATCTCAGCAAAAGGAATCCAATTCTAAGCTTTGACTGTAACACCAGGCAATACTAACAAAAGCAGAACAACATAATAATAGGCAAAAACATCACTTAATTGCCAAGTCCAATCATAATTAGCAGCCTGTACAAAAGCCAAAGCTTTCACTACAGCCAAAGTGTACAACTGCCCCAGTTCAGTGTATGGTTGCAGACAAGGAGTCCAGACACAGCCACTACAAGGGAGGCATCCCTAGGAGAGGCGAGCTGTAGCTCTCCTACAGGTTTCCTGTAGCTCTGAAAGTTATTTGAATAAATATTACCAACCAATTATGATATATCACCTTTATCACAAAACAGGCTAGTCTTAAAAAGAAGTATTAAATTAGCTTAGAAAATACTTATTGAACATTTGACTTGGAACCACATTTCTACTGCTTTTTGGATCTCATCAGCTGGGAACATAACAAAACGTAATCCAGCCTAGCATACACCTGCTGAACTAAAAAAGACATATGGGACATATGTCACTGTCAGATCTATCAACGCAACTTAACAAAATTGAGACAACATATACCAGGGATAAGCAAAGAAAAAAAAAAAAACAACCTACATCTCCAAATTCCTGCACAGAATATCTGCAGTCATTGTTAATTGGTCTCTATGTTCATGAGGGAGAGAAGATGGAGTGCCAACACCTGCAAGATCTTGACTTACAACGCACCAGTGTTCACAGCTTTGCACCAAGGAGCTGTTTTCTCTTTCAGACAAATTTCTGTATTCTCCTTTGATCTGTAGCGTTAGAGTGGCACATTCTTTTTATCAGAAGCTTTTACAAAGTGATGTTAGTAAACCTGTCTGTAAACACCATTTAATTGCACAAGGGCTGTCTGCTTTACATTTATACTGAATTCCAGCAACTTACTCCTGTCCATGTACAGCCCTTTTCTAACCTGACCCTAAGGTAAAATTTCAAAGCCAAGAAAGGAAGAAAGTGACAAAAAACCCTTTCACAATCTATATCTACAAAGTGTTAGTTTACAGTTAGATTTTAAAATGTTGAGCTTAAGACTCTTGCACAAGAATTCCATTTAAGAGTTATACTTCTGAAATACAATTAGAGTCTGAAAAGCTACTACAAAGATAATTTTTTTTCTTTTTAGCTGATAACTGCTTAAGAGATAAAACAAATATTTTATACTTCTGGGCTGTTAAACTGTGGAAGAATAAGATATTTTTACAGTCACACAAAAATCTTCTCACTTGCCCTGCAGTGTCTTTGTGAGATTTCATATGGGAACTATTTGTTATAATTTGAGCCTTTAATTTTTAGGGAAAAGTCAATTTTTCTAACATTTATGAAAGCAGAAGCTTCAGTTCTGAAGTGTGTCTGTGGAAGTGGGGATAGGGGAAGGAAGATTATTTGCAAACTTCTGTTTTGTACCTGTCCTCAGAATTAAGAGGGAGCAGTGTATTATTACACTTTTTATTTTATTCAAGCAAACAGAAAAATAGGGTGGTTTGCTTGCAAGTGAGAAAGAAAAAGGGCAAACACAAAAAGTCATACACTTTTGCATATAAGCAGAAGCCTTGATCCGGAAAACGTAAATAGCACCCTAGCATCAATTAAAGAAGGCTGAGAGATGGACAATGTAGAATTAGTGACCAGTCATAGCCCATTGCAGGACGCTCACATCAAGCTTCTGCGTGCTGTAGTTGTGACTCCCTGCACTTCTTCCCCAATTCCCTACATGCTCAAACTTGAATGACAAAAAGGAATTCAAATAGCAGGGTATAAAAAATGTGTGCTGATACCAGTATCCCAGCCTTTTTCTTAATCATCTAACAGACAATTTTCTGTAATTATTTTTATTTCTAGATTTCATTTTCTACAGTGTCACCATAACTTTTAAGTTTCACATCTCTTCAAGCCTCCTACTCTGTGGACTGTGGAAAAGCAGGTCCTTGCACTGCTGAGCTGTGCTGCCAGGCAGCAGGAGGTTCACATGCAGCGGGTGCTTCCCCCCACCCAAAACACAACATGGAGTGTAAACTGTGGGCAGATTCAGTGCCCTCCCTGTACAGGCACTGCAGATTATGTGCGCACTTACCCAGGCTGTGCATAATGTGGTCACCACAGCAAAATTAATAGGGGCATCAAAGGCCTTTGGAGACACCCAGAGGCCTAGAGCCCTGACCACTCATTCACTGATACCTCCGTTTGAAGATGCAGAAGTGAGTATTTTAAGGGAATTTGGCTAGTCCCATAGTACTTGAGTTACCAAAACAGAAAATATTAAACCAATCTATCCCAGAGCTTGAAAGGTTGGGTCCAATAAGTAAAACAGAGCACAGATGATGAATAGCAAAGGATATATACAAGATACCAGCAATATTAATTTTTTTATAACAAATAGCATTATCGACCTCTTTTAGTATAACTTCTCTCCTAGATTGAATTTAGAGACAGGAAAGGAAATCAAAGAATATTCTTAATCAGTGCTTTAACTACATGATTAATGACTTATTTAAAACAAATGTCTATTCTGATGAAAGAGAATTATTCATTATTTTGAAAAGTTGCCTTATTCTACTCGATTACTCCATTTAATAGGAAGGTAAATTAAATAAGAGACCATATAAAACCCATTTATCTTATGATTTTTACATGAAAAACAATCTTGTCTTATAGGTTGCTGCTGAGTAAACTTCTAGTAAAGAAACAGCTATGCAGTAGCTTCAGTTAAAAATCTGTAGCAGCTTGTTTTGCAACATAAAGGATAACAAAAATACAGTTTGCATATCAAATGAACCTTTACGGTAAAGTACACAAGTATTAAAATGCTGGCCAGGATTACAATGCTGGATTACAACCTCACTAATCACAAGAGATATGCCAGTAGGTTCACCTAACACACAGACCATTCCATTTTATTCCTGCAGCATACCTAATGAATACCCTAATGCAACAAGCAACATCAGTGTTTTCCTTTGAACAGTGTCTTTTTGCACATATGAATATATGCTTGTAGAAAGGCTTTTGCCAACGTAGCTAGTATTTCAGAGGGAAAGGAAATTGCATCCTTAATGATGTTACCATCACAGAAATTTCAGTTAAGTGCAAAGCAGGCTGGGGAGTCAATCAAAGGTCAAGCCAGTTAGAGGTCAAGTTCCTTGAAAGAACAGGGTTCTGAAGTTTAATTATTTTCAGGGAGAACTCTGCTGATAGGTCAATAGAGTGAGTTTTATAGCTGACAACACTCACGGAAAGAAATCACTTCCAAGGCTGAAATGGCTATGGACCACTGAACAACAAGATGGAAAAAAAGTTAACTCTAGAAGTCAAGACATATTTTTAAGCTCACCATTCAGAAACTTAAAAAATGCTACTTGCATGACTGATACTTAAAGCAGTCTAATGCATCTCACTCTCAAAAGCTGTTGAAATACACAACAAAAATACAATATTTTACAAAAGAATATAGAAATGTTTGAAGAAATATTGACAGAAAGAATAATCTAAAAGTTCAACTTCATTCCACTGGCCCAATGACTAGAGCTTCCTCTGCCCCTTCAAATCAGTATTGCAATGGGCTGGACAAGGTATCTGGATTATAAAATATCCACTGATCCACACTTTTCTCACACAAACTTCTGTTGAGCCTCACCTCCATTGTACTTAAATCCTCCTCATTACTGCCTCCAAAGCCTATAATCCTTTATAGTGTTTCAAAGATACCTAACTATCTGCAATAAAGAAATACAAATTTTTCCCAAATAAAGAAATGTGTTACAGTGCAAAAAAAAAAATTGTATAGACTGGCCTTTGTTCCACCATAAAAGTTAACAGACTTCTTCATATGGTTCTAAAGCTTGTTCTTGAGATCATATAAAAATGCAATGCCGGACTCAAAGAATTTTAGTTTGAACATTTTAATCAGAGCAATAAGCTGGACTCTCCAGCTCTGGCAAGCAAAGGAACTAAACCTGAAATCAAGGTGTCACTAATAACTTACATGACAAAGAATCAGTGCATTTTCCAAGAATTTCACTATTTTGAACCTGTATACATTACACAGCGGTACAGCTATTCTACATACTCCAATTTGGAAACACAAAGAGCTTTCAGCATATTAATTATTTTTAAAGGTTGAACATGTATAGCAATGTACAGCACAATGGAGTACGCTTTGGAAAAAACGTCATTGTATTGGCTTTGTGTGGCAAGGTTTTGGTAGCAGGGGGGTTACAGGGGTGGCTTCTGTAAGAAGGTGATGGAAGCTTCCCCTGTGTCCGACAGAGCCAATACCAGCCGGCTCCAAGACGGACCTGCTGCTGGCCAAGGCCGAGCCCATCAGCGATGGTGGTAACACCTCTGTGATAACATTTTTAAGAAGGAAAAAAAGTTGCTGGGACGGAAATGGCAGCCAAAGAGAGGAGTGAGAACATGTAAGAGAAACAACCCTGCAGACACCAAGGTCAGTGAAGAAGGAGGGGGAGGAGATGCTCCAGGCGCCAGAGCAGAGATTCCCCTGCAGCCCATGGGGAAGACCATGGTGAGGCAGGTTGTCCCCCTGCAGCCCACGGAGGTCCACGGTGGAGCAGATATCCACCTGCAGCCCATGGAGGACCCCACGCCAGAGCAGGTGGGCTCCCAAAGGAGGCTATGACCCCATGGGAAGCCCGCACTGAAGCAGGCTCCTGGCAGGACCTGCGGATCTGTGGAGAGAGGTTTTCTGGCAGGACTTGAGACCCCGTGGGGGACCCATGCTGGAGCAGTGTGCTCCTGAAGGACTGCACGCCATGGAAAGGACCCATGCTGGAGCAGTTCGTGAAGAACTGCAGCCCGTGGGAAGGACCCACGTTGGAGAAGTTCGTGGAGGACTGTCTCCCGTGGGAGGGACCCCACGCTGGAGCAGGGGAAGAGTGTGATGAGTCCTCCCCCTGAGGAGGATGAAGCAGCAGAAAATAACGTGTGATGAACTGACTGTAAACCCCATTCCCCGTCCCCCTGCACCACTGGGGGGGTTGGTAGAGAATCCAGGAGTGAAGATGTGCCCGGGAAGAAGGGAGGGGTGGAAGGAAGGTGTTCTGAGATTTCGTTTTATTTCTCATTACCCTACTCTGGTTGACTGGTAATAAATTGAGTAAATATTCCCCAAGCTGAATCTGTTTTGCCTGTGATGGTAAGTGGTGAGTGATCTCTTCTGTCCTTATCTCAACCCACAAGCCCTTTGTTATATTTTCTCTCCCCTGTCCAGCTGAGGAGGGGGAGTGATAGAATGGCTTTGGTTGGCACCTGGCATCCAGCCAGGGTCAACCCATCACAGTCATGCTGTTCAATTGTAATTTACCATTTCACATATTAACAGAGGATTAAAAATGAGGAGAAAGACAGGAAACCAGCAACTGGAACAGCAGCTTTGTGTGAAGATGTGCTTCAGAGTCATCCATATAGATTGTTTAACTGCTAACAAAATTTACAGCAATTAGAAAGCAAGAATCAATTACAGTGTTATAACTTCAATGATCTTCTATGGAAAACACAAGACCATATGGGCACCTTCACATAGCACGCACACAAACTTTTCCTTTCCACAGGGAAGGTGAAAGACTGAGAAAGGGAAAATGCACTTTGAAAGTACTCACTCCATTCACTTGCTCCTTAAGTGATAAGACTTGTATCGCTCTTGCAGATAAGTTTAAAAATAAAAAATTGGGATACAGATTTGGAGTCAGTCCACAGCCAATTTTTACTTTCTCACCAACATATCTTCCACATATGAATAAATTAGCAAGTCCTTTCAAAGTACTAATGAAAAAACCCTCACTTCCTCCACTTTCATAATCACAGGAGATATATTAATAATTTTTAATTCCAACTGAGTAGAGAACCCAATCTGCAGCTTCACAGCCCTTGCTTGTATTCACAAGGTACTGTTTGTGTATTCAGATCAGAAATCTAATTGCCATCTGTATGCACTGATTAGTTAGTGATCAAATAAAGCGCAAAATATATTCAAGTATGCAAATCAACTATTTGCCCAAATACTGAAGGCTCAATTAAGCATGGCCACCTGAAATGTGTTCTTTATGTTCTACAATTTGGATGGCTTTGGCATTAGTTTTCACCATCTCAGGGAATCATCATTCAAGTCACTATTAGAAAGTTATTACGTTGATCTTGGACAAATACTGCACTACTTTTGATGGAACTTAACAAGGACTGTTATTAGCAAAATAAGATATTTTAGCCAGTTTAGGTTTCTTATATTTGTTGGTTCGCATGCAATAATCTGAAGAGGGATGGGATGAGTTAGTCTTGAACTACATCCTATTCACAGAGACAGAAAACTGCAGCAGAGAGAAATTCAGCAAATAAGCAAAACTGGGAAAGATACAAATACTGAAGTCAACAATACTGGCCTACATGTACACCTTTACTTTTAGGCCTCTTGTAAAGTCAAAGTTATAGATTAATAAAATAATTGCTTCCCTGTACATTCATGCTATAAATAGCAGGAAAATCTCACTGCTGAAACCACATGAAGGTTTAGTGATGTGGGAAAGCGTGTCTGTGGAAGCTGAGAGGGACTAAAACCAGACTTAGAGTCAGTTCTCTGCTTTATGGCCTTTACATCACCAAGATAACAATTTTTTCCAAGGATTTCTAAAAAACTTCTGACTTAGCCCCCTTTTTGAGAATGGAAAATATCCACAGGAATGAAAGGTGACTGTGTATCAACAGAAGTCACGCGTGGCACCCTCCTTGCCAGGACTTAAGTACAGCCAGCAGAGAAAGCATCTAAAGTCAGAGCTATATACATCCTTGAACTTTCCTGCTCCTTCAAACCAAGCAAAGCTTCATTCTACCACAAAGTGGATATTCAGGTAAAAACAAAACTTTATGCACAGAAACACAGCATTTGATCCATTATTTTTTCCCTTTTCCTCCTTTGGCGCTAGTACTAACATGAAGCCAGAAATTCTTCAGTGGGTTTTCTTTTTTTTTTTTTTTTTTTACCTCCATCTGTTGTTTTGAGAAATTCTATACAAAGCAATATAATATTTTACATGATCACAAATGAAATTAACGGAAGGCCAACACAATGTGAAATGCATGTTTACAAAGCATGCTAATTAAACATTGACAACTAATATTGATTTTGATGTAAAAGAAGTAAACAGCAAGGCTGAAAACAGTCTAAGTTCCTTAATGGTAGCACAGCCACAGAGCTCAAGACAATCCATCTTTTTTTTTTTTTTTTTTTTTAAATAAGCGCATACTTGTTTGTACAGTTGCCTCCTTTTAGTCTAACACATTTTTAGCAAGAAGGAGGCAGTTTTAAGCAGATGTCATATTTATAACCTACAGATCTTCATATTTTTTGTTATTAATAACTTTATTACAGGGAAAAAGCAAACTATTCCTCTGAATGAATGATGCCTTCCCTGGTGTGCTGGGTCTGGCTGGGGTGGAGTTAATCCTGTATATGGTGCTGTATTTTGGACTTGTGATTAAACCAGTGTTGTTAACACACCAGTGTTTTGGCTTACACAGAATTGTGGTTTCCTTTTCGCCACTCTGCCCACCTCAGTGATTAGGCCAGAGGTGTGCCAGAAGTTGGGAAGCAACACAGTTGGGACAGCAGACCCAAACTGACCAGAGGGACATTCTTTATGACACAACATAGTGCTCAGCAATAAAAGCTCACGGAAAGGCAGAGGAAGGGGTTTATGGTTATGGCTTTCATTTTGTCAAGTAACCATTAGGCATGCTGAGGCCCTGCTTTCCAAGAAGTGGCTAGACATCTGCCTGCCAATGACAAATAGAATAAATTCCTTATTTTGCTCTGCTTGCACACACAGCTTTGCTGCTTCACCTCAACCCAGGAGTTCTCAGCTTTTGCTCTTCCGATTCTCTCCCCCATCCCACTGTGGGGGAGCAAGCTAGAGGCTGGGTGGATGCTTAGCTGCTGGCTAGGGTCAGCCCATTACACCTGGTCACACTCAAATACACCGTTTTCACAATTACACTCCCTGTGTTTCTTTTTACATTTGGGAATTTTGAATAAAGAAGACAGATTGTGACATTTCTACTCCTTTTTATCTAACACACTCATTGCAGTTTAAAGGGCATGGATGAAGATACAATTTAGAATCTAAAAAAATTAGATAAATATCTCAAGAAACCATGAAACATTCATACTACCTACTCTCAGCTACTTAACAAACAGTCAACACTGTAAAGTCATCTTACCCAACAACTGATTAAGATAGCTGCTGAAAATTGTCTAGTGCAGATAGTATGAATAACTCCGAAGTGTATAGTGCTTTATACACTATGAAACCTTTGGAATTTAACAGAATTATTAATAAACAACTGAGAGGAAATAAATGTAGATATGTGAAAAGTTACAAAACTTTGGTCTCTGAAGACCTTCAAGTCTCTTCAGAAAATTATGTAAGCAAATAATTAGGAAAAATATTTTTTTAAAAAGTCATCTTTCTTTTAGCTATTCCCTGCCCTGACTTCAACTGGTGTGAAAAAAAAGTAACTGAATTCCAAGATGTACATATGAATGGTGAATAAACAATTCAGAGGATTTAACCTCTGTAGCTTTAAACAACAATTTAAATAATCCTGTTATTGTCAAAATGCACTGTTGTTATTCAGATGAGCATTAGAAAGTATTAAGTTGACTTTGTATGCAAGAAATTCATCACTTTGTAACATAAGAATCTGGTAACTTTTTCACTGAGACTGGACTTTTCACCAAGGGACCAGTACAAAAGTTTGCCTCTCCTGTGAGAGGGAGCAGCAAACACAGGGGGAGAAGCTTCTGATGGGCTGAAGTACACGAGCACGTTACATGACAGTTTTCACCATCAGCCTACTTGTGTTATGCAATTCACAAGAAGTATGATTTTCTTCTGTCCTTGCCAGTCTGAAAAGGACAAATAACCCACGTATTCTAATTCAAACCTCACATTTTAATCCACAAAATGGAGAAAAGTTTAAAGAACTCTATGAATTTCTTAAGTGCTATTAATACATTATTACCTCAAAAAAACCACTAACAACAGAACATCTTGTTTGATAGAAAAGACTACCACAAATTTTAATGCAAAGCATAATAATAATAAACTCCAATTGGTCTGTTGTACTACCAGAAAATAGGTCGACTTCAACAGTACAAATATATGGCCCCAGTCTGGGGCCAAAAACCCTTTAGCTTCTTACACAGCTACATGCTAGGAGTTCTGGGGAGTCACTACTAGTGAGAACAATATGTTATCCAATTCATAGTCAGGGGCTGACAACAGAGAAGAACAGATCTTCTATTATTCCAATGAAGGGCAAGACCTCCTGTCTACATGCTACACTAACATGAAAATCACATTTTGTGTGTGCCAGAACACAAAGTTTTAACTGGAGATCACTATTATGAAATACAGAACTCATACCACATATGTGAAATGTCAGTGCATACATAACCTGAATGCTATAAAAGTAGACAACAGAGAAATGCCTCAAAAATATGTGTACTGTTTCCAATTCATCTGGAAACTACATATATATTTGCCATCTCAAAGGTAGTATCACAAGGGCAAGTGAACCCACTTACTTTCTGGTGGAAGCTGAAGAAGTTTGAAGGGATACACTGAGATATACAGCAGTCCTGAATATATTCAATATTAGAAAGTAATTTACTCTCTCATGGCTATCTGGAGCTGTTGGCTGGAACAACACTGAACATTTTTTCATTCTCGCTTGCTCTGAAAAATAAAGGCTACATTTAACTGTGGTAGGAATGAGCTTCCACAATCAGTACTTCAGGTCACTTTGAAATATCCCCTCAAGGCAAACCTCTTGCAGAATAGTATCTTTGAATAAAATTTTCTACCACTTCTGGCAGACTATGAAATTAGAATCACAGATTAATACAGATTGAAAAGCTCTCAGGAGACTGAGTTTAAACCATGTATGATTAGCTGATGTTCTCTGCTCAAGTTTTTAATATCTTCAAAGATGGAGATTACACAACCTCTCTGGGTAACCAGTTCTAATGTCTGACCATCCTCAATGTAAAATAGTTTTCCTACTATTTAATTGGATTTACTTCATTGCAGCGTCTCTCTGATGCCTCTTGTGCACCCACCAGAAAAGGTCTGGCTTCATCTCATCTGTAACTACCCATCAGACAGTTTAGGACAGCAGTACAATCTTCCCTTGGCTTTCTTTTATTCAGGCTAAACAAATCCATCTCTCTCAGCCTCTCCTTGTATATCATATTGTCCTGGTTTCAGCTGGGATAGAGTTAACTGTCTTCCTAGTAGCTGGTACAGTGCTATGTTTTGAGTTCAGTATGTGAAGAATGTTGATAACACACTGATGTTTTCAGTTGTTGCTCAGTAGTGTTTAGACTATATGTCGTGGTTTAACCCCAGCCAGCAACTAAGCACCACGCAGCCGCTCACTCACTCCCCCCCATCCAGTGGGATGGGGGATAAAATCAGGAAAAGAAGTAAAACTCCTGGGTTGAGATAAGAACGATTTAATAGAACAGAAAAGAAGAAACTAATAATGATAATGATAACACTAATAAAATGACAACAGTAGTAATAAAAGGATTGGAATGTACAAATGATGTGCAGGGCAATTGCTCACCACCCGCCGACCGACACCCAGCCAGTCCCCGAGCGGCGAATCCCTGCCCTCCACTTCCCAGTTCCTAAACTAGATGGGACGTCACATGGTATGGAATACACTGTTGGCCAGTTTGGGTCAGGTGCCCTGGCTGGGCATGAGAAGCTGAAAAATCCTTGACTCTAGTCTAAACACTACCGAGCAACAACTGAAAACATCAGTGTTATCAACATTCTTCACATACTGAACTCAAAACATAGCACTGTACCAGCTACTAGGAAGACAGTTAACTCTATCCCAGCTGAAACCAGGACAGTATAGTCAAGGATTTTTCAGCTTCTCGTGCCCAGCCAGCGAGAAAGCTGGAGGGGCACAAGAAGTTGGCACAGGACACAGCCAGGGCACCTGACCCAAACCGGCCAATAGTGTATTCCATACCATGTGACGTCACATCTAGTATAGGAACTGGGAAGTGGGGGCAGGGAATCGCCGCTCGGGGACTGGCTGGGTGTCGGTCAGCAGGTGGTGATCAATTGCCCTGCATATCATTTGTACATTTCAATCATTTTATTACTACTGTTGTCATTTTATTAGTGTTATCATTATTAGTTTCTTCTTTTCTGTTCTATTAAATCGTTCTTATCTCAACCCATGGGTTTTGCTACTTTCTCCCGATTTTCTCCCCTATCCCACTGGATGGGGGGAGTGAGTGAGCGGCTGCGTGGTGCTTAGTTGCTGGCTGGGGTTAAACCACAACACATATGTTCTAGCATCTCGATGGTCTTTCTCTGGACTCACTCCAGTATATCAATATATTTCTTGTACTGGGGAGCCCAAAACTGAACATAGTATTTCAGATGCAGTCTCTCAAACGCCAAATAGAGGGAAATAATCACCTCCCTCAACCTGCTCTCTATGTTCTTGCTATTACAGCCTAGCATGTAGCAGGCCTTCTTTCCTGAGAGGATACACTGCTTTCACATGTTCAGCTTGTCTATGGGGACACCTAGATCAATTTCTGCAAAGCTTCAGGTCTCCGGACTGCACTGTTGTAGCTACAACACTATCTCATACTTGAGTACTTCACACCATTGTACCTCTTCACAGCAAACCAGGCTAGTTCTGTTTATTGCTCTACTCTAGCATAAAATGGAAGCACAAAAGGCAAATTGAACCTTTTAATTAGCCAAGGAAGAACCTGGATTTTCAACCAAGGCCAAGAAAACACTAGCAAAAAGCATGGTTACTATGTATCACCTCATAAATTCTGGATGCTGTTCACACTGATAGGAAGCTAGGCAAAGATTGCTATGGGTCAACTCTCAAATGCTGAAAGGTTACATCAACCTGAGAAACCTTGTAGCATCACCTTACAGCCATAAAACAAGCATACTTTTTTGACTCAGTCTTCACTGGCAAGTGCTCCAGCCACACCGCCCAACTCGCAGAAGGCAAAGGCAAGGACTGGGAGAATGAAGAACTGCCCACTGTAGGAAAAAGCTCAGGTACAAGACCATCTAAGGAACCTGAAGGTGCACAAGTCCATGGGACCCAACTAGATGGATCCACATGTCCCGAGGGTACTGGCAGATGAAGTGGCTAAGCCAGCATCCATTATATTTGAGAAGTCGTGGCAGTCTGGTGAAATTCCCACTGACTGGAAAAGGGGAAACATAACCTCCCTTTTTAAAAAGGGAAAAAAAGGAAGACCCGGGGAGCTACAGACCAGTCAGTCTCACCTCTGTGCCTGGGCAAGATCAGGGAGCAGATCCTCCTGGAAACTATGCTAGGGCACATGGAAAATAAGGAGGTGATCAGTGACAGCCAACATGGCTTCACTAAGGGCAAATCATACCTGACAACTTTGGTGGCCTTCTACAACAGGGTTACAGCACTGGCGGATAAGGGAAGAGAAACTGACATCATCTACCCGGACTTGTGCAAAGAGTTTGACACTGTCCCACATGACATCGTTGTCTCTAAATTGGAGAGACATGGATTTGACAGATGGACCACTTGGTGGATAAGGAATTGGCTGGATGGTTGCACTGAAAGAGTTGCGGTCAATGGCTCCATGTCCAAGTGGAGAGCAGTGATGAATGGTGTTCCTCAGGGGTCGGTATTGGGACTGGCGCTGTTTAACATCTTTGTCGGCGACACGGACAGTGGGATCAAGTGCACCCTCAGCAAATTTGCCAATGACATCAAGCTGTGTGGTGTGGTTGACATGCTGGAGGGAAGGGATGCCATCAAGAGAGACCTTGACAGGCTTGAGAGGTGGGCCCGTGCGAACCTCATGAAGTTCAACAGGGCCAAGTGTAAGGTCCTGCACATGGGTTGGGGCAATCCCAAGGACAAATACAGGCAGGGCGATGAGTGGATTGAAAGCAGCCCTGTGGAGAAGGACTTGGGGGTATTAGTGGATGAAAAACTGAACACAAGCCAGCAATATGCACTCACAGCCCAGAAAGCCAACTGTAACCTGGGCTGCATGAAAAGAATTGTGGCTAGCAGGTCAAGGGAGGTGATTCTGGCCCTCTGCTCCGCTCTCATGAGACTCCACCTGGAGTGCTGCATTCAGCTCTGGGGCCCCCAACATAAGGACATGGACCTGCTCAAGTGGTTCCAGAGGAGGGCCACAAAGATGATCAGGGGACTGGAGCACCTCCCCTATGATGATAGGCTGAGAAAATTGAGGTTGTTTAGCCTGGAGAAGAGAAGGCTCCAGGGAGACCTTATAGCAGCCTTCCAGTACCTAAAGGGGGCCTACAGGAAAGATGGGGAGGGACTCTTTAACTGAGTGTACCAATAGGACAACAGGTAATGGTTTTAAACTGAAAGAGGGTAGATCTAGATTAGATATTAGGAAGAAATTATTTACTGTGAGGGTGGTGAGGTACAGGAACAGGTTGCCCAGAGAGGTTGTGGATGCTCCATCCCTGGATGTGTTCAAGGCCAGGTTGGATGGAGCTTTGAGCAACCTGGTCTAGTGGAAGGTGTCCCTGCCCATGGCAGGGGCATTGGAACTAGATGATCTTTAAGGTCCCTTCCAACTCAAACCATTCTGTGATTTACTTCCTCTTTTCATTCTTCTGGTCTTTGGATATGGGATGTACAGAAAGTAGTATTTCTTACTCTTCATTTGGCTCAGAAAAATAATTTCTTTCATGCTATTAAGTGTCTGACCACTAAATTAAGTCACATTATTCTGTGGAGGAAAGGGTTGGATGTAGTACTTCATTATGAGCAGACACCAAATATTGGTTTCACTCGGTTTGCACTGCTTATCTCAATATAAATATAAACATATCTGCAGGCAGATGTTGGAACGATATATAATATAATATACTGGAAATTTTGGTTTAGAAAATAAATACAAGGTGCAAAGTATTTGATACTGTAATTTCCTGATGTAGCTAATCAGGAGTAGAATGATCATACCAGCCTGGTATCAAAAGCGAATGCCTAATTCTCTAGTCTTTTACAGCCTGTGTCTGTAAACAATGGGAATGAAACACTACCATTTAGTAGGATATGTTTCCTATTCTTAGCAAAGACAGAGATATGTCAAATGTCCCAAGGAGAGTTTCCCAAGATCTTGATCTCTATTCGTTCCAGCCATTAGTCTTGAAACTGATTTTTAGTGCTAAAACACAACTTTTTGTGACCATAATTGCGCTTCCATGAAGACTTAGTAAAATGATCCTAAGACAGCACTGGGGAATAATCACAAGAATAAGCTATGGACACATCAACTATTGAAAGACAGCAGAATGGTCACATGGTGCCAACACCTACTTCTTACCTCTTCTTCTAGTAATGCATTTAAAAAGGAAAAACACATCACTTTCTTAATTGCTATTTTATACATAAGTGTGTAAGTTAATATAAGTTCTGCATTAACTATCACATGTTACAGAATCACAGACAGGATGGTAGAAAACCCCTGCATTGAATACTCTGAAATATATTACAGACTGGTGATATATACATGAGGATTTGAGAAGTCAAGTTCCCAGAGAAAATTCAACAGTATGCATATATAGAATCATAGAACATTCTGAGTTGGACTCAATGATCCTTGTGGGTCCCTTCCAACTCCTGAATCCACACAGGGCAACCTAAAAGTTAAACCATATATCTAAGAGCACTGTCCAAACACTTCTTAACACCAACAGGCTTGGGGCCATGACCACTGCCCTGGGGATCTTGTTCCAGTGCTTGACCACCCTCTCAGTGAAGAACTTTTTCCTAATAGCCAGCCTGAACTTCCCCTAATGCAGCTTTAAGCCATTTCCTCGCCTATCATTTTTACAAACACACACACTACATAATTTTTTATATTATAAAGCACCTACTTAATGCTGGTTGTTTCTGTTTCAATATCTGCTTTAGCTAACAGGGTTCTACAGATAATCACACTTCAAGGAAGTTAAATACTAATAATCTTTATGGCTTTCTTGTTACTTTCACCTTCTGTTAACTTGCTTATCTATTTCAGAACACTGTAAATATGTATTTCTATTCCAACAGCAAGTTAATGAGATTACAGCAGTGGTTAAGGCACTCATTTCTATGGTGTTGATTTAATAAAAAGAATCCATTTTAAGAACTGCAGCACTGAAAAGATAACGTAAAACATTTATTTGTGCAGACACTGCAGTACTGCCAGCCTGACACAGACAGTTACCCTTATGGAGGGAGGTATAGATTCAGGAACCCTATTCACAGCCTCATTAGAATAACAGCAGAACAAGACCGAGTGAAACAGAGGAATATGGAAAGGGATAATGGGGCAGCATCTGAGTTGTGGTACTCCAGACTGCTGAGTCAGGAGAGTCATCAGAGTCCTAACCCACACAGAACTGTGGGTCAGCAGGCAGCACAGGGAATAATGGAAGTAGAAGTCACAGCTGATAGCTCTTGGGACACGGCATGTTAAGAAGTGACACAGTTAGATAAATCTCTCCAATAATCGTATTTACCTATGAGACTGAGGAAGTGAAACTGGAAATAGCGCCTTCTGTCAGTTCTTACTCTGTACATATTTGTAGGTGCATCAGTCTCTGAAATCTATTCCCACTTCACAGGAAGGAAACTGAAGATGAAGGTTTGAGTTGCCACTCTAAACTTAAGATTTTCTTCTTGAAATAAGTACAGTACAGACCTAGGATAGGAAAGAACAAGTCAATTTTAGCTATGTCTGAAATTCAGATATTAAGCATGACACAATATAAGAAACACTGTCACAAAGCTCATTTGCTGATCATAGAAACTGGGTAAAATCAAATTTGTAGGACCGGGGGGGGGGGGGGGGGGGGGCGGGGAGGGAACCCCACAAGACCAGAATCAAAAATAAAAACCTTGGGAGTTTACTTTGGTTGTTGGTTTGTTTTGTTTTTCTTCTGGTTGATCAAGCAAGGCTTTTAAAACAGAGAAATTTGTGAAAAAGTAAACTTTTGCTGCAGAAGTGGAGTACTGAAAAGCAATCAAACCAGAATGGCTGATTGCCAATGCAAGCATTTTTTAACCTTTTCTGTAAAATTCCTATAACCAAAGTACAAGTCATATCAGCCAGAAAGAGTTAACAATTTCAGTCTTGCTTAAACACCTAGAGTACAACAAATCCTCCACAAAAGAGGTGCTTCCATCATTTAATTATTCCTAGCCTGAAAATGCATTCTAGTTTGAACATGGACATTGAGTTAAATGTGGAAAAAGCATTATATAACACACAAGCATCCTGCCTGCTTTAGCTCTCCAGTTAGGTAACTGTTTTCAGGAAAGCTAACACAAAAGCACAAGAATAATAAAACCTTTTTGTTGACATTTCCACAGCTACCCATTGGAATCTCCCTTTAAACTGCTGCATTCTTACACAGTGCAGTAGATTATAATTGAAGAAAAAGTACTGGAAAATAAGATTAAGATACCATACCGTTATTCCCTGATATTAAGTTATATTTCAATGTAACTGATTCACTGGCAGAACAGTTACACAGAAATCTATTTAGTGAGCACCTCTATCCTACATACAGTATATCCATTTTCATCCCTGCTACTACACAAGTGGGGCATATATCACACTAGATAAGAGTTTAAAGAAGCAATATGGTATAAGATTAAGGTTTAAATTAACCCTTAAAAATTTAAGGACAAATACATGTCCCTCTGGTGCAGTTTATTCGGCTCAATACCTTCTATTCATGTATTTTGTGTCCAACTTCCTGTTGTGTACAAAGAGCCCGCTTGGCTCTTGCTGTGAGATATACTTAAAGTTAGCATCCTGACAAGCAGATTTTAAAAGTTCAGATCACATATATACCCATCAATTTTGGTGAAGTTAACTGTGATTTTATATTCTACCTACAGATTTTTACAGTAAAATTTTTGCTCACACTTACCATATTGCTCAACTATGCTGCACTGAGAGATTTCTAAGCATTCACTATCCTCCCCACAGACCTACAGGGCTTGACAGATTAAAATATGATGCAAGAAGCAGCCATGCACCCTCATAAGTACTATTACATCGAATGGTTCTTCTGGTATTAAAATAATGGGTACTGAGTTGTCATGGTTTAACCCTAGCCAGCAACTAAGCACCACACAGCCGCTCACTCACTCCCCCACCCACCCACAGGGATGGGGGAGAAAATCGGGAAAAGAAGCAAAACCCATGGGTTGAGATAAGAACGGTTTAATAGAACAGAAAAGAAGAAACTAATAATGATAACACTAATAAAATGACAACAGCAATAATGAAAGGATTGGAATGTACAAATGATGTGCAGGGCAATTGCTCACCACCTGCCGACCGACACCCAGCCAGTCCCCAAGCGGTGATTCCCCACCTCTACCTCCCAGTTCCTATCATAGATGGGATGTCCCATGGTATGGAATACACCGTTGGCCAGTTTGGGTCAGGCGCCCTATGCCAACTTCTTGTGCCCCTCCAGCTTTCTTGCTGGCTGGGCATGAGAAGCTGAAAAATCCTTGACTATAGTCTAAACACTACTGAGCAACAACTGAAAACATCAGCATTATCAACATTCTTCACATACTGAACTCAAAACATAGCACTCTACCAGCTACTAGGAAGACAGTTAACTCTATCCCAGCTGAAACTAGGACATGAGTATGCCCCCCTTTATCTTGGTAACTGCAACCTGGAAAATGTAGGTATTTGCCACCACCACCACCCAGAACCTCTTAGGCAAAAAAATGAAGCCTGTTGAAATACTGTCTGAATAAATTTTAACTAAAATATTTTCTCTCACAAATAACTGTGAAACAATTTGTAAAATACTGCTTAAAAACATTTTAATTGTTGTATTTCAATTCTATAAAATGCCTTTTTTACAATTAATATGCATGTCAGATGAAGCTACTGTAATTCAAGCTTATAACTTTAGGCAATTATAATTATGTATATAAAGTAGGTATATATTCTATAATCAAAAATTACCATTTGTGTTTAAGACTGTACTGTGTTAATTACATACACATATATATATGTCACTCCTGTATCTTCAAGCTTTTTTCACTCAAAACATGTGTTTCTTCTATGACTATATACTATTTTATTAATTATTTTAATAATAATAATTAAAAAATAATAAGTCCTCTATCATTAGTTTACTTTTTAGATTGGGAAAGGAGTATCATGGGGCCAGTATGAGCTGACACGGATCAGTCAGAAGCAAGAGGATCCCTGGGGAATGACAGCAATTCTGCACTGTCCTCTCCTGTGCTGCCTGCTTTGCTGGAGGACTTCTCTCCTTCTCACAGCAGGAATACAGCTGAATGTCTCCATAATACCCAAGATACCATGCTGGGACACCTCAGTCCTCCTTTAGCTACTGGTCAGCTACTGAGAATTAGCTGACATTTGATAAAATTATATACTGTTCAAGTCCTCTTGTAAGAACCTTACTTTTGATCCTTCTTGGTTTATAGTTCCATTAATCTACAGTAAATTAATTCCATAGTAAACCATTAGTTAGTCTTTGTGTTTAAAAAGATGCAAAAGTCCTCAGGACTAGAAATTGGGGATAAGAGATAGAGGCTCTCCGCAGGCTTTAAATCATGATTTCCAGAAGTGTCACCCAAACAGCTATGTATAGACACTCTTTAAGGTCAAATTTTGTTATTCAGTCCCCACTAATGTCCTACTCAAATGATCCTCCATGAACAAAATTTTGTGAATTTCTCTTGCAAATTAACTCTTTAACACAATCAAGCTATTATAATGCTTTATATCCCTCCATGGGATTTTAGCACACCACGTGACTATTGCTAAGTACCTGCAGTGCAGAAAAGTAAGATTGCTCATACTACTTTCAACGGTGGTAACTGAAATGTTATAAATAGTTCATTAAATAGCTTTTAATCAGATTAAAACTATTCAGCAAAGGAATGTCTTTTGTCCATAAGTCACTGACTCATATATATTAATTGTTCTCCTTCCTGAAATAATATCAGGTAAAAATTGCACTTAATTCTCGGACAAAACCCTCAAAGAGTGAGGTGAAGATAAATCACTTACAAACATTGTTTATAAAACCAGTCCCAGTGAGGCTTCTTTGTTTATTGAAATGCTGTTAGAAAATGTATTACTAACTTTAATTTGATAGACTGTACTTACCCAAAATAAATCTAAGCCATTGCTGGATCACCAGAATTCATTAAGCTAACTTACTACATGGGAAGACTTTCTTAATTGCCTCCACAGTAATTTATTTAAAATGAAAGTGAAAAGAAATCACAAATTAATCATCCCTTTCAACTATTTATTTCCCAACTTAGCAGGACTGCTATCTTGAAGATTTTGTTCCTACAAACATACAACATAAGACTGCTCAATGTCAGAAGTCCACTGAGAATCCAATTTAGTACCACATTTTGGTTAGTGATACAGCTGCTGCCCTGACATTTTCAGTCTTCAGAATGGTTACAAGAATCAAATTGAACTGGCAAGGACTAAGTTGTGAAGTCAAAATTTGAGTCATCTCTCATGACTAATCAGTATTCAAGTACTAAGCTTGTATTCAAACCCCTTTATCTTTCTTCTTTACAATTACTGAAAACTACTACAACAATCTGTAGTTTTATGCTTCAATGAACCAAAAGCATTTGTAGGGATATTTCACTTGGCAAGCAATGGAGACCTTTTTAGATTTTTATCATCTTGTTAGACTCTCTTCCTAGTCCCCAGAGGTGGTAATTCAATAACTGCAGGATTAATCCAGAAAAAAAAGCTAAAACCCACTTGAGTTTTTTAATGAATTTAAGGAAGGCTAACCAGGCAAGCCAGAGGGTGTGCAACTTACCAATGACTTATCAAGTTTTCATGATGCAGTAGTTCTTGCTATTCTAGTGAGGCACTATATCCACACTTTAGGAAAGAGCTATACTTAGATTTACAGCAAACAGACCAGATGCTGGTCTTTGTCTTCGTATTTATTTTTCCAACCTCTGTTGCAAATCAAAAAAAATCTTCCCTTTCCAAGATGGTTAGAAAAAAAAGGTGATCAAAGCACTACAGATTGATGGGATATTCTTCTAATTAGGGAAGGAAAACATAATGCACTGTATACTTGGCTTTCAAGTGAGATGGCATTAAGCTTAAGATTTAACTTTGCAGTCTTTAAAAGGGTCAACACTGATAAAAAGAAAAATGTTAGGAAAATGAGAAAGTATCAGCCATTTGTCCCAACATCCAAATAAAACAATGAATGTCTCCATTTTTATCTGCATGTCACCTGATATCTCTTGAGCATGAGATGGCTGCACCAGCTGCTCACCAGGGACACAGGTGGCTGCCAAGTCTGCAGTCAACCCTGGCTGCCGTGGGATATAACTGGGACTGTTGAAGGGGCCATATCCTGTCTGGGCAGGCAGAAATCTCTCTCCCTTCAATCTATTTGGCTCCATCAAGAAAGTATGTTTTAATGCATATAAAGCGATAAATTTGCCCTACCCTCAAGGGTTCACTTCCTTGCCTGCAATGCACTGGAGAAATAGCCAGGCCAGGCCTACCTGGAAATCATGGCTTTGTGGCCATTTCCCTGGATGTGCTTCCCCGCACTGCCTCCCTGCCCCTGCCCAGCTGGCTACCTCTGTTGCTCCCCACTTGCTGCATGACCCAGAGGATACTTTTGACTATGCAGAATCACACTCAGAACAGAAGAATGAGAATTATTAAAATCCCTTTAACAATGTTCAAACAAAAGAGCAAAATTAACCCAAGTCTATACAGATTCAAAACCAAGCATGTCTGAATGAAATTCTCCCACAGCTATAATACCAGCCTTAAAGAAGAGTGCACTTCCACCCTTTGCTTTGCTGATAAGCATACTATTTCTGCTTCATCGCCCACCTACCACATGGCAAAGAAGAGTTCACAGGTTATAGCTAGGGCACTGGGGTGGCAGGCTCCAGCCTAATATACCCCTCTTTATAAAAAGAAAGAGACAGTCCTCTGGTAATTCAAGCTCAGCCCTGAGCCCTACCCAGCACTGTTTAAAGCAGACTGCCTGTACAATGAGCAAGGGCAGAGTGTAAGCTGGCAGGCCTGCTGTGGAAAATGAGTTCCTGAAAGCTCTTGAAGCTGGGCTTAGGTAAGCACCTCTTGCCACAGCAGTTAGCTTCCCATTTTAATTGCACACATTTCACCATAACATTGGCTCCAAATTACAATAAATTTTTAAGGCAAATAACATCTCAGCTATTTAATTGCTAGGGCCAGCCAGTCTGCACTTTAAATATGGACCACATTTCAGGTAATGCATATTCTTCCCAACACTGGATCACAAAGGTACACAATAACAAACTCCTAAGCACTCATTAGTGCTCATTTCCTTCTGCAGTCTACAAATGTGAAATCTAACTCAGTAGCACTTTATACTCTCTTTGCATTCATTTTGGCTGGGAATAAATGGTGGTGGTAACTGAAAAAATCCTCTCTTCTCATCATCGAAATGAAGTACATTGGCTTAAGAAACATACTCCAAACACATCTGCAATTCTCCTCAGCTCAAACTATACATCATTTAATTTCACTACGTTTTCAGTCATCTCAAAATACTTAAGTGTAAATAACTCAATGAGACAAACTCTCTGTGTTTTGAGCACAGAAAATATTAAAATTGTTGTTGTATGTTCACAGTCAACCTAATGAAGCATGTCTGGTGTTGGCTCTAGCCTGGTAGCAAGGTTACTACAACTTTTTTAACCACCCCAAAGAGAAATTCTGTTCAAGTGAAAAGGAAGGATAAGCATCTCAACGACAAAATAAAAATGTTATGTATCTGTACATAGCAACCTGTCAATAAAGAGAAGTGCTCTACTCCAGAGCAAATGGCAGCACACCACAAACAACTAGAACTAGTTGTTTCTCTTAGCGAAGCCAGAGTGTGTACCAATCTCAGCCACACATTCACATCTGTTCATCAATATGACACCTATATTCCCCAGAAATGACCACACAAAGACAAAAACCCATAGTTAAG
This sequence comes from Haliaeetus albicilla, assembly GCF_947461875.1. Classification (NCBI taxonomy): domain Eukaryota; kingdom Metazoa; phylum Chordata; class Aves; order Accipitriformes; family Accipitridae; genus Haliaeetus; species Haliaeetus albicilla. The sequence continues at coordinate 37,411,322 of NC_091483.1, read as the reverse complement.
GCAGTACATTTACACACTGGTAACTTAACACAGACATCTAGAAGAAGCTGACAGGCTCAAAGTATAAAAAGCTACAATGTAGCTTTCACACAGTTTTAGCTTGAACATCTTCTACATACATACTTATTTCAGACAGTATGTTCCCTTAAGAATTACTTCTATCTATTTAACAAAAGTTGTTTAAAGAAACAGTACAGTAATGTTGTTCATTTTAACTGAAACTTAAACGTAGATGTTAAATTAGATGTTAATGCTTTTACATCTAATATTAAGTAAGGACTACTTTCCCTCAAATTCTACCACATTGTGTTTTTATACTCTTTGGATACTCAGCTATGTTAACGCACTATAGATGCGGTATACATGGCTAACCTGGTAATTAAAATGCATTTAAAAAAAAGAGAAAAATTGAAATGCCAAATTTTTTTGTAAAAGCAGAATGTACTACTTGACTCCTTTTTAAAGGATGACCTTTTCAATGATCTCTAGGATGAAGGGCTTCAAATTGAATAAACTCTCAACCTCCCAAGGAAAAACTGAGATACAAGTTTTCCTCTTTAGAAGGTAACATGTAACACTTGCCATGATTGGGATTTTCAAAAGAAATTGCCTCTCCAGCTCTCTGAACACAGAATGCTAACCGCATCATTAAAAAACTGCTTTATAAAAACACGACCTATAAAGTTTCTACTTCCTGGGAAAATTAGAAGACCAGTGCAGAATCCTCATGAACCAAAACAAGCCAAACCTTAAGACCTAAAGATTTGGTAGTATCCTTTTGAAACTAGGATTAAGTTTTGCCAACAGAAAAAGGGTGAAGTAAGCTGTCATTATGTTTTAAATTACTCCCAATACAATAAATATTTGAGTAATTAATGGAACTTTGTTTCTTTGTGCAACAGTTCCTGACATCATCTAAATTTTTCAAAACAGTGTAATTTAATTGTCTAGGCAACTCTACTAGGGCTGCCATGTATGGTCTTACATAGGAGGCTGACAGTATTGGTTTGTAAGAAGAAAACTAGAAGCTGTTAACAGGATTTCTCCCCTCCCCCTGACAAGCTGTAGATGCAAGTTCAAGGTCCGTAACTACAGTAAATATACAAGGCTCAGCTGTGCTCACTGTGGCATTAATTTTGCATCAGTATAATTCCACACTCACTCAAACAGAGCTCCTCCTGGTTTACACCATCTAAAACCACCACTAGGACCACAGAATAATAGTGGAACTATACAGTCTTTGTTTACAGTCTTAAAAAAAGCTTCAGCTTAATCGAACAGTCAACATTTATTTGAAATTAGGTTAAAATATAATTCTAAGTCCAAAAATCACATAAAGTATAAACGACTATAAGCCCAGCATTGATTTGCTTGACTGACACTTAATTTACATATGCATAATCTATTTTCCTATAACCCCTTAATTTCCAAATATGCTCAAATTCTGATTCATAAAACGATTACATTAATTTCAGTGAAAGAAAACCTATATGAGCCCTAATGCATTTTGCCTTTTCCTTGGCTCCAGATTTTCAATCAGCGTAATAATTGTGTACGACGCATTCCTACTGCACTTTTTTCTTTCTAAATAGCAATATCAGTTCTTACAACTGAACAGCAAATAGCCCAGAATAAGGAAGGGATTCCAGTGGAAAAACAATCATTGAGTCACAGAAATAAAAGCCAAGGGTCCTTATCTGTCATCCAGTTAGTTTCCTTGCCCTTCAGCAAGGGAACCTTTTCCAACATATTGATTATAAACATCCAGTGGGTATCTTCTTCATTAGCAGCTCCATACTTTAAGTGCATTCTATTTTAATTTAAAATATTTGTAAAGTCTTCAATATTGATTAATATTTACTGTCTGATCTGAAAATGTTCGTATATGCAAATGCACATCCTAACCAAAGCCTGTAGAAGGCTTCATAATCAAGAAAAATCCAACAAGCAAACAGATACTAAAATACACAGTAAAGGTTAAAATGGACAGAAGTAAAATGGATCAAAAATGTAATAGCTCAGGCATTGGTCTTCTAGTTAGACACTGCATACATAGGCAAATTGGAATGAGACAAAGATGGAAATTTCCTAGGCACCACCACTCAGGATCAGAGGACTAAAATACCGGGTCAATGACACAGCATTGGTATACTGGTTGTAGATGGGACTGAAAAAGATGACAACCATGGCTCCCCATGGTAACACAAGAGGAAATCAAGAGCACAGTCCTATTCCTCACTTTTTCCCCTAAATCTGTTTTCCTGCATACTAATCCTCCCATTCCCAACAGGCAGCTGGATCCGACCCTCCTAGCTTATAAGAGCTGCAAGACTTCAGAAAAGCTCAGCACCTTGAGCAGCATGTATGGATACAGTGACAATGTGGGGGTGAATTTTGCACACGCAGCAGAAGGGAAGACAGGACAGTCACTCCTCTTGCATAAAAGCCTGCTGTTAGAACAAAGTCTAAAGCAACAAAAAAAAGTTAACCTTCCACCAAAACTTTACACAATAAAAATAGTTATGTCTTCTTGCAAGGATTTTACTTTACACCAGACCTTAACAGCATGTGGCACATAAACAACAAAATCTGAGCAAGGCTGAGGCCAGCCACTGATGCAAAACAGACCCCCTATTTCTGTGCACAGGTTAGTCATGGACACAGACCTCATGCTTGAGGTGCAAATTTGACATTGGTTTTACATTGCTGACCTTCCCACAAAGAACACCGGAAATCTATGGATATAAAGCACTATAGGGGCAAGGTATAATTTCAATAGTATTATAATCATAGGAGTAACAGTCACAACTGATTCACACCAATGTGATTGGAAAATCAGTCCTTTTAAGTTGCACAGTAAAACAAAAGTGGAAGGCATCGTATATGGAACAGAAACAATATAAGGTTGGGATGATTCAACAACATTTTTGAGTTATAATCACCACTGTGGAGAAAGGCAGTAACCAGATCCTCCAAAAAATAAGTGCAAAAATCTATGTAGGATAGAAATACCTGGACTCCTGAATGGTACTTTTTTCTTTGTTTCTCCTTTTATTTGAATTTTGCAAGTCCTCCTACCCTCATGCTAGATTCCTCTACCAACAAACTCACTGATGAATTCATGAAGGATGCATAAACAAATTAACTGGACGATTTACAGAAATTTGCAAAGTAGATTCTGCAAAACAGCATTACTTCTACTTATGAGCACTTTGTCCACCTCCCATAATCAAACAGTTTGATCAAAGAAATAAGAACAATTAAAGTGAATAAATGTTTATCTCAATGTTTGTGCCCTTAAACCAGGCTGCACCCAATATTGCCTGAATTTCTTCCTGAAAAGCTGACCACTTACCCCACTTTCTGAGGATAATTAAATATTAAAAAGAAAAAAAGCCAATGGGAAAATAAGATTTGAATGACCTGGATTTGAGAAGTTTTCTCAGCTGAGAATACTTAATGTCGAGCTATTATACACACTGGCAAGTGGGACTGGCAATGAGGACAGAGAAAATCAGTAATGGCACAGTCACCATCTCAAAAGCCAATTCTCAGCTCCCTAAAACTGTCAAGACTTCTTTCTTCAGTCTCGCTCAGAATAGGCATTGCTCCTAACCACATCTTTCTGCATTTTCAAATTTTGATTTAGCACTTGATTTATTAGCTCCACTGCCAGCCTTCTTCACTCGTAATTCACCTCCTACTGACAAGACTGAAGAAAAAAGTTTTAAAAAGTGCTAGACACTTACTGGTGTTTAGGATATTCAGCTGAGATACAGAAGAATCAGGCTTGAGAAACAGGTCCTACAGTTATTTCATTATTTGCAAAGGAAGATAGCTCTGCCAGGAGAGACTTCATGGTCAACAGAGATATTTATCATGATCTAGCTAAGGCAACTCCTTGCACATCTTGGTTATTCCTGCAAACCCAGCTATTACTATGTGTAATTTTCTCTGCTTCTCACAAACTTCAAAGTCTACCTTGGGGCTCAGAAAAGATGACTTCTGAATGTTAGCTACAGCAACGCTGCTTATTTACCCCCGCATTGGCTTAAACAGGACCAGATTTCATCCCAAGATTGCAATTCTCACTTGCTTTGCTTACATTTAATAATTATTACCAGTGCAACTATATCAGCAAACACCACCTCTGCAAGGTCTTAAACAATATCCTCAGACTTACCCTGAAATAATTTTTCCCAACAAGTCTTTCTAAGAAAACGCGTTCAGCTCCATCTGCTGCCAGATTTAGATTATTTCTCTCTGAGGCTGAGAACTGCACAATACAAAGGGATTTGTTTTCCATTTGTTAAACATCTTATATGCATGCAAAAGGCAAAAGTCCCAACTGCTCCTGTGTAAATACCTATCAAAGTGAAAGGCATCCCTCCTCCCCACAGGTCAGTTAACACATCTCATTACTGCCCTTAGCAGCAGCAGCACCCATCCTTGGAAGACCTGTCTTCAACTCAGAAGTAATTTTTTGTATTTTGCCCTTGTTTCCTATGATAATTATAAACATAGAGGCCAAAGGGCACTGAAGCTAGGCTAATGAGACTCAATTAACTATTTCAAACAGCTATGCAAAAGTCATTGGGGGGGGGGGGGGGGGGGAAGCACCAGTCTACTAAATATTAACATGCTCTCTCACTCTGACCCTGTAATACTATGAAAATCCACCCACTAATTACACTGTTATAAGTTACAAGTAATTTTAGAAATGGGTGTTTTGCACCTGATGAGAAACAAACTCTCTTAATAAAGGAATATCTTCATTTCAAGAAAACATCTTACAATGAGTTTACAGGTTCCTAAATGTATATTTGTTATTGCTTCATCCTTTAGTATGCATTGTTTGGGCTCATGAAATACTTCTAATGAATAGCCAGAACAATAAAGAGATATGTAAAATGCCATTAAAATATGTTTAAACATAAGCATTTACAATTATAGAATTCTAAATCAGAGTTTCTGAAAAAAATCTTGCAACATAAACAAAGCATACACTTGCATAAAAATATTTTAATCACCTGTCTGGGGTGACCTGTGTAACTAATATATGGCTTACCTGTGTCTATGAAGCAATAAGAATTGGTATCAATAAAACCTTTGGGGACAACAAAACAAAACAAACAAACAAAACAAACCCACAAAACCAAAGACCACTTTATACCCTATTCCTTTTTTTAGGCCTGATTCTGATACTATTTTTACAAGTGTATTTTCTTTTATCTTAATGAAGCAAAGGTAGACTTACACTGGACTAATTCAAGACAGAGCAGGAACTGTGTGCCTATAGACAGAACTCTCTATGTGCTTTGGTGGGGTTTTGTTCATCTAAGCACAAGTACAAAATGTTTTAATAGCATGGTAGTTTAGTGGAAAAATAAAGCATTCTGAAACACTTTGGCTGTCAGTCACCTACCTTTTGCTGTTTGTTACACTTCTATTCCCTCTGAGCCAGTCATCAGAGGAGACACTGATTCTTCTAACACTCTCTCCTCTTGAACAAGATAAATTGACCCATCTACATAGTATACAGAGAGGGCAAATCCAGGAGAAACACACTTTTTCCTCTTGCTATGCTGTACAGAATTTTTAAGGCAAATCAGTCTGTGATATATCTATTTTCCCAAAATAGGAGGGGATTTTGTTTCTTTGTTTGGGGTTTGTTTATTTATTTTAATTAAAATAAAAAGTAAAACTGCATGGTTTACAACCAGCTTTCCAAAAGTCCTTTGCTGCCCTCATGTGTTTCACAGGAAAACTAATTCTTGAAGTCTACATACAAAATAAAGTAACTTCTCCAAGCGAGACAACAGCTTCTCCTGTTATGAACAGGACATAGTCCACAGACATAACAAAAAAACAACTGAAAGTTTCTCTCTTTGTTCTAGTGAAGCTAAGTTGACTGGTTTAGAATTTAATGACTATATATTAAAACTAAGAAACTGTATTCAGTTTGAGATAATCATAATTTCCAAGCAATAGATTTCAAAGCTAGCAGGCCAATTTAGTGAAAGTTGATGATGTTTGGCTGATGGAAAATCTGAAACGCTTTGTTTGAAAACTTACTTTGCATTAAAGCTAATTTCAGCATCTGCCTGCTGCTTATACTGACTGGAAAAGCCACTTCTTTTCTGTTCCATATACTACACTGTACAGAATAAAATCACATGACTGTTGCATTAAGGCTTCTGTTACTCACAGGATCAGTACATCCAAGGCTATGGTTCCCATATCAAGCTTTCCTTTGACACTCCTGCCAGCCACTGCCCTGCACTTTTCCCAAGGGTCTCAGTGCCCAGAGTGACAGTTTGATGGATTTTGCCTCAGAATTTGGCTGCTGAGGTTCAGACTATCCTTAAAAAGGATCACTTCTTATGTTACTGTCTTCATCTTATCCAGTCCCTATGCTGATCCTAGACCTCATTATGTCAATAAGAGTTTGTAATAAGTTATAATAGCATCTCATGCCAATCCTGGGTTTATGATGATGAAACAAACATAAACAAATGTCAGAATAAACAATACAATCTGCCCTGTTAACAAGCTCTTTCATACTCTGGCTATAAGCCATAAATAGCCCTCCTGTACCAAAACTTGTGACAGTTCAGCTGATCCCCCCCAACGGCCATCTCACAGGGGGGGGAAGGCAAAGGCAGAGCTGGATCATGGTCTGCACGTGTTTGCTCAACCCTGGACATGAGCTATTTGGTGGGATCAGATCATAAACTTTTATTTATACTGTCAGGAGGTTCCTGAACTGCCATGATTATCGTTAATCTACCTGCCACCATATGCCTTTAAACTGCCTCAACTTCTCAGTAACAACAGTATGTTAAATTCTCTCTTCACTACAGAAATATGTAGAACTCCAGGCTATACAGCAGAATAATGAATTTTTCTTTCCGTCATTAAGAAAAGGTACCTGCATGGTAAGCGTTCTGCAAATAAACACAAGTATTCCCGTATCAGTGGGGTGGATTGGAAGGAACAGTTGTCATCTCATGACTGAAGTACTGGGTTTTGTTCTCCCTTCCCGACAGATGACAACTCTGGTACTCTAGTCTCACTATAAAAAGTGAGTGGTTTTTTACAATTGCTGCCTAATTGTTCATTTAAAAAAAACTAGCAAATGCAGCATAAGGACAGCCAACACAAAAATACTTTTGCCATTGTAGTCACAGAAAAGAGCAAAAGGCCATTTTATGTAGAGAGGGAAGAGGGGGTTAAATGCTTGGGTAATGCAGAGGACTCTGTAGTACTGCTGATTAAAATTGTTTAAATCCTTCCGCAGTCACCAGTGAGGAGATGCCAGGCATCAGTCAAGCACTCAAATTGCTGAAGCTACCTGAACCCACCTTAAACAGGAGTTACCATCCTAGAGAGGAACGCTACTTCTCAGAAGTCAGCAAGCCCAGGCAGTTGAATCAAGGTGACAGGAGAGAGAGCCACAGCCCACCAGTGGGGCCACCCTGACCTACCCTCCACCCACCTCAGCTGTTAGTTTAATCCTTTGTCTTTTACTTGCCAGCTCTGTATACACCTACTGATCTAGAAATTAAAAATACACGAATCTCTTCCATTTCATAGAGTATAATTTCACTTTCAAGCTCATATTAGCAGATAAAATGCTGCATGCCTCAAAAAACCATGCACTGGCGCTATTTTGCACTGAACCCCTTTAGGAAGCGGACACTCCGACACAAAGTTTGCTGTTACAGAACACAGTGATGGTAGCAAAACTTTGCAGCCTGTAACTTAAAATTTCAGTGTGAGGAAAGCCTCATGCTTCCCAAACAGAGCACGGCAAGGTTTGCTACTGGTGCCATAGGATGGGACACCTGTGCTTTCACATTGTGGTAACAAGCTGGTGAGGGGGAAAGCAACAGAGACAACTGAAACATACAGTAGGTTTAAACATACAAATATTCTACTTACAAACACTGAGCGTGTAAAACCACCTGACTATGGATATTAACAAAAAGGACTGTTAACTCATACCTGTATAAGGGGAAGTTTTAGATGCCAAACACAAACCTGCTTGCTCGATTATCAGCACATGACTAGTCTCAAAAGAAACGAATGAGCTAGGATAAGCACACAGAGGTTTCTTTCAAGTATCTTCTTCCAGCACAACTTAACCGCACTGGACACCAGAGGCTGTGGACACTGGCTGTGCAGCTCGCAATAGCTCTTCTCTCCCCACCAATGCCTTCCCATGCTAAACCCCATGAACTGTTATTTCTGCTGCCCCAAGGAAGCAGCCATGCCTTCCCTTTTCTACTCGCAGCCCAGTTTGCAGCTGCCAACTAACTTTCCTCTCAGCGAAGGCCTGGCATTAACTTTTAACCTCGTAGTTAACCGAGCGCTCAGCACCTCTTCTCCCCTCGTTTACAGCCCTGCGCGACCCGCGGCCCATCTCCCACACCGAAAAACACCGCCTGAAACACGGGCTTTTTCCAGGCGCTGCCGGGCACCCCAAAACACAGCAAAAACGGCCCCAGGACATCCGGAGGCAGCGGCAGACCCGACATCACCCGCCGGCGAGAGCGCGCCCGGCCCCGGAGGGGCGGCGCGGGAGGCACTGCTGCTGGGCGGCCACCACTTCATGCCCCGCCTCGCCCGGCGGGGGCAGCCCAGCGGGGTGTCGGCCCCCCGGCGCCGGCTTGCCCGCAGGCCCGCTGTGGGGGGAAGCGGGGGGCTGCCTCCGGGCAGAGGCTGGAAAGAAAGGAGGGTTAAGCCCCCTGCCCCTCACGAAAACAGCCCGGCCCGCCAGCTCCGCGGGGTGGGGGCGCGTCCCGCAGGCTCCACCCCGCCATGACATGGCGGCCAGGGGAGGGGCGGCGGCCGGGGACCCGGCAGGGAGCGGGGCCCCGCTGCTGCCCGGAGCGGAATGGCGCGACCCACCGCTCGCCCTGGCCGGTCGATGAGGGTGCTGGCGTTGGCGTTTCTCTGCTGCCTGCCGCGGGCGGGCAGCGCCGCCCTCCTGGCGCCTGCAGGCACCCGGCTTGGGGAGGAGGGGGGCGGCGGCGGCGGCGGCGGTCGTCAGAGTCGCCCTCCGTGGGACGGAGGCGGCCGGGAGAAAGAAGCGGCGGCGGCCCTCCGGGTAGGTGTCCCTACCCGCACTTACACTCGCGATCCGCGCTACGCAGCGGGCCTCCTGCCGCCGCGCTGGCTGTGGGCTCCGCCGGAGGAGGAGGGGTGGCGAGGTGCCGCTCTGCCGCTGCTAACCGGGTGACTGGGGGGTGAGAGGTGGAGGAAGGTGGCACGGCAGAGCTCTTCAGCCCGGAGTACCGAAACCCGCTCCGGCGTCCTTTGCTCTTTCGTGTTCCTCGGCCCTGCCTGCTCGGCTTCCCCTCAAGTTGCTGGGGTTGGGGTGCCGCTGGGGTTTTTTCCCCATCCCCGTTTCTGTCGCCAGGTGTCAGCCGCGGACCGAGGAGCCGGGGGGGGCGGCGGCCGTGTCCCCTGTGGTGGCCGCCCGGCGCGGCGGGAAGCGGGTTTCGCCGGTCCCGCACCTCACGTCTCCGGCTACGCAGGGGTTGCTGTCAGAGCCAGGGAAATGGGGCGACCGGGAGAAGTCGGGCACGGCGGCGGCCCCCTGCCCGCCGTAATGCCCCCCTTTTCCCCATCGTGCCGGGCGAGGGGTGCTTGAGGGGGCCGGCGGATACCGGGGCTGAGGGGCCGCGGCGGGAGTGCGGTGCCAGCCCGGCTTGATGCCGGCCCCGAGGGGCGTTGGTGGCTGCCTGTGGCGGTGGGACCGCGGGTAATGCTGCCCAGCATGCGCTGGCAGACCTCTTCTGCTGAGGGGTGCCGTGAAGTCTTCATAAAAAACACAGAAGGTGGCATTGCGGTTTTTATATTTCATGTTGAACTTCGTCACCAGAATAAGTTGGGGCAGGGGGTGTCAGATTGTCTTGCTTTCCTAGGTCAAAAAACATGTTTTTTCAGAGGTCTAGGATTCCTGATAATTTAAAGTTTGGGGGTTTAAACGTCTTCAGGCCATTATACTGTTCTTTTGCTTTACAAGGACATAAAGCAGGACAGGGTTAACTCTTATCTGAAGACATTTTTACATCTCTCTGAACCACAAGGTTTGTTGTGCTGTCAAAGAAGGGCATCGGATGAGTTTAACACAATTTGTTCTCAGCTTGCCTGTTTTGTCTGTCTCACATCGATTTTTTACCCTCGGTGCACTTAAATGCTTTTTTGGTATCTTTCTTGGATTTGAAATTAGTCTAATGGCTTTCATGTTGGTTTGCTGGGAATCCACAATGAATCTGAGGTGAACAGCTGTCTTGTTATCTAAGTTCATGTTTACTGTTCCTAACCTTTTCTTTTTCTGCTCTTACGGTTTTGGCACCACCCCTAACTTAATAATGTCCACAATATTTATTTTTTTCCTTCAGGAAAGTGCTAAAAGAATTAGATTACTGAATTCATCATCAAAAGATAATGTGACTGCTTTCTATGGAATAAATCAGTTTTCTCACCTGTTTCCTGAAGAGTTCAAAGGTACATGTTCTGGCTGCTGCTAATGCCTTTTCTGTTCTTTTTCTTATTCTTTCCCAGAACCTTGTGTCTTTCACATTTACAGATTCTTCCAGTGCTTATAGTCAGCTAGTTTACAATGTCTGGTACCAAGCTGTAAGTACTTCTGAAGGATAAAACACTCCTTTTCATGTTTCTCTAGTCTTGCAAGGTTGAATTGCCCAGAGCCTTAATATGATTTAGTATACAGACTGCTCCCTCCTTCCTTCCTTAGCAATATGACACACTTAATTTTTTTTACTAAGAAAATTTGTCTGATACGTAACCTAATCTTCCCTTCTTGCTGTTCCAGTTTGCAGTTATATGTTCTATTCATCAGGGGATTTCACACCTTTTTTAATTTTAAAAAATTAAGCATTTAGTGAAAAATGAGCAATTTGCATGTGTTTCAGAATCCTTACATTGTTCTCTTATTTTTCCCCTTTTACCTGACTAAAATAAAGTAATATTTTTCCAGTAAGTAAAATGTGAAAATTCTCAAACAAAACTTGTTTTACGGAATGGTTATTTATCAGGTTCAGTAAATCTTCACACTTTGTACCCACATTCCCTACATGGAATATTTCTGTTCTTTCTAGAACTGTAGGAATATTTACATTCATTCTGGAATATAATGATTATTTTAAAATACATGAATTTTCTATGGATCTGAGAATGAGATGCAATACCATGATTGTAACTACAGATCAAACTTACCTCTATGGCTTCTAGTAAAACAGTTGTTTGTGGGGTTTTTTTAGTTAGTAGATTTATAGATGTTTGTATTCTGTGTTTAGCTATTTATTTAAGAAGCATACCTCACAAACTTCCCAGATACATAAAAGTGCCAAAGGGAGAGGAAAAACCTTTGCCGAAGAAGTTTGACTGGAGGGACAAGAAAGTCGTTGCAGAAGTGAGAAATCAGCAAACAGTAAGTCCTGGTGTTTTCCTTTCCTGTTTCTCAAGCAATGCTCAGAGACAGTTCCAGCAGGTACATCATAGAGCCCAGTGAAGGTTTTGGAAGGGACCACCACTGCCTCAAGACTCCTTAGAGTGCTTGCACAAGTATGGCCGGTTGAACATACACAAAGTCATGTAGCATTTTATGCAAAGGAGGATTAGACTTAAAAGCATAAGATGTAAACGTTGTGCATTTAGAAATTGTGCAGTTATAAACTGTGTGTAATACATTTTTTGATCTAATTAACTAAATCTGCAAATATTTTGCACATGTGAATTTTGTATTTTTCTGAAGAGACTAAGGTAAGTTCAGTACCTGTCCTCATCCCTCAGTTTCACCTGCATGGGTATAGATCCTTTGCTGTCGTTTTCCCTCATGATTGAATGCCCTTGGCTGGTCAACACCCATATCTTTACCATTGAACACCTCAGGGGATGCATTCATGATAGGAAAAATAACTAGACCCCACATAATTACAATTTATCCCGAAGTGGCTATGGTCACTGATAAGAAACAAGCTGTTAAATCCCCGATGTCTTTCCTTACTGTACTTCACACCGTGTAACCTGGACCTTGCCTAGGAGTAAATTCTCCTTCCTATTTTAAATGCCATAGTTTAAAGAGCCTAGAACTGCAGTATAGATTCTGTTACTGTCTAAGAATTTTCCTATTATGTTTAATTTCAGTTTACTATTTCTTAAACTGTAATCTATTTCTATAAAATTCTTCAGACTGTAGAAAATTGTAGACTGTCTCCTTAAGTGCATCCTTTTCAAAAACTTACTGACTAATGTGGTTAAAAAAATAATTTCATCCTGAGCCCCAATCCTTTTTAAGAAAATTTATCTCTCACAGTAAAAACTATCCTCAGACCTATCTTAAAGGGCAAAAATGAATCGGGAAGGTATCCTTAAAATAAGACAATCACAATGCAGGAATCCTTAAAATAAGACACCCGTAATGCATTTCTAGCTTTCAGAGAGCAATACAGGGGAAAAAAACCAGTTCAATATTTTAAATGGCTGATTAAATTTGTTTATTATTGCCTTAAAAATAAAGTTCAAGGGTGATGTAGTAAATGAAGAGCATTAGAAGACCCTTTTGACTCTTTTTTTTTTTCTTTTCATATCAGGCTTCAGAAACAAAGCTGACTTTTTCTTTCTCCCCTGTTTCCCTTCTCTTTGTATAAGTGTGGAGGCTGCTGGGCTTTCAGCGTTGTGGGTGGTATACAGTCTGCCTATGCAATTAAAGGAAATAACCTGGAAGAACTCAGCGTACAGCAGGTTATTGACTGTTCATACACTAATTATGGCTGCAGCGGGGGATCTACTGTTAGTGCTTTGAGCTGGCTGAACCAGGTTTGAAACTTTCCATAAATCTCAAACCCTTCCTTAGCTTTCATATTAATATTCTCTTTTTTATGGGGAAGGTGGAGTATACAGCTTGTCTGATATTTTTTTAAATATATGTGTGTATATGTATGTATATGTGCATATACAAATGTGTGTGTGTATATATGTATTCATATTTATTTAGTCTGGAATCAAGAAAGTTTGTTCAAGCAGAATTGAAACTTGATAGGAATTTTGTGGTCCATGTATGTTCTTGTGAATGTAACAAATCAACCCCCAGGGTTTGAAAATAAGCCACAGTGTTGCTGCTGAATTCAGTTGGAACTGCAGACATACAGTACCGGTGCAGAAGGAGCCATTTATCCATGTGGATTTGAGTGTCTGGTTTAGGTGCCAGCATCTGGGGAGAAGGAGGGATGTTGAGATTTTCTGCTTTCAGAGTTCTAGGGTTTCTGTTGCAAACACTGTAAAATCACGCATAAAAGTAGAGAACCTCAGAATAAAATTGACTGTGTTTACTTTTGTTTCACTTGCAATCCAAAACAATGAAAATGCAGACATAGATTCTACTTCACTTGTAGCTAACACATTTCATTCATGAAAAACGCAAAATGTGTGTTACTAATGTGTGTAAGCAGAAACATTTTAATGTTTCAAAATTTTGAAATAAAAAGTACTGTCTAGGATGATAGTTTGAGTTATAAGAATATAGAAAGAATTCTTCAGGTTTTTGAAGTTTACAAAAAAAACTGATTGTCCTTTTTAAGAAACTCTGTAATCATACTCGTGAAGATTTATACAACCCCAGCTAATAACAGTCTATATGAAATGCAAATTTAAACAAGTTAAGAAAGAGGATATTCATCTGGATTCCTCTGAAGCAAAGTTCTCTATTCTTGCTTGGGACAGACTGGAGAAGACACTGTCGTAAACATACTGTACTGCAGAAGACAAGAAAAGTATAAAAGGTTGATGCAATGGCTTTGTAGCTGGACTTTGAACTGTGGCAGCCATTATAATACATTATATACTAGCATGAGGATTTGATGCTAATAGCAGAATTGGACTTAATTTCAGTATTTTCTGTAACTGTTCTTGGGATATTTGTGGTTCTTGAACTGTCCCAAGGAGAGGATAATTTTGTGTGTGGATGTCATTTGAAGAGAATGAATAGTCATTCATTAAATGAATGCATAATCTCTGTGTCTTGAAATTGATGAGATTGCTCATGAGGCTAGTTTAAACCAGAGATACCTTTTAAATTTTGTTCATTATTTGAAGACTTCTGAATTCTTTCTAAAGCTTTGTCCATGAACAAGGAAACTAGAGATAGTAAATACCTTATTTCTCAACATGACATTCTTATTTCTAATCTCACAAAGAACACACTGAATTTTGAGTGAGTTTTGTGGTCATTTTCAGTATGTTTTGAGCTGCATGGTGTTAAATGCATTACATTCTCATTCATTTATCTTCTTGCAGACAAAAGTAAAACTCGTGAGGGATTCAGAATACGCTTTTAAAGCTCAGACAGGACTGTGCCATTATTTTGGTCACTCAGATTTTGGAGTTTCAATAAGAGGATTTGCTGCATATGACTTCAGGTAGGTGCTATTGATTCTTTTTATTTGCTGTACTTTTCCTTCTGTGTTCAGTAACTGTGGAGTAAGCTAGAGCCAATAGCGCATTGACCAGCCAAAGGTTATGAGGTTGATTGCATCAGTTCTGTAGCTGTGTACTGGATAAGAATTAATACATAACATTTTTGAGAGTTAAGGCTTGCCATGGTGAATCCACTCAACCTTGGCATCACTAAGCGTGTTCAAATGAGAAAGTTTAAGTCTGTGTCTTGAAATGAAGTCTTCTAAATTGGCTGTGTTTAAACTGGCTATGTTTAAACTGGAACATTGAGTCAGTTACAACTTTTAATATATGCTAAGTGAACATTACACTGCTTAAGTATCAGAAACAGTAAATCCTACCAATAGTAATTGGAATTTGTTGAAAAAATTAGGAAGTATTCAGTTACTTCGGTATTTATCCATTTACATACCCACCGGCATCCTCCTCCAGCCCATGACTTTGCAAACAGTGTTGTCAACTGAATTTTGTAAAAACAACTGGTAGCTTTTTAGGTTTCTGTACCAAGAAAGTTTGTTTCTAATTTTTATCAGTACAATACAGCTGCATACTGAACTTAAAGACAGGAAATACAATTTTAACTAGGAGTTGAATTATTGCCAGATATAAGTAACTAAAATCAATTATAGCTTTGCCAGTCTATATTTGCCAAATTCAGTTATTGCACATACCATGCAGTGATAAAGATTTCCTGTTCCAGTATACTACATAAGTAAAACTGGATGAGGATGCTAATGGTAAATGTCTGATAGCGGTAAAGTCCTGTGTTTTGGTATGTTTGAGATACATATTTTAGTGTAGGATTATGTATGATATAAGAGATACTTCTGTATGTTTGAAAAACTAGCGGGAAAGAATAATATAGACTAATGATTTGTCCAAAGCTGTTTTTAATTGAGAAGAGTGATGTATAAAAGGTACATAGGGCTCACTATTGCCCACTGACTTGACCCAGAAACCTGCTTCTTTTTAGTAGCATCATATCTTTGGATCCGCACCTTTCCCATAGTCTGTGTGCCCTATATTTGTATTACTGTGTTGTAGTATATGAAATATGTAATTATTGGTGTATGTTATGTGGTGTGTAGAACTCAGACAAAACAGTTTAATTATTTGATTTTTAAATTGTACTGAACAAGTAGATTACCACCTCTCAAATTGCTTTATTGTGCTGACTTTAGTAACTTAGCATTATCACTCACTTCTTTCACAGCGGTCAAGAAGAAGAAATGATGAGGATGCTTGTTAACTGGGGCCCTTTGGCAGTAACAGTAGATGCGGTTAGCTGGCAGGATTATCTTGGAGGGATCATACAATATCACTGCTCCAGTGGCAGAGCAAATCATGCTGTTCTTATCACTGGTTTTGACAGAACAGGTGCGTTTCCATGAACTGAACTTCAACCCAGTAGGTTTTGTGGTTTTTTCCTCTTACTTGCAACTTGCCTTCTGTGGGGCAAGTGATTAAAATCCAGAACTGGGTGTTCTGTTGAGAACTGTTTGGTTTGGTGTCACATCAGTTCTGGAAGTGCAGCCTGATCCCAGGAGAGAAACTCTTCTTTGTGCTCCTTCAGTTTTGTGGGACTTCATGTCCTTGTAAAGTCAAGAACGTGGCTATATGTGTCTTTATGCTAGGAGAGGACAACACTGGAATATTAGCTCTGTCCTCTATGTGAACAACAGTAGGTTTCACTGTACTATATCATGAAACCATCAGAAACTACAAGATATTAAAATGGTAATTAACTCTGTAGAGGGTTAGAAGTTTTTTATGCTTCCCAAATTTCATGTTGTCTCTTGTTTATGAAAATGTCTCTTCCAGGTAGTATCCCTTACTGGATTGTACAGAACTCTTGGGGGCCTACATGGGGAATAGATGGCTACGTTCGTGTTAAGATAGGTGGCAATGTCTGTGGTAAGTCTGACAAAAAATAAATAAAGGGGTAAAGGCCACATGCTGGGGTATGTTTCTCCTTGTAAGTAAAGCGATATAATGGGATCCTCAGAGAGGAAATACAAATCATTGCTATGTTTTAAAAGAGTTTAGATGAGTCCAGGTGGAAAAATAAATAAGGTGGTTGCTAGTTCAACCAAGCCATGTAGTTGAATGATTGAAAAAACACCATGCAAAGGTAAAGCTATATAAGGCATAACAAATAAAGTGCTATTGTACCTTACCACATAGAGGTAATGGCATTGTAAAGTATATAGTCATGTATCGTGGTTCTAGGTTAGTGCCATCACTATACTCGGTGTAGGTAAAACAGCTGCTGTCCTGTCTGGTGGATGCAATTATCTCTGGGCTCAGTTTAGCAAACAAATGTGGAAAGTGGATCTGCCTGTGCTTGGAAAATGTGTACCTTGCTTGTGGCTGTTCTTGTAGGATAGAGGTATATACTTTTAGTGCTAGTTCCATCTCCTGCCCTCTTACTGTTTGCATGAGATTTTTCTTGGTGTTTGAGCAGGTTTTGTAGTGTTAAATACCCAGTTTCATCTTAGTGGGTGGATAGGGGGGAGGTAAGGCAGGTGAAGCTCCTATTTACCAGCAAAGATTGCTGAGCCAAATTGCTGGGCTTGGACTACTACATAGTAAGTGGTATGTGTCCGCTGAATTTTTGTCTGTTAGATTAACAGTGGAGATCTTCTGTTGGCTTTCCTTTCCACGTATGTTTCACAGTAGCTCTCTGTCATTGTAAAAGGTGTTAGATGATGTGAATCATCTGCAAATAAGAATAGATAATATTCAGTTTGCCTGTAGTCAGTAAAGATCAGGACAATGTATCCAATCATAGCTTTTCCATGTTCCTGAAACTTCTGTTCTTACTGTTGTTGTGTAAACAAACTATTTGGAAAGAGAAATTTAGAAGTAGTGATAACTAAAGCAAGTAAGTCAATTGTTGAGGTTGTCAGGAAGAATGGATGTGTTGTTTTCAAAATCCGCTTTCTCAAAAAGCAGGATCTTTCACATATGCTGTAGTATGCCACAGAAGAACAATGGAGCAAAGGCTAGTAGTGGCTCTCTTGTTGTCTTCTGATTTAGAGGTGCTCTGACACCACTTTTGAGGGTGTAAGAGCCATCAGCCTTTGATACCTTCACAGGCTGTAGTCAGACTTTGCTTTTAGTGCTGGAAGGAGTACAACAATACAAAAAGAACTGAGCATGAATAAAAGACTAGTTTGTTCTGTATTTGTATGTGCATGAGTGTTCAAAAATGTGTCTTGTAATGGAATTTATCTCTAGTCTCTTGGTGAGTTTTCAAAGCTGCATAGCTTGATGTTGTTTATACATTGCAAATGCATATGATTAAAATGGAGGAGGATATCAAGGTTTAGATTGCTTTCCAGCACCCATATTGGATCAATGCTGAATCCTCAGAAGGGATCTAAAGTTTTGAACATGAAAGCAGAGGAAGGAGGAGAGCAAATCTCAACTATAAACAGTGTCAGGCAAGGAAGAAATAAAAGGGTTGCACCTGATTCCCTGCCTCCCCACTTGTTACCCACCCCCAGCAGTTCATCTACTGTCATGGCATGGAGGAGAGAGGGCATTATATGAATATGAATTCTGGGAACTTACTTCTGGCAAGTCTCCACTTCCAGTATTTATTTAAAAAAAAATTTTTGTTTCATTTGTAGGTATAGCAGATACAGTTTCATCAGTATTTGTTTGACACTTACTGGCCAAAGACCACAAGTATCATTTGGATACACACTGTATATGAAGATTTACTTCAAAACAACATTTTCTAAAACAAGAAACTGCTGTAAGGGCAATTTCTGCTTTTAGACAGTACAGGAATGGTTTGGCTAGAGTTTTTAAAAATGTTTTTATTTGGAATGTGTGTTGCACATCAAATCTCTCATGGGATAAGAAGACTCAGAATCAACTGCAGAGTATGCAAAGAGAAGTCACAAAGGTGGACTGAAACTGCGAGTGTGAACTCTATCCAGGAGTTGAATACTGCTCCATAAAAAAAATCTTGCAAGGAAAGAAACAATGACAAATGATAAGGAATTTGGATCAAATAATCAGTATTATGACAGACTATAATTGAAATGCTTTGACTATAAGAACCACCATGATTAGGTCTGCTTTTATTGGGCCAGGAGGAAGGGCAATTGGAAGAAAATATTCTATTATTCTTTGATACTTGGCTTTCCTAGCACCTCTGACAGACAGACACATTTTGTCTTCCTCTTTTTTGTGAAATCCTACTTTTTCTCTGAAGTTAGAAGAGTAGAGGAGGGAAATGGATAGTCAGAACTGTTTTCTGAGTGTCTCTGAAGTGCTGCAGTCCTTCAGTTTCTGTCTTCAGACCTTTATTGGGTACATGTAATTTCAGAGCTCTTCAGTGCAGGGACCATGTTTTAGAAAGTGCCTGAAATATCAGTGTCTTCTGCATTCCGTTGTTAGATGGTTAGAAAAGTAAGAAGTAACTGTATTTAGACAAATGGAGGCAGTTCTAGTGGTTTAACATCCTGTGTCCTGTCAGGATGTATGTCTGCAAATCAGGCTTACCATGCTTTGAGACCTGTGTCAGTTCCGTGCCTTCTCTTTTCTCTACTTCTCAACTAACAGTGAAGCCAGTTGCAGAGCAAAAATTAAAAAACTTATTTATTATAGAAAAAAATGGTGAGGGTGCAGTTTGTTAATATATATTTGCCACCGTTAGAAAGTCAGCAATTACAGAATACTCCAAATAGAGTAGGTGTTAAATTTCCCTACGTTAATTGAATTCATAGGTGGGACTTGCTGTGAATCAAAAAGGGGTTCCAGCTTTGCTGTACCTGTAACACTGCAGTTGCAGGCAAATGTAGCTAGAATTCATAATCAAACATGTAATTCAAAAATGCTCTGAATCTTTCATTTGGAATGCTTTACCTGTATCTTTTATGAAGCACTACAATGAAAAGTGTTGAAGCAATTATGTTATTTTTGCACTCCATTACTGTTCCATGTTAATAGGTCAGTGTATTGTAACCTTTTTATGAGAAATGCAATAAGTGTTCATATTTGTCTATTGTAAGTATTGCCATTTTAGTCCTGCTTCTAAGTGTTAGTATTTTAAATGAAAGGAAGACTAAGTCCGATGTTTCACTACTTCAGGTTCTGCTGAACTGGCTGAAAACTTCAGATTAACAAAAGAGGAAGTCGTCTGTAGTCTTATAGTCTTCTGTAGCATGGCCTTCCCTTAGCAGCTTACAGACAACAAATAGCACACTTCCATAACTGGAAAACAATAGCCAAAGTTCCTAATTGGCATTGATAAGAGTAATGTTGTTATAATATATCAAACACAGATGTTTCAGCAGTGTTTTTGGTGGTACAACCAGGCATAAGTACCTAAAGCACTAAGGTACAGAGCAACTCACCAGAAATAAAGGCCTACAGCATGTGTGTATTTCCAAGGGAAGCGTTTAAAAAGACGAGAGGCCATCTAATGAGATGGCAAAATGGCTTTATCAATATTCTATGGCCAAATTTGCTTCACTTTTATTATATATCAATTTTATCCTTATTTCAATGATATTTTGAATAAAAAACACTTCAAATGCCTGTCAGACTGTTGTTTGAACTTCATGCTTGATTTAGAAGACTGAAGCAAAGACGAGCTTTAATACTGCTTTATTTGAAGTGCAAAGTAAGTACTTACTTATATCTGCTATTCTTAACAGTATAGGGAAGGGATTTACATTCACATGTAACACATAGATAGCAACATGATTCTTGATACATGTAAAAGTTCAAGACGCTTGGGTTTCTTCTACAGATTCAGGACTTATTTCTTTAAATTTAGCTCTTGAAATTCTTAACCCAAAATTCCTTTTGAAATTCCACTAGAGCTCAGAAACTAATATTCTTCCAAAGGTGATGAGACTAATTATGTCCTCAACTAGAAGTAAATTAATAATAGCCATTAGGCAAACAAATACAAAAATATGTACAAGTAAAACATGATCGTGATAATTCTGTATAATTTTCTCCCTCTCTGTACGTGTAGGTTTTAAGAAGCCAGCTAAAAGTTAAATTGGTCATTTGAGTTGAATTGGGGTATCATTTTAGTCTTAATATAGGCTAACTCAATACAGATTATTTTTTCTACAAACAATTAAGTTTGTTCCACAAGCCCATCATACTATTCACATAGCTGTCACACATAAATACATATTTACACACCCACATTCTGTGAGAATAGTGGTTGTATCTGAGGGATAGCACCACTCGAGGTGAAAGTCCTGAAGTTCTTTACAGCAACCACTCTAGAAAGGCAGGCTAGTCAGAGTCGTCGCTGCTAAAATAGGAGCTGTCGCAGTATTCTGCCGTGTAGAGGAATTTATGAATGGTTGGGTTCATCTTTGGTATCCAGTGTCTTGGCACTAGAAATGTTGAAAGATTGAACAAATCCACAAACACCTTGTATCTGTCACTGAAAAAGACAATCGGAATAATTAATACTGCGGTACTGGCATAGAAGGCCATAATTTCAAAATCCTCAGGAATCATTCCATCTCTTTTATTTATTTAATAAGGTTTCTGCACTAACCCTCCTCCTGAATATTCCAGAGTAAGAATCCAATCCCGTTTCTAGGGCATAGCAGATTAGACGTAACAAGGAAATACGGTTGCTATAGTCACACCTTTCTTCTGAAAATGCAGAGTATGTAGGCTATAATCTCCAGGCCTCCACTCTCATGGTAGATATGAAGTAGAATTTATCTAGGAAGAATCTTAACCTGAAATTAAGGAAGAGTGAGGAGGCTTGCTGAAAAAGACAGTGAACCTTTAATCTTCTAATTCAATCTAACCGTCTGCTTTCTGTTCCACCCTCTGTTATGATGGTTGTGATGGGAATCGTTGCCCACAGCCATACATGGCAGTCACCAGCTATGTACGGTTCCTATTTTTGTTTGTAGAAAACAAACTTCAAAGAAGGTCCTCTTAGAAAAAGATGTTCTAAATACCCTCGTGCTTTTTGACATAATGTTGTTCAGGACTGCCAGGACATAGCTGCACCTAAAAGGCTTAAATTGCCTAACTAGCTGAATCCTCAAATTTTGTGTAAAAAAAAAAGTTCTACGCATTCAGAGAGTTCTGCGCTCAGGCCGCAACTATCCCTTTTAAGTTTCTTTTCTGCTTCATCCAACAGGAGGAAACATGTTTCTCATTGTTGCCTGCACAGCTTGAGAGTATTGATTACTATCAGCTTTAAGAATATATTCAATCCTAAATTGAAGTACCTTAGGTTGTACAATGGGAGATCACGCTAAGGAATAAAGAAACCATCATCAGTTGCACTGTAGATGGGACTCACTTCCAGCCTGTATCGCCTCATTAATTCAGGCTAGCTTGCACGCAAATTGAACAGTGCAGGATCATTATTATTGCTATTACAGTAACACCTAGATCCCTTGACTGAGAATTATATATGGCACTTTGCACGAGTGATCAAAAGGAGTTCTTTTTGCCCCAAAAGGCTTGGAATTTATATACATCAACCTGACCGATAAGTAAATGTGCAACAGCCAGGAGGAAATGCTGGAGTCCCAAAAGAGAAACAACAGCCCTCTGGCCTCCAGTGAGCTGTCTGAAATCTGCCTCCAGGCATTACAGTATCTACAAACTGCATTATTGCAGGTAATGGGGGAAACGCATTCTCCTTACCTCACTGTTGAGCGCAAATACTGGTAGCCAGATGAGCCTCCGGTGCCAGCCTTGCTGCCAATCATTCTGTGCACCATGCAAACGTGGTTATCTAAGGAATACAAAAGGACAGGGCGTGTGTTCAGTGTTAAGATAGAAGCAAAGGGTCACATCAAGGTGCATCGCTGAAATATTAAAGATTGTACAGAGGTCTTTAGAGAGATACAGGACTACTAGGTCTTCAGCAATGAAGGAGTTAATTATGCCACTCTTCAGTCAACTAATATAAAATTATTGTTAATACAATAATTATACATTGTATATAAAATAATATATAAAAATATATATACTTATTTGTAATTGATAATTATAATTTTTATATATTATGCTCTGTTAATACAGTATTAATACATTAATTTATGGATGTCTAGATAGGGAAGGAGCAGAAAGAATGTTTGCATATGAAGAAATCTCATGAGGACATTTTGGGAGACATTGGAAAATACATGCCTGTCTCTTGAATAAAATTGTTCACCTATCTTAAAGCATGTCATAGAAGCAATAGCTATACCTATGTGTCTACTGATGACAGAAGCGGGTGTTCATCTTTCCCTTTGGCCAAAGTAAAAACAAAAAAATGTCATTCCTAAAGGATGAACTCAGAAGCTCAATTCTAATAACTCTAGGTATAACTTGTCTAAAAGAGGGTGAAACAGAACAATTTACTTGCATCTAAAAGAGGGAGTGTTACAGAAAGTCAGAAAGTGAAACTTACATCTCCACTTGGTCATGAGCACATCGATATCCATAAGGGAGGTAAGAAGCTGAAAGGGAACCTGGAAACGAGGCTCCTCCCTTGGAAAATGAAAGAGAAGACAGTGAGACCTCTCACAATGTGCTGTATTTTTCAAAGTAGTGATTCACCAATGTGTAATAGTGACTTAACATACATTTTTCCTGAATTGGTATTGAAATGACAGTAGGTATTCTAACAAATGCTTCTGCCATGTAAGTCTTGACATGTGCCTTTTCCCTCATACTTGGAAAAATACTCTAAATCTTTCTAGGACACTTTGTAGAACAGTCTGAACAAGACATTTGCTAGTTTCAGTCTGAGGGGCAGCATTTGGTCGGACAAGAACCGGCTGCCCAGAGAGGCCGTGTAACCTCCTTCCTTGCAGATATTCAAAACTCAATGGGTCAAAGCCCCGAGCAGCCCGATCTGACCTTCAAGATGGATCTAACTAATCTGGGGGTTTGTGGAGGGTTGGACTAGATTACTTTCCAAGGCCCATTCCAACCTAAATAAATTTGGTGCTGCTGTCCTTAACCTTCAACCTCTCCTCCTGCCAGTAAGCATTAAAGATCTATCTTCTAACATTACCTGTAGAAGTAGATCATTAAGGCTCCCTTCAGTGCTTTATAAGACAGTCGTCTTTCTCCTGCAAAATACAACTGTCCTTAGTTTGTTACTGATTCTTCTGCAAATTTAATGCTATTATATGATTATATATATATATCATGTATAAAAAATAAAAAGTGCTATAGACATATATTAATACAATCTACCTTTACTAAGCAGGTGTTCATGGCGTTTTTCATCAAATAATGAAAGTAACACATCTTTCTGTTTTTGGAATTCAGATAAGTCATCATCTTTTTCTTCTGATTCTGGTTTGGCCTTTGATATTTAAAACAAAAAGAGGTTTTAGAATTCAATGGGGAAAATTAAGCACTTGAATGACCCGTGATGTAACTTCTATTTTCATCATAAATACTCCATAAGTTTACATTTTAAATGTAAGAACTGTAGTTTCAAACAAGATAAATGAGTCACTGAATCACTGTCCCTTAAAAAGCACAATTACCACAAAATGTACAATTAAATAGCTGTCAACACAATTCAGATGAATCAGTGTTCAAATAAAATGGCAGCTTAGACCAAAAGACTTTTCTTTCAGACTAGAGGCCTTAAAAACACTTAATCTTCATTAGTCTGAAGTCTTTTCTTTTTTTTTTTTTTGTTAAGGCAAAAAGAAGACATCCTTGCACAGCTATGGGTAATAAAGTTGTAAATAAAAAAGTTTAGATAAGTTAGAAAGTTGTAAACAGATATTCTCAGGAAATTGATTAGTTCATATGTTACGGTGGGGTTTTTTCCATTTAAAATGTACTTAGAGCTACAGGTCTTACAATATTCAGGGATTTTCCTGTGCTTATTTGCCAGTGTAAGTCAAATGATCACATAGCAGCAAATTGCCACATACTGTTAAATAGAAATGGGCTGTTTATAGTGACACTCTATACTTGCAGGTCAGGGGCCCAAAATTTGTGTTTACTCTGAACCATAGATGCAAGCACTAACTAAAGGTGAAGTTGTAGTTTCAGTAAAATCAATTTCAACCCTTCCATTGATACTGTTTCTTTCCTTTTGTGATCAAAATCATCCAGGTATTACATGCTTTAAACCATCTTAGATGTCAAATTACAAACTTATTCAGATTTCCTGAAAAATTTGCAAATTTTTCTGCTTCTTGCAGACAGAGGCTGCTGAAGATTAAGTGAAGTGAGTAAGAAACTGGGAGCGGGCCAAAAGTAAAATTTATGCCAGGATGTCATTTTGCCAGCTGTCTTTTCTTATAGCTAGATCAAGAGTCACTATATACCTGCACCAAGGCAAATTCCTCTTCTAGACCTTTTAAAACATTCACTTCAAATTGTCCCCAGAAATCAAATCCTTCTGCATCGAGTCCCGGAGTTCTTTCCAGCCATGCCTTTAATAATAATAATAATGTGTTCAAACATTAACAGTGCAAGCACATTACCCTAGAATTACAAGTTATAGCAACATAAATTATGCTGCTACAGCTGTTGTGGTTTAATATCCCTCAGAGGTGCTTATTGCTGGAGTAAGGATGTCCACATAGATGACTTATACCTGCATAATGGTGCCGTGCAAACACACTCACAGGTTCCAGGTTAAATGATCACTGTTGGAAGACAAAAGCTGTCTCATTCTAAGAGTATCTTTAAAATCAACTCCCTTATAGATAGAGGAAAACAATCTTATGCCACATATGTAGGATAATTGTAAAGGTAAATCTCATCTATACAACCAGTTTTTATCATGTCAGACAGGATGAATACTGATCAAGCAGTCTGTCATTAACTTATGCCACAGTATGTGATGATACAAGACTTTCTCTTTGATTTCCTTTTAATAATGGAAATGAAATTAGGAGGGGAAAAAAATTAGGAATCTTTATGGTTAAACTCCCTTTAGACATCACTTACTTTAGCTCCTTCTCATCTGAAAGATAAAAGAGCATTAAGTCTTAAAGAATGAGGAAAAGCTAGAGAAATTTCTTATATATTCTGTATCAGGTGCCATTAGACAAATGGATAGGGCTAATAAGAGTGGATGCTTTTATTGAGGTTTATACTGCATTATTCTTTAGAAAATTATGTAAATTTTGTGTATGAAAATGACAAGGGAGTTAGAGAAATTACTGTGAGTCATTCATAACACTGAGACAAATTAAATCAAGGTAAGAGATAATGAAACATTTGTTAAACACCTTTTTTCCTTTCCATTTTGGGTTGTCATTTTTCCTTTTCTTTTTTTTAACCTCTCTAATAGCTATCACTAACAGTGGAAATATTTTTAAAGTTTTCTTCTAAAAAGGATTTATCATTGTGAAAAACAATGCAAATGAAACAGTACATTTATGTTCTTAGCTCATACATCCACAATGCAATTTACTAGTTTAACAGACTTTTCAGACAAGAGGAAATGCTGTGAAAAGTCAATTGGTTTACTAATGACTTACTCTTTTTCATACTAAATTTGGTAAGAATCCAAAACACAACTGACTGGGAAATTGCCAGCATGCTTGCTTCTCTCAAGGAAGAAGAATTTGTCACTAACACCAATGAAGGACATTCTTGGGAGATGGGGGAAAACAAAGCAAGCTCTAAGACAGACATTGTTACCTCCACAAGTTGCAGTAGCGTTGGTTCTTGCTCTGATTTAAGCAGTAATTCATAATCCTGTCCCTTGAAGTTATCTCGATAATGCCTCCTATTGTAGGGGACTCTCAGACTTTGGGGAACACCAATTTTGTTCTCTAGCAAGCGAAACTGCAGGCTCTGAAAACCTGAGGCTGGGCTTAGGTAGTATCTTTGGGAACAGAAGAAAAGAAGATACAAAAATGCAGGATATTATTTTACAATGATGGTGTTCTCTGGTTCTCAACAAAATAAAAAAATACATATTTTATATTTGAAGAATATCGGATATCTGAGCATTTTTTTCTATGATTGCAATTAAGAAAAGAAAAAAGCCAAGCTATTTTAATGCAACTACAATGTATGTATAACATATTCTACTTTTCTAGCTATATATTGTTTGTGCATACACTTATGTTTGTACTGTGTTTTAAAATGGCAGCTTTGTGTGTGTGATGTACAGGAGGAGATGTTAGTGAATATCATTTCCTTTCCAGACAGAATGAGCAGCTTCACCCCAAATAGCTATTACAAAAATTTCCACATCATTAAAGTGCCAATGAATGCATTTTAAATAGGCTTGTTATACAGAATAATTGCTATGTATATAATAGAATAATGTTCAGAAAAACATTTAGTGGGTTTTGCTTGAGGGATTCATTAATGGGATTCTTTCAGAGTTAAATCACGTGACCATGAAAAAAAAAAAAAAAAAAGACTAATAAAAGTAATCTGAAATCCCACATTGCTACATAATTGTAATGCACTCTGAATTGCAAATATAAGATTTGTCAGAAATAAAGCATAGATTTGATCTTATGTTTGCTTATCAAATAACAGTATGTTGTTGAAAAGCAGAAGCAAGAATGCATCAAAACAGACGATTGGCCCATGGCTTTCCCCTGCTGTAGTGTAATGCTAGATGATACGGATGTTTCAAACTTCCAAGAGAAGCAAAATTGTAGTTTCATATACTTTTTAGTTAGGGAACATTAAAGGACAGAGAGGAAAGGGCACTAAAACAATGCAGAAGTGGATGGGATGCTGGACGGCACTGAGGTCACGAGTCAGACGGGTCGGTGACACCAGCAGAACAAAAACAGCAAGAGAGACAGTGGGTGAAGCTGTCGCACATGGTAGTGTAGTGGAAGGACCTAGCCAAAGTGAGGGAACAGATCGAAATGCCATGGGAGAGGTGAGGCAAGCCAAGGGATCCCAAAGAAAGCCTGGGCAGAAGGCAGAGGGGCTACCAACCATCCAGCCCAGCAATACACCGGGCAGCTACTGGAGAGCAGAAGTTATTGGGGAGAAAGAAGAGACAGCAATGCTTCCTTCAGCCACTTAAAGCCTCCAGCACTGCAGACCCACTAAAACACGAAGCAAGGAAACACTATGCAAACCAAGACAGCTGAAATATCTGTTTGATAATCTATGGAGAGTACATTTCTCTCACCCAAGCACTTCTATGATTTGCTATGGAATACTGCTGCAACGGCGCGGTGGTAAGTTTCAAGTAAATTGTTAATGGAACCATGAGCTATTTCTACTGTGTTATCTTTTGACTCTGAAACCATTCAGCAGCACCTCACACAAACATCAACAATTAACTTGTACTTCTTTGCAGAGCATGCTGGACTCACATTCATGCTCAACTTCTCAATTGACCCTTGCACTCTAATATCACTGTTGTCTCTCTAAGGTATGCTCTCACCTTGCTGAATGATGCAGGTACTACAAGCTGCCAGAGCACATGCAAAATTCACAATCAGTTCTAAGGGCGGGAATTACCAGCTCATGGATTATTGTGGAGGAATAGTAAGTATTCACCTGAAATCAAAGAAGTCCAATGCAGTCATAGTTTCCAAAACTGAGAACTGTTCCACAAGTAATTTCAGAATCATTGAAATTCTGTTCATTCGAGTAATAACCTTCAGCATGTTCCTCTCATCTCTTACCTGTAGAAAAAATAAAGATCATAACCAGACAGAATGGTGTTCTCTTTATATCCTACCTATTTATTTCAGGTCTTTTCACTGTTGTACATCACTATAGTTCCCAAGTCCTTTCCACATGAAATCCATAGCAGCAGAATCTCATATTGAATAGAGCACTTTGTTTTTAACTGAAAACTGAAACTATAATTTTCAAAGATTGAAATCTATTTTTCTCTGACTGATGATACATTACAACTAGGCCAAATATATAGGATTTCTTTTTCTTTTCTATATTTTTAACTGAAATAGACGTCACCACTAGCAATTAAATTATAGACCAAAATCATTTCTATCATGATCATTTCCAATGATTGCAATACAATTTTAATAATAGATGACATATGATAATTATATTATGCTTTCTATTATAATCACTTCTATAATCAAGTCGTAAGGCAGGTGTGGAAAGTACTTAAAAGTTGAGATGCAGAATAATCTGAGAAGTACATCAGGAAAGCACATCTAAAAAGATGTTCATGAGACATATGCATTAGCAAGCAGAGGAAAACAGAGAAGACTGCATCTGGTGGGAAATAGAAGATATTAAATGGAAAACACAGAGACTCTCTTCTGGCTAAATTGAACATTTTGCCTGCAGAGGAGTCTGCTAAAATTCCTATTAGTTTCAATGGGATTAAACTTCTCTCTAAGACCTGGGCACGCAACCAGGAAATATCAAACTACAAAAATGAAAGATGATAACCATTTCCTTAATCACCTGGCTGTGTAGTTAACCTTAACACTGACATTTCAAATTCTCGTTATAAGCAAAGTTTCATTTTTCACAAAAACAAATAATGAAACATTATTCTGCTTAAGAACTGATTTTGATCAGTTATAATTTGATGTAATGTTCAACTAAAAAGCCAACAAAATTATGGATGTGGAGGATAACGGAGAACATTTTCATTGGACATTATGATAAAAAGGTTCCTTCTTTCAGTCTGGTCTCGTTTCAAATTTTCTTCATATACACATGCCCATAATGTTATTCAAGGTATTTCTCAAATTACACAGCCTTTTTCTGTGGATGTAGTATTAGGTCAGGAGTTTTCTGTTGTTGTCTATTATTATGAGGTGTGTTTATCTTTGGACAAATATTTAGGAATATTTGAAATATTCCTGTTATATTTGTAATTTTCAGAAATTCTCATACAACTGTACACTGTGATTTTGATTGTTGCTTTTCTGTTGGATTTAATAATACACAACAACCAAAAAGAGTTTTCCTTTTGTATAGCAGGTATTGGATGGAAGGATATAGTATGTAGACTTCAAAAAATTGAACAAAGGCAGAAGTGACTTTTCAACATAAAAATACTTGTGAGCCCTCTGTTTTTCAGTTTTGCCTCTAAGCATGCTTTTTCTGCAGTAGAATATTCCCAAGTTAAGTTTCTGCAGTTATCCAGTACTAGTAGGAGAGTATGAATTGGTCTTTGAGAGTGATATATGCAAAAGGCAGACTTCAGGAGGAAACAAGGTTTTGCTGATCAAATGTCTGTACTATCAGGATATAAGAGCCACTCAACCAAATTTCATTGAGGTTTTCTGATGCTGTTTTCAAAAAAGAGCACATGTTGCTTCAGTAAAACCAAATATATCAGGCTGGAAGGCAGGAGGCAAGAGAAAGAGAGGGGCTGCATTTTCCCAAAATTAATATTTGCTTTCAACTTACGTGGCCATTTTGAAAGATCACCCGCACAGAGTCCATTTCCCACAGAATCTGCTTAAACCAAAGTTCGTATGCTACAACAAGAAAGGCATTGTTAGCATTAACTTCAACATTACTTTGTTTTTTCTTCATAGTCCTGAAGAAGTAAAATTCTTACATTTTGATTTGAAACGAATAGCCTATGTTTACATTGCTGGTGTATACCTGTTACATTATGCTGTCCTTTACCTAAACTATTACATGAAATAATCTAGTGTCAAGAATGTTGACAGAATTTTTTAAAGCATGTTTTACACATCAGATATTTGATGTACAGAATGTTCATTACAAAAGGAGGAAAGAGAAAATCTAGATCTGATATGCCAATAAAAGTTAACTCCAGAGCTGCTTACAATCCTTATGTCATCTACATATTTCCTGTCAATAACAGGAAAATATCATCAGGCCAGTGCATGCAAAACACATGGATATTAGCAGCCAGGGAGTGCCTAACCAGTATGCTGGCTTCCAGACAGCCTCTAGATGGTTAAAACTGGATTGAAGTTTCAGAGAAGGCACAAGCCAACACACAAAATTTGCCTACAATAAACTGCATAGCAGCCTCTTACTCAGACGAGGAATGAATTTCACCACCTTAATTTCTCTAGAAACAGAACCATCCAAATCTTGGTTTACCAAATCCAAAGGTTATACTTCTGGCTTCATAAGCATAGAGTTGATTACAGCCTTACAGCCTTACAAATGATATATGGATATATACAAATATAAATGCAGATAAAAGACAGAGCTATTGTAGTGATTGTGTCTAAAATTAAAACAAATTGTGTATTGCATATTTCAGCATTGAATACATTCCTTGTGGCAAAAATGCCAGTCAACCACCACTGAACTCCTCCCAATCACGTACCTTGATGCGTCACAATGAAAAGATGTTCATCATGGATTTTGTTTCCTTTCTTCTCACTCTGAAGTTCTTGAGCATTCAATATTTTGTTCAGCTTAAAAATAAAGATAAGACTGTTCTGTAAAGCTCTCAATTCTGCTATTAGCAATGATAGTCCTACTGTGTAGAGCTAATATTTAAGGATAATATTAAAAAAAATATATAGGCCTCATATTCCAGGTTGTATGAGAAGTTAGACTAAATGGTCTCATGTGTCACTTTTACTTTTTAATTTTAAAAAAATCTTGCCTAAAATGGAACATTTAGATACGTTAACTAATAAAGTTTGGAAAATCATTTTAAGGGTATTTTTAATTATAAAAAAGAGAAAACAAAATATACAGCATGTTTACAGATCTTACATCTATACTGTCATGTTCCATGAAATGGCGTTCCTATAGTAAAATTCCGTGTAATCATGCAATAACATCTGCACAAGAGCTCTGATTTGAGGCTGTACTAGTTAGTTCCATTCTGGCATTACTAATTTTTTTACTGAGCCAAATTTACAATCTAAACATAGTTGTTTTAAAAGAAATCTTTGCAAGATTCCATATAGTACATCAAGAAATAAGTCTCCCATTCAGAAGCAGAGTAATTCCACTCACTTCAGTTCATGCTGTCACAGAAGAAAGTCCGGAATCTTTTATTATTTATGGCATTTTATTTTTACTTAGTTCTTAATTACTTCTAGTTGTTGTGTTTTTTTGTTTGTTTTTTTTCTCTGTGTGTGTCCCATTAGTCATCATCCCACCCCCTCAATTTCTGCAATATGTTTTTCCAGCCAAATATTCTGGGCTTTCATGCAATAATTTGGGGAAGTTGCACACGGCTTGCTGACATGGAGAAATTGCCAAGTGGTCATTGTCAGACCAACAAAAGCCTTTCATGGTGCACCACTTTACAGTTCAGGTTCACCAATATAAATAATTCCCTACCAGAACCCCCAAAATATCCAGCTTCCCTGCAGCTTGAGAAGCCATCCCACAGTCCACCTGCACCATCCCAGTTGAGACAGGCACCTGTGCCCGTGACTCACGTGGGGAGCTCAGGTAGTCAAAGGGCACTTGGAGACCTGTCTTAGTGACTGGCTGACTGCTGGGAGAAGCATCAGTTGCAGGTCCTGGCTCAAGTCTTAAGAGAGACCAGGGCAGTAAACAGGAAAGCTTAAACTTACTTGTAGGTAGTCTCCATAGACAAGTCCACCCTTGCTGGCTTTATTTATCCCTTCTTGTGACTTGTCATCTTTGTCATCTTCCAAAGATAGCTTGTTAAAATTAAGTCTAAGAAGGAAATTAAGTCAATATATAAACTATTTAGTAAAAGAACTATGAATATACATGCCTTTTTACTAACAGATGCATCTACAATTCCAACAATGCTTTGTTTTGAGAAACTGAACCACTAAAGCAGGCTTTTGAGAAAAACAGTATACCTGAAATAGCTCTTGTCACAGTAACAGCTGGTAGCATTACATCTATTTCATCAAATAACAAGTGCTCAGACAAGTCCTTGTACAATCTCTTTTCCTTTCGCAATAGCTACAGCTGTCTATTTGTTGCTAATCATTAATTCCTTTCTGAGCTTTCATATTTTACATTAACATTATATCATTTGAACCGGCATTATGAAGCAACACACAGGGACAAGGGACTCACAGGTAACTGTTCCCCGCGAAGGGGCACCCGCTCATGATTCCAGGATCCAAACTCGCTGAGCTGCACACCAGGGAATATACTCCGTTAGTGTTCCCAAATCCACTGCAGCCACCTTATATGTAACCTTATCTCACTGCCTAGGCCAACCCCCAAATTCTCCTCCTTAGCCCTCAGCCCATCCCCGCTATTCAATAATTACAGAAATTATCGCGGCACAAAGATCAATAAGTTCATGTGTTGTTGGCTCTCCAGGTTTGTTTTTTTCTTTCAATCAGTCAAAACAGGACTGGCTGGCATTCTTGCCTTGTCCTATGGCACACACTTTTTGTGCTTTTTACT
Organism: Haliaeetus albicilla; assembly: GCF_947461875.1. Classification (NCBI taxonomy): domain Eukaryota; kingdom Metazoa; phylum Chordata; class Aves; order Accipitriformes; family Accipitridae; genus Haliaeetus; species Haliaeetus albicilla. The sequence continues at coordinate 37,378,580 of NC_091483.1, read as the reverse complement.
GCAAGGTTTCCGCCACTTGCTTCTTTGAAGGCTGAGGCTGGTGTAAGGGGTAAGTCAATGAGAGGTCTGTGTGTGAGAAAAAGGCAATATTTAATTGTTAAAGTAGGTTTTTAACTTGCAGCCCCTACTATCAAGATCTCAAGATACTTTTAAGTTCAAAAAATGAAACATATGGAAAAGGTAAAGGGGAGGGGAGGGGAAGGAGAACATATTTCTATGGCAGACTGAATAATGCTTGTAAGAGGTTTCGAGTAACACACATACTTTGGAAAAATGCACACAGATTAAGTAAAAGAACTAAAAATAATCATGTACACCTCATGCTATTTTTCCAATGGTTTAATTCATGAAAATTCCTTAATTTTATTTCTTCGTGCAAAAGTTTCACTCTCATTTATTGACAAATGTTACTCAATTCTGTTTAATCATCAGCTTAACACACAACAAAGTAACATGTAATTAGTGTGCACTTCCTGCCTGCCTGCCAGCCTTTTCTGAAAAAAAAGTTAATGCTCAGTTTTACTGCAAACAAAGCTACAGGGCCCCTGTGACCCCAGACCATTTGCTCTCTGCAAGACTTACTCTGCTTAGTGGTGTCTGTGCGGTGGTTCCAGCTGTTCTAGTCACTTAAGAGTTAGCTGTCTCATAAAAAAGTCATATGGAGTATGTGGGTGACGGGATGTATACCCAGCTCAGCCAGATGCCGTATGTCAGGCTATGCAAATATTAGCTTAAACTAAAGCTGAGCCACAAGAAAAGTAGGACTCCACTAAGGGAACCCACCAAGGAAACCCACTAAGCAAGGTCAAGGTGTTCTTCCTTCATGATATAAAACCTGACAGAGGAAAATAATCCTCTTACCACACAAAACTGTACATCTGCCCATGATGCAGGCAAGTAGGGAGGAAGGTGAAGACTCTGCGCTGGCGCACGCATCAGAAATTAAATGTTGAAAACTGTGGTTTTCACCATCCCATTTGCAGCTTGATTACAAATGTAATAATCTCTCACATCCACGGATCTCAAAGGCATGGACAAGGAAGGTTTATCTTGTCATTTCTGTATACCTTCACCTGAAATATCCAGACTGAGCCTCCATAGTGAAATCCAACTTTGTTACCTTTTCTCACAGCACAAGCAAAGAAAGAGTGTGAACCTAGTAAAAATAAGGACAGTTGAAAAATATTGGACTCTTAACCTCACCAAAGAAGTCACTGTCTGTTTTCTTGTACAGTTTTAGTTTCTTCTGTGGGACACAGAGAATACTAAACTTCCAGAGCAATTGTCTCTGACTTGCAGCCTTTCCATTGCCTACCCTGTAGGCAAAGGACTTTGAAGTATCAGAGCCCTTTTAAACTCTGTGCTTTACAAAACATTAACTCCCTATTTGGGAAGTAATACTTCTCTTAATTGGTTCAGGGTTACCAAACTCACTCGAAATCTACCTGAAGATACTATGTGAACCAAGCACTATACAAACTTCTCTTCTGATTCAGCAACAGACAAGCTTCAGTCAATCAAATAAATTAGCCAGACTACAACGATTTAGGAAGTTATTTCCAGTATTTCCAACATGTTCAAACTCTCTGTTTAGGGACCTTGTAGCTGATTGGTCCCAAAGCACCTCCATCCTAAAAACCACAAGCCTAGTGACACTTGTGAAATTAGAGAATCCAAGCGAAACACATCCACTACTCATCATTGCTCCTGCTTGATGACCATGTTCACTTTCTCCTGTTATACCCTCTTGCGCTGGTGCAATTAGAAAGCTTGGCTATCCCCAGGACCCTCCTGCTGAAAGAACATTCCCAAGTGTCTCTGAGTCCTTTATCACCAATATCTGGCTTTCAATCAGTTCCTCTTGTACTTCACTAGCAACCAAGAACCTTATAATATATATGAGAGGATTCAAAAATACGATTCTCCAAATATTCAGAAAACTGCAAAGATGTTGGAAAAAAGAAATATAAGCAGTTTGTTTCAGGCCTACACTTGGACCACAAATACATTCTTCTAACCATGTTTGTACAACATCATGCTTTGATTCAAAATAAGAAACAAAAATATTTTTTGTAGTGCTGTCAATACATGAAACACTGTTATCAAAATATTCACTCGGATCCTAGAAAAGCCCCAACAATTTAATTCCTTTCCATGGCAGAGATAATTAAAAATAAGTAAGCCGTTACTTTCACACACAATGCAGAATGAAGATGGTAAGCTCAACTTCTGTTTTTTTATGAGAAGCAAAAAAACCCCATGTGTTTAAGAAAAAAAGATTACCTAGTAAATTTCTTTTAAAATGTTTTTAGCATCTAAAATATACTATACTCTATACTTTGTATATACTTTGTAGAGTCAATACTACAGACTATATTCTTTGCATTAAATGCAAATCCATGTTTACCAGGCAAAGTATATGAACCATCTGATTTTGCACACAAACCAGAAATAATTTGCTCTCTCTTTTTTATCTCTCATAAGTAACCCTGACAGAAGTAAATGTTCAATCTAAAATGTGCATAAGTTCAGTCAGTCTGATCTGATGCTGCAGTAATTTAGCAGTCCGTGTTTCACTTTGAAAACTAAAAATGTTGGAAGTGGCTTCATGTTAACTTCTCGAGCAAAAGCCTTACCTCTCCCCTGCCCTGCCTCAAAAACAAACAAACAAAATGAGGCCACTGTATTCACATTTTATAGAGAGAAGCAAAAACAAGTATGGGACTTAAAGTTGGTAACTCTTACCTGCATTGTGTATCTAGCCAGGGCAAGCTCTGTGGACTGACCATTTCCTGAAAAGCTAGGTAATATTACGGATGATATTATCCTTGCAACTATTCATTTAAGGAAATTTAATCTCATGGTAGCTGAGTTCTGCTCTCTAACCATTCCAACTACAACAGACCTCAAACTATCCAAGATTAGTGGAAAGAGTTCTTAATGAGGACTTGAAAACCCTTGAAATAAAATCATAGACAATACAGAACTATCATTCATTCATCTTACTGGCTGCGTTCATCTGATCTCAGTAAGGCTTCACAAGTGTGTAATGAATTTAGTACAGAAAAAAAATTTAAAAACTGACTTGTACTACCTGATTATGAAATTGTCTGTTGACTGTGTAGATGATAGCACAGATTAAAAGAGCCCTCAGGTTTGGATCAGCTCAGAGCCTTGAACTCTGGCATGGCTGCGGACACCCTTAGAAATAAATGTTCTTGTGCCATCCTGCTCAAATTTGGGGTTCACTGTGGGGAACTGATTTTTCTTTGAGTGGCCTTTATGCCCTGACAGAGATTTTACAGCTACTTTGCCATATCTTTTTACTAGCATAAACATAAATGAGTCTTGGTGAAAAAAGGTCTTCCATGTGAATATATCTGAAAGCAAAATGTAACCTTAATTTTAATTGATGGAATTACTTTTTTCTCAAAATGCACTATCATTTCTCTTTTTCATGCTGAACACTCAGAACCACATAGAAGCAGTTGTAACTACACACACAACTTGCTGTTCATGCCGTGGAGGACTGAGCAAAGCTATGAAAACCAAGAGTGTGTGTGTGCCCTTAAGCTTTTATTTAGTTATTTGTTTATTTATTTTTAAAGCATGAAAGTCAGACAGAAAAACTTCTGTTCATCCTAGAATCATATCAGAGGACTCTAACCTTCAGCAGACAGTGAGAATGTTCTGTTTCGTGACTGGGCTGAATATAAGACAAACAGTTAAACAGCAGAAAAAAACCCGCAGCTTCCCAGAACTGCACATTGTGGCCTTCAAACGAACTGTCACGGTGTTCATGACCAAACATGGGAATTGTTAAGCACCCTTTTTAATCCACCTTGTTCCCTTTCTGTTTACCTCCCCTTCCCCAGGTGGACATGGGGTGGCTGGGCTTTGCTCATCTCAGCTGCAACAGGGTTGCAGAGCAGAGACAAACTGAATTTACTTGGACTGAGAGAAGTGATTTGTATGGGCAAAAAGGCATCCCTCTAACCTGGCCAAGGGGAGGTTTGATGTAAGGCAGAGGTGGCCTGTAGCATATTTTGTAGATACGGCTGGCGCCAAGAGTCTCCATGTTCTTATTGTGTGGGGCTTTATGTCTAAAACATTAGTCTGATGAGGATAGGTAGGAATGACCTCCTATGTCTTGTCATGAATCCAACAAGAGTCTTCTCTCCTCCTAAATCAGAAGTGACCTGTTCGCCCAGGCCAAATCTCAAGTTATCCTACGTGAAATCACTTACGGAGAAGAAAAAATTGCACACACAATGGTTTGGACAGTGTCACCCATTCTTATGCTCAAACTCTCATTCTGATTACAAAATCATCACAGATCAATTTGGTTTTTGAATGTTCATTAATTTGAACAAAGAGCTTGGAGACCTTCTGGCTACAAACAAGTGATGCTTGAACCTTTGCAACACTGTTGTTTCAGAATTACAGACTAGGAGTTATCCAGCACAGATGGCTTCTACCTACGTTAACAGTGGCTGCTGTAAGTTGGATAAAAGACCCAAGTAGGTCATGTCGTGCTGAAGTGTTTCTACTAGAAAGCAGCAGGTAACTTGGGAAGAGCTATTAGAACAAACCAAACAATCAAACACTTAAAAAAAAAAAACCAAACCAAACCAACCAACAAAACAAACCCCAAACCCAAAAAAATAAAAAGCAAGCTTACAGTGAGATAATTTCCCTAGTATATGCATCTAACTTTCCAATGTTGATAGTCCAGGACTTTCTAAAATACCTGTGTCCTTGCATTTAATAACCCTTCTTCTGTGAATCCACAGCCTGCAGCAATGAGTTCCATAGCTGAAGTGCATATCATGTGAAAGAGTATTTCCCTGCGCTAGTTTCAAACTTCCTGCCAAGTAATCAATTTTATTTTCCATTTAGTACCAAGTCATGGCTTATGAGCTTATGAGAAATAACTGTACTGTACCTTTATAGTCCCAGTCACCCTTTTCTGCACTTGTGCAGATTCTGTTGTGACCTTTTTGAGATGAAGCATTCAAAGGCAAATACCTTTTAGATGTATAGATGTGAGCATTGTTAGTTCCATAAAATTATAGTGATGAAAGAATTTGTTTCTTGGACAACAAACCCGCAACTATAAGAGTGAAATGCAGTACAGCAGCTATGGGTAGGTTTTGGCAGACAAGGTGCAACTCAGATTGCACAGGTGAAGCACCCAGTAGCCTAAGCCAGAACCTCACTGTGCTGGCTGCTATACAAGCACTGAGCAAAAATCACTTCCCCAGACAATTTAATAATATAACAAGAGATAGACAGGTGAATAAAGACACAGGGAAGGTGAAAAGAAGAAGATAAATTTTGCACCAAAACATGTCCTCTGCTCAAATGAGTGTTTTGTGATTTTCAAAACCGGACTTGCTCTTTAACTAGCATTTGAAATTAACAGTCAGTTTTAAGAAAAATAAAATTTAGTGACTCAAGGCTAAACCAAACAAGCTTAAAGTTGATGCAATATTAATAATCCAATCAGACATTTGTATGTGGGGGAGGAACAGAGCTCAAGGTCTTGCAAACTACAAACAAAGAGAAGAGATAGTGCTGCAAGGATTTTTTTTTTTAAATATTGTATTTGTTCTACTTCTTAAACACAAAGAACTGTGTCGTCACTTCCCAGCATACCTTTAACTTCCATTTATGTTTTACACATCCCAGCACAACCCCCCCCTACTGTCTATCATTCGTGGCTCAGCAGAATGCAGCAGAACTTCTTTCACATTGCACAGTATCTGACCCTGTTAATGCTGGTACCAAATCTCCTGCCCTAAGCTGTGCTTAAAAAGGAATTTTTCTTAGATTACCACCAGTTCCTCCTACACCTGTATTTTCTAAATATATAGCACTCATGCCGGTTGTGCTTTCACAGGTTATCTGCGAGCTATACTCGGACCATGAAGCAGCCTGCTCTCCGAATTGTCCCAGAGGAACACTTTATCTTCCTCATGTTCTGACTGATAATTTTTTCCTGAGTATGGAGAAAATGTTCTTTCACTGTTAGTGCCAAAACTTCCTCCTTTCATCAATGAAATGTATCAATCTCAGCCAAAACTATAAACTTAGGAAAAACAACATATATTGAATATGTGCCACAGAGTTGTCCCAAGAGAAACCTATCCTCTTTTAATTCCTTGCAGCCTCACATTGCATGGTGCAATTCTTTAGTATAGGAAGGCTGTTGTTTTTCCCCTCCTGAACACCTGAATCCTGGTTACCAGTCAGGTACAGTGAAGTCAAAATCTGGAGCCGTAAGCTACTCCCATGCCTCCACATGGCTCAATTCATGCTGCTGTTTACCCCTTGGTACAGCTGGCTAGCAAGTGCAAAGGGCTGGTTCAGGACAAACGCTGATAACAATTTGCTAATCTGATGCTATTCAGTGTCATCATTAATGGCTTGGATGACGGAGTAGGTTGTACACTTCTTAAATTGACAAATAAGAACAGCCCGGAAGATACAATAGCATGCTGGCAGATGGGGGCTAGAATTCAAAATTATCTTAATGCACTGAAATAAATAATGTGTAGCTTCAGTGATGCAGAGTAGTACTTTGGAACTTCAGCTGTGATAACCAAACTAGCAATTAAGAAATTCTTTAGAAATTATCTGGATGTTTCAGTTATTCAAAAATAACAAGTTAAGCAACAGAAGGCAAAACTGTGAAAAGAGCAAATTTTATACCGGTAATTTTAAATAGAAACTTTCTAAGTGGCATGGAAACCCTCCTTTCCATCCAGCATCAGAAAGAATTTGTCTGTTGTATTATGTCCTGGGCACCACTCTTCAAGAAAGATGAAAACCACTTTGAAAGGGCTCAGAAGAGAATGGCAAGAACAATGAATGTTTGATGTAGAAAATATGGCCCATTAAGAGAGATGGAGAGAATTATACTTGACCTGTATAACTAAGAGATGATTGTGGGCGGAAAGTGATAAACACGTTTTCTTCAAAGGGAAGAGTAATGAACAATTTTCTATATACAAGGGGATGGGAAAAGGAGTAACCAGTTTAAATTATGGCAAGATAATACAGACATCAGAAAACAAATAATAGAGAAATTTCTAGTATCTATAGAGCACTAGAAAACATTGATGAGAGCTTATAATTTCTCCAGTCATAGCTGATTCTGCCTCAATGCTGAGACAGATCCAATGAGTCCTCAAGCTCTCTTTGAGCCCCTTCTTCTGCAGCCCCCCCACCCCACATTGCTGAATCCACTGGCATACCTGCTTTGAAGGAAGGAGCAAGACAGATGTTTGTGTATATAATTAGTTACCATCTTCCACATATCCCAGCATTTGCCATGAAATGGCAATGACAATACATTATAACAGTCCAGATGGTGATCACTTCCTTTTTTTTCCTGCTCTGTTTTACCTTTTTTGCTAATATTTTTTGTGTGAACTGACTCTAAGTGTTTGCAGTCTGCTATATCAGCAGATACATTACTTGCGCTGTCTTAAAAGGAGATAATATTTGAGATGCTTCTATTAAAAAAGACAGCTCAGCAAATCATTAGAAGAAGCATTAACGTCAATAAAGCACTTACAGAGCCTTATGCAAAGAAACAAGTTGGAAGGAAACACTGACATTTTCTGGGAAAAAAATAATTGTCCAATGAAAGCTAAATATGCACTGAATACATATTTGTGTGCGAGTATATGTGTATTTTCTCTCAGCAGCCCCTAAGAATTCCTACAAGATGTTGCTGCAACTAGGTTATAAAGAAATAACTTTATCAGAAACACGTTATCTATTTGTCTCAGCAAATAGCTAGGTAGTTATGCTGGCTTCAGTGTTTTTTCTAAATTTAACACCATAAAAGAAGACCTGAACAGCACTGAGGACTGACTTCAAGTAACATTTTGAGTACAAAATTTACAATATGTATGAATACAAAAAATCGTGACCACCTCTGTCATCGGTTGGTTTTCTGAACCTTTACTGCATTAAGTATTAGGGAATGTGCTGTTTAGATAACCAGATACACACTGCAAGGAGTGAGTGGACAAACCATGCTGCCTGTGACCAATTTATAATCTGAAAGTTGTTTGTGCAAGCCATTTGGGAAAGATGAACAAATACAAGATGGTTGGTCTTCGCCCCCTAGTGTTTGCTTAAGAATTAATGTAAAACGACCATAAAAGAAAGAAAATTTTCAAAATTAATTTCTTTTGTAAAACACAACCAGAGAACACAAGCCATATTCGTCTAAAGTATTACATAAGCATAAAGGCTCTTTGTAAGATATCAACTCACCGAATTGTTTTTAAAAAACATACTAAGATGAATTGTATTTGCTGTGTAGAGAGCAACTTACAGTTTGTACTTCTTAATCATATGCACATAGCAGTATAAAAGACTGACATAATGTGCTTTAACCCAAGCAACTCAAGCAAGAGGCGTTGTCTCGGTTCTGTGAATTAGAGTGGTTTGCATTAATAGGACTCCTCAAATATCTACTCGGCAGCACGTTAGATGTGGTTGAGTTACATACAGATGTTGAATAACAGTTTACTGTTGAGCACTTCACTGCCTGAGCGAACGCAAGTGCTGTGCAAAGCTAGCCCTGGCAGAGAGCCTTGCTGGTGAGGCAAAAGTGACAAACGGAGCTGGGATATCCAAGAAGCTGAGTACAGAAATCTTCTGCTTGTCACACAGGACTGACTAAATGGAGTTCAGTGCTTTACCTTGCAGCTCGTAGCTTGAACAACACGGCCAGAAAACAGTTGGCAAACAACTAGACAGTAAGGCACTGAGGGGCCAAGCTAATACACCTGATAACCCAAGAACACTGTGGGCAATGAAATGGACCATAACCAAGAGAGTAATGAAAGACACAGCAGCCGCCATTCCCAGCACTTGCAGATCAGAGAGGGAACGTGGAGGGTTTTCTTTTTTATTATTTCCTAAAGCATTAATCAAGCACATCTCAGGTCTGAATTTTCTAGTATTTTTTATTGCCTTTTATGCAATGCTCAGTTCTTTCTTTGAAACAAATTTCAAACAAGATCATACCACACATCTAACACAAAAGCGGTCTCTGTCCTTTTTCGTAAGGAGTTACTGGAACGATTGACTCTGCATGCATTTTCATCCTCACCCACAGGGTTAGTTCTCAGGAATAACAACTCATTTTTGCTAAAGCCCAAAAGAACACAAAATCTGGAGCTGGTTATGAAGACAGCTATTCAAAGGGTGGATGAACTGCATCCTGCTGCTGGTGGGAAACTAGTGGCAGACATTTATTGCCCTCCAGAGCAGGAAGGGCTCCTTGTCTACTTAAAGAGAATCTATTCAGTTCTGAACAGCTCAGTATTTTAGTGAAGATAATTGGTCTTTCTAAAATAAAAGGAAAAATATGAAAGAAATTTGCAAGGTGATGCAACACACAAGCCTGCATTTGTCCTATTATTAGTATAATATGTACTTGAAATATATATGATCCTGTTATAAAAATAATCTTCTCTCTTACATTGCAGACCTTGTTATTTAAAGGCAAAACATAGCAACCCTGGCAGGTAAATTGCCCAGTGTTATGTGTCATCAAGTATCACCTCCCATTTAGTTTTCTATAAAAGCCATTACCTAGCAATGATCACAGTGATAAGGCAACTTGTTATCCATTCCTTCCTTTCTGAAATAAGCACAGCCTCATGGACCAGCGTGGAAGATTCATTCAATCGGATGTTAAAGGTATGTGACTAGACATATTACAGTGCTTTACTCAGAGTTTTGTTACATTTTGGTAGTTTTTTTCAGGACTGACAACCAAAATGAGAAAATCTGTCTCCTTTCTCTTGTAACCTTGTCTAAAATAGCAGTAGTGTATGTTTTCAAGATATAAAGAAGACGGGAGAGATGAAAAAACTTGTAGAAAAAAACCCATACACTTAAGGAGTGAGGAAAAGTCTCTAGCTATTGGTCCTTTATGCATTCAGAATAAAGCTAACGCGGTTTTAACTAGGCAATTACTTCTCTGAATGATACTGTACTTTAATGATTTTTAGATTAAGGCAAAGAGGAAATCACAAATCTATCTAGCCTAACTAACCATTGCACAGAGACCACATATAACCTTCCTGAAATAATTCCTTCCAGGTAAGAGCTCTGAAGATGAGCTACATTTTTAAAAGCCATTCTTTTTTAATATGTTCATTAATGAAAATCCAATCCCAATTAAACATTGGGAATACAAAAATAAAAATTTTGTACCTTATTTCTGCTATGCAAGAGCTCAGCTTCCAGTTCTTCCCACTGGGTCCTGTTACTTTTTTTTCCCCACTAGATCAGAGAGCCTATTACTATTACCTATCAGCTCCCTATACAAGTAGTTATAGACTGTCACCAATTACCTGCTAACTGAAGATAAAAAACCTCTTTAAATTCAATTTATAGTGTTAACATTAAAGATACCGTGAATTTCTGAGGTTTTTATATAAGCTCGTAATAGTATGTCCCTGGCCATGTATCCCTGATTATATATGCAGGGAAGTAATTTCTTCTTGAACAACAGTGACTGGAAAATCAGGTTTATCTGACTAACCGTGATGGTTCTTGGGGCTTCTCCAGTAATCAGTGTTTCCTGAGGCAAAGGAACTGCAGCCCATTATGAACGTATGAGCTACCTTACTAGTTTTTACATGCATGTTCTATATTTGGCTCCAAATATGTGGTTTGCTCCTGGACCTGGATTCCTCTCATTTAGTTACGTCTCTTCTTTTGTACTTATCCATCCTCTATTTTTTGGATCTTCTATAAATATTGGTTTTATTCACATCTTTGACAATAATATTTTTTATTGTACTGCCTACATTAAATGTACTTTTTATTGCTACTAAAAGAACAAAGGACTCTCAAGACCTTATTGTCTAATATGTCTAAGGCCTTGGAAGACCTTACTGTCTATCTAGCAGCAGCTTGGATATTCTAACTCACTTACAGCTAGTTCAGCTGTGTTGATTACACAACCTTAATCCAGATACACACAGCCCAAGTTTTGTACAGCATAGGATGAAGGGTTAATCATTTATAACCTCACACCCACCCATTATTGTGGTATACTGTCCATTAACTGGGACCTGGAATAACCATTCTATTATTAATGATACATTACTGGAATGTACCTATTCCTCATAAACAGACCAAATCCCAAAATAAATGGCTACTCGCGACTTACACATTTCACATTATTTTCCAATCCACCATGTGAGAAACTTCATACCAGAAAATTACCACTTGACCCTACGTAGAGTAGTTAACAATCTTTTTTCTTTCTTCCTTCCTTTCTTTTTTTAATTATAGCATTTTCTAATGAAATCTGAAAGTAGAGTAAGGATTCTTAAAGATACTTATATAGTAGTGCTAATTCTTCTGGTGAAAGACAGCAATGAAAGCAGTGGTATGATATTAGATAATCTTATGCATTAACAGCAAAACTTTCACTATTAGATAAAACATTGTGTATACTTACTGTAGTAGCTATACCAAAGAGTTGAAGTACAGTTTAGTTACATATTTGCATAGCTTCTAAGTTACACTTCTGCTGATTAAACTAACTAGTGGGTTTTGGTGGCAATGGACTTTTATGTAGGGATATGCTATCATTCTCTTACCTAGCACAGTATGTATAGGAGGAATAAACATACACAGCACTTTCCCTGGAGAAAGGATCTGACCTGCTTGTGGTCTCTTGTTGGAGTCTACGGGCAGCAGATGCAGACACATGCTAGGAACGTACTTTGTTCTGCTGTTACTCGGGGAGCACGCAGAGCGCTTGTCCCACTGCACACGCACCGGTGAGAAAGAAGCCTACAGCAAAAACCAGAAATCCACTCCATTCTGGTGTGATGTACAAAAGCGCATGTGGCTGAACAGCTTTGCAGTGAGATCCAATAGTCACTAGAGCTAGGAGAGAAACTTTTGAATAGTTTTCCAGCAGAAAACTGTTTGATGATAAAAAGGGGTCAGAGTAAATTAAACAAGTATTAATCAAAGTTCTTACATAGATCTTCTTTAAAGAACAACATAAAGAAAATTCTTTCCCTTCAGAAACATTTTGAAACCCAGCACCATCTGGGATTTCATTATCACAGTCAAGAGACTGTGCAGAGACCAAAGCAACATCCCAGAGTGCTGATGTGGTCACGAGAGCTTCGGCAGATGACTCTTGCATCTCTTTGTTCCTTTGCCCAAGTGTAATGGCCTCAAGTTAATCAGTCTTATAAAGGCTATATTCTCTTCCTACCATGCATGCCACACTATTAAATCTATTTTTTGGTTAAAAAATGGAATTAGAGAAGCATTTAATTGCTGTTAAACACTGATCTATATAATATATTTTCAGATTCTTATTATTATTGTTTCACAAACTTTCTTTGATTTACTGTTCTTATGGACTTTCTTAATGACAGAGTAAAGTAGTTGATAACAATCGGTAAATGAAGCACTTTGCAAAGAGACTGGTCCAATTATGACTAGATACAGGAAAGGTCTCATTAAGTTTCCCTCATTTGGATGTTTTGAGAGAGAACATTCTCTTCAAATCCATGCCCAAAAGATCACTCAGCAGCAAGCATAAGAAAATTACTACATTTCCAGGTATTGATTATATTCATTACTGTATAGCTCTTAAACTTGGATTAAAAAATATTTTGGTCTGGTTTGGGTTTTTTAACATCAGTTTGTAGAAAACATGGGGTAAATGAAAACTAAAACCATTACTGTTTCAAAGTTATGGAATCAGACAAGTACAAACCTAAAAAAAAAAGAAAGTAGATTTCCTTTTGAACCTTAAACTTTCAAGTTTTACCCAGAAACTTTTAATAGTGAAAGAGTGAAATTCCCTTTCATACCATTTCATATCATTCCCTTTTTACCTTATTTCTCAGAGTAAGTATGAAGGACCAGACCTTTAATGGGATGTTACTGTAAAAATCAGATGCTTAGATTTTTACAGTAGGTTCACAGCAACCTGTGGTTTTAGATCACTGAGGTATGTCAAAATCCAATCTTTTCGACAGAAGTGGACTACCAGTTTATATTAATGTGCTTATAATTTTGCATGCTTAAAATATTGCAAGATACAGTCTGTTCTCAGGAAGCACTGAGCTCATCTCTTAGCACAGAACTTTTCCATCCTCAGAAGCAAGTTCACTACTTAAAGAGAGAATTTACAATTAAAAAGAAATTTTACAACTGCTTTCCAATACCAAAATTACATGGTTTCCTTTCTTAAGTGCCATTTAAATGCTAATTTTAAAAATGTGTTTTTACTTCGTTCCATATTAAGGAATATTGGAAAAGATACGATTGTACTTAATAAAGAAACTGCTGCCACATTTGGAAGACAGAAGGAAGTATCATCAGGAGTTTGCCTCATCCACTTCATTTCATGGAGTGCATAATATCGTTCAAACGCAGAGCAAGACTCGCAAAGTGCTGTGGCTGTTAGTAGTCGCGGGCTGTCTTGCCATTGTTATTTGGCAAATCTATAGTCGCTTCATCTACTACTTCAGCTGGCCGACCACAACTACAGTGGTAGTTCAGTATGTGGAAAATGTCAAATTCCCTGCTGTGACTTTTTGCAACTTGAACAGGTAAAAGTTATGTTTGTTGTTTTGCTCTTGAGATACAACACCTCTTTATCTGAAAGCAGTCAGGTTCCACAACTTGCTTGAACAAATCACATAAAACAAGGAAAATATGGCTCTGAGGTGCCTGTGTTCCACACTACCACATGAGATTTAAATGAAGAGGAAAATACAAGAATCAAGGAAGGGAGGTTGTCTTTTTTAATCTTCCCCCTCCTTCAGATGAACAAATTGCACTACAGATTTTTAAGTTTCAAAACATAAGTTGGAGCAGAAAAACCTCTCTGGTATTATTCTTCTATGTATGAGTGTTGCTTCTACAGTGTAACTAAGGGACAGTCACATCCAAGTTAAAAATAAAAGACAAGATTTGCAAATAGAGGGATTCTAGTAGGAACCTCACACGAATGTAGAAATCTTAGGCAAAGTAGATACTTTTTTTTTTCAGAGGTGCTCAGCCTTTATGAGTCCAGCTGATGTCAGTGGGATTTGCAGGAGGGAAGCATTTGATTTGTCTGGAAGTCATGTACCTAAGCAAGAACTTCACTACAGATTTCTACATTTGAAGATAATGGCCAAGATTTAGATGCAGCCACTTTGGAAACAATGTAATAAACCTATGGCCTGATTTTTAGAGCAAATATGTAATGTAGGAACAGTTTTAGAAATATGAAAACTTTACCCACATTGTTTCCTCAAGAACTGTAAGTTTTCTTGTCTTCTACCTTTTCCTGGCAGAATCAGCCAGAAGTCCAAGTCTCAAATATCTGGACCTGTTCTGCCTCCTTCTCATTGCCCTGCATAAAGCCATCCGGGGTTATAGTGCACAACAGGGACGGTGGATAGAAGTCCCTCTTGATTACAGTGGGCTGTCTATTATAAAAATGCCTCACTTCTTGTAACTATAGTGGCAGCACATTGTAAGTAGTCAGCTACTGAGCATGGCAGTTGTCTGCCTAAGTGACAGTTTGCTGCCACATCCATCTGTTGTTCATGCTGTGCTTATACTTCCCTCCTGTTTTCAGTAACCATTTTTTTTTTGTTGGCAGGACAGAGAGGGGCAGATCTACCTTTGTCTTTATTTTTTGACTGAAATTCAATTGTAAAGAGGTGTTCCTACCAATCTTCCTTAAGCGGGGACATTAATATCTACTACACAAATATATTGCTACGTTTTTAAAAATAGGATTATATAAAATGGCAATTCTAAAGAACATGGTATTGAAGTTTCATTTGTGTTTATTCTCTTTTCAAACTTATAGCTGTTCTGTAAACCCTTACTTTCCTTCAATAAAGGACTTCAAAGGTGTACATCAGGAAAGCACCTCCCACACCTCATCACATTTCTGAGATTTTTCAAGTGGATTCTAGGAGTAAGGATCACCCTTGGTTTATACTACTGTGTCACCAGCCACAGAGCTCATGGGAAGGTAGACTGTCTCTACACTGGGGTGTAGTGCCTTAGTAAAGCAGGTATATGAGATTACTGCAAATGCACTCAGAAATAAATTTTCTAAATTATGGAAGACAGCTTTTTTGAAAGGAAGAACTCCTCCCAGCTAGTTTCCCACAAGTAAATGCAGTTGTTCAGCTTGTCATCAGTTCTACAAATCTGGTTATCAGCTTATGCAGAAGGCTAATCTA
This sequence comes from Haliaeetus albicilla, assembly GCF_947461875.1. Taxonomy (NCBI): domain Eukaryota; kingdom Metazoa; phylum Chordata; class Aves; order Accipitriformes; family Accipitridae; genus Haliaeetus; species Haliaeetus albicilla. Next base: position 37,363,311 of record NC_091483.1, on the reverse strand, counting down.
CTCGGGTTTTTTGGTTTTTAATAAACAACCACACACAACAGAAATGTTTCCAATATGACTGACCAGAATAGCCATGGGAAGGCATCCATTTTCTGGTTTCAGATATGGTCTCCATTTCTAGGAGGGTATTTTCCATATTGTTTATTCATGTTGTACAGATCAAAGTGCAATGTGGTGGGCAAGAACCACTTATTGTTTACGAGCAGACAACAAATCATGTCACAGTTTTGGCAAGAACGGCCTTGACATCAGTCCTATAACTCTGCAGAACTCCAAGCAATTCTTTCTCCTTTCTGCTGACAGGTTTCAAGCTCATGCAGTAAACAACCTCAGAATAATTTTTTTAATTTGGAACATTGTGTCTGGAGTTTTCCAAAATTTTTCTGTGGAAGATAAATATTCCCAAGAGCTAAATGATTTCCTTCTTGGAAACCAGAAGTTCAGCATCAAAGAGTTTACAAGAAAAAATGGGTTTTATCTGAACAGCAGCACATTGCTAGAATGCGATTTTTTTGGAAAGCCATGTTACCCACAGGTAAATATGTTTATTTTACTAAAACAGTAGCAGGGAGGGGAAGGGGATGTATTCTTACCACTCAGCTTGAGACATCTAGTTTTGCCAGCTGCTCCCCCTGTTTTCCCTTTACAGTCAGCAAATGGAGAAAAAAAGTCCTGCTCTAAATCACCCTGAGGACCTCAATTCTCCCTGCAGAGACAGCCTGCTGGGCTCCCTGAGCTGTAAAATGGGATTTCAGTCTAAATTGCTCTCTGCCTACTGCCATTTCTGCACAGATAGCAGCCTTTGAAAGCTGTATCTAACAACCTTTTCCATAAATGGCCTATAACGAAGGTCAGCTTGAAAGGAGTTTTTTGTATTATGTGATTGCGTAGTTGTGTTCTTGAGGTCAAGAATATAGACAGCGAGGCTAACTATATGCAGAGTCCACAGGAATTTTACATAATGAGGTGAAAATAGCCCGTCTTCAGGAATTTCGGACAACAGACAAAGAATATGATCGTCTCATTTTTATGTCAATTCTTCCATAGAGCAATTCCCAACTTAAATAGAAAATGTGAACAGAAAAGTCAGGCCTGTATTCTTTCAGATTAATCTAACCTTTAGATACGGTGTAGCTTCTAAAATTAGGCATTGGAGAGTTCTCTTAACTGAAAGACGCTAGTGCTAATAACTAAAACTAAAGCAATGAGATGCAGTCATATTAAATGATGAGGTGGCTTTGGGAAAAAATGCAAATGCTGTCCTTTCATATGTAACATGACATTTAGTTTTGAAACAGCCATCACTAAACATCTACTGAAAAAATTAAACAAGTTGGTTTTGAAAACATAATTTCTATATAATATAGCAGGTATAGAAAAACAAGGTGACCTCATTAAATTATTCTAAGCAGCTCATAGGTATTAATAAACAATGTGAAATTTCTCCTTTAAACTTCATTTTCTATAGAAAGGGATGAAATCCTTTTGAATATTTCCACCAATTCCCACTTTTCTGATTGTAATATTTAGCACTGCCTTTGGGGGAAAAAGAAAACCAAAACCAACAACCACCCCAGTAGTCCATCTCTTGCATTGTAATTCACTAAGGAAACCTCAGGTGACCTTTCTTTCATTTTACTTTTCCCTATTTTCCTTTATTGAAGGATTTTGAACATGTTTTCACTGAATACGGAAACTGCTTTACTTTTAATTACAATGATCTTCCAGCAAGAAGAGTGAGTTTGTCTGGAAGAGGCTTACATTTGCTCTTTGATGTCCAACAGGTACAGCTATCCTAATGATTATGAACAACACACCATGTAATAACTTATAGATGAGTAGAGGTGTTTGGGTTTGGGTTTGGTTCAGGTTTTAGTTTGTTTGGTTTTACACAGACCTTCAGAATTTCATGCACAAAATTCTGCATCAAGACTATTTCTGAGTGAAAGGGCATTTTAAAAGAAAGATCTAATAGATTTAAAAAGTCAGAATTATTTTTGACTCTGTCCCCCGCTAAGTGGTTCTGAAAGTTGTGAGTGAGCATATGAATGTACATATACACAGTTCACCTACAATTGAAACACATCATCAGAGCAGTAATTTAATTTTATACAAGCATTTTGGGATAACACCATTTCATTTTAATAAAAGGCCCAGTAGGGAAGGTCATATGGTGCCAATTTCTAAGTAGTAATGAATTCTAGTTGCAGCAGCAGCAGCTGTAAGTGCTTCGTGCCAGCTAAGATCTGGTCTTCACACTGTGAATAGTCTCTGACCTTATTAGAATTGTCTGTGACCAGCAAACCCCATAAAACTCAGGGAATATCACCTTGTGAGATCAGGGAAGAAAACTAAAATCTAGAGAGATAAATTACATAAATGACTTAGAAATTCACTTTTGTTCTGTAGGAATTATGAGACAGGAGTGACAGGAGAGAGTAATGGAAAGTTTGCTGAAACGTGATGTGTAGTTGCAAGTAAAAGGAACGAATATCCAAGTTATGAGTAAATGTTCATCTATGCCTTCTTGCTTTTGAAATTGGCAGATGGCAGAAGGAATAAAAATCCTCAAAGTTTATAGTAACTGGAAGGAAACCCACAGAGGTAATCAACAAAGGAAATTCAAGTCAGTTTGCTTCTATACTTTTCTGTAAATTGCCAAAAATGTGACTAGAGATACAAGACCAAATAAAAAAGTATAGTACCATTTCAAATATAGCTAAAGCTTCAGATGGTAAGCAAAGCCAAAACTATTTTAAATAATTTTTTTTGTATCAGGAAAAATTCACTGATGAACCTGCTCTTGGTTATACTGATGCTGGTATAACTTTTGTTATCCATTCACCCAAAGAGCTTCCTCGCTTTGATGGTTTAGGTTTATTAACACCGGTTGGCATGCATGCACAGGTCTCAATCCGTCAGCTGAAGGTAAGGACTTTGTCCATCAAGTGGAAATATTGGTCTTTACTGTCTCTAATTCTCTTCTGAAGGGTGACAATGAATTAGACATTTTGGAAGTGAAAATATTTATGATGCAAAAGTGATTCCTAAAAATAACATTTCCTCCAGACACAATTACTGCTATTTGAGGGGGGGAATGTGATTGGTCTTCATAATCTGTATCTATTGAAGTTAGCCTTTCTTTCCTAATATCTTACAGTGTTGCTGACATATAATGGTACAAGGATACCACAGCATTGCCCCATCAACACAATGTTACCATTAAGGTTGTCTCGGATTCCTAGTGGAATCCAAGTGGAGTGGACTACCCTTCTGTACCAGGCTGTCTGATCAGGTTCTACTTTTACTGTGAGAGAGAGGAGATAATTTTATAATCCCAAAAGCACAAACTGTAATTCCTTCCAATTAAATCACAATGTTACCATTTATGTCTTCAACAGGCTTCCTTCAGCACTTTAAAATGTGAGAAAATAATACGGAAATTTAAAACAGAGACAAAAACCCTGTATCTTCTGTTATTATTACCCTACAGTCAATTATCCAAGAATACCCGTGGGGAGAGTGCAAGCCCGATATAAAGCTTCAGTACCACAAGATTTATAGTATTAATGGATGTTTGCAGGAATGCAAAGCCCGGTACATACAGGACCGGTGTGGCTGTTTGCCATTCATTCTTCCAGGTATATCACCATACCATACACTGATCATCTTGCTAGGAGTCCTCACCTGCTATTGAACAGCAAAGGAGATGGGGCACATGCTTGAGGGATATCTACAGCTGGGATTAATTAAAATTATATAAATTTGTCTTTTTTTTTTTTTAATTCAGAGAAAACAAGCAAGATATTTGGTGAACTCTAGACCTAGCATGGGGTCACTGGCTATTCTTAGGATATAGACCAAAAAACTTGACAGAAAAGATTATGCCTCAGGGCTGGGAGACAAGTCTATAGTCTTCAACCTGACTTCCTAAAGAGCTGGAACTAAATCCATAATAAGTCATAGATTTTCACATGTACCACTGAAAACCTGCTTTGCAGGTGTTTAGCAACCACAGCAGAACTGTTTGTTTGAAGACAGAAACTGAGTTCCCCACATGAACCATGGAAAGAGTCTAGCACCAGAAGACAGCTCTGCAAAAGCCAAAAGGCTGCATGAAGCCAGCTAATTAGCCCAAAATGCAGAGTATAGGTGTATGCTGTAATACTCCCTTCAAGAATCCAGGCTTCTTAATCACTCTAGAAATGTAAAGCAGTAACACTGAGCCCTGATCAGTCCCCTCCCTCCCACCTTTTCAGCATTAAAAGTAATGATGATACTGTCACCTCTTTCTGAAGCAAGAGCTGAAACACAAATCTCTGCTTTCACAGCTCTTTTTTCACAATCAGTGGGCAAGAAAGCCACTGTCATGCCTGCACTTTCTGACTCAATGTATTTTTAAATATCCCCAAGCAAGGTAGAATGTTTTTACTAAGGGGGATCCATTAATGAGTAATCTTTAGCCTGTTTGTTTGACAGCCTCTTGGAAAGGAGGTTGGCAATCTCCTGGAAACTTTCATGGAAAGGGGTTTGAGAAAGAAATTAAGTCTAGGTCTCCAATACCCAGGGTGAGAGCTTTATACAGTGGCAGTTAGATAAAGGAGGGTAATACCTTCTTTAATTGTGTGCTAAACTGCTAAGTAGTATTTCCATGCCAGGGAAAAAATCAGGGTGAAACTGAGACGACCTGAAATCTAAAAATTTTGCTGTTAGCTCAGGGTGCTATCTTATCACTTAGGTCTCCAGACAATTTTTGCATGAAGTTCAAAACTTTTGCTGAAGCACATGGGGTGTAATCATATATCCTATCTACCCTACTTTGTTTTTTCTTTTCCACTAGGAAAAATAGAAATTCCTGGTTTAGCAAGCTAATACAAAGAGTGAGCCACAAGCTTAAAGGCAGTTCTGGCTGGCACACATAATAAAGATGTTTGCTGCAAACATCTAGCTTGGTCTGTTGTCTCTTTACACTGTGTATGCCTTTTGGTGTCGGTAACAGCACTGTGCCCAACCAAATTGATTTCTCAGTTGCATAACGATAAACATGAAGTGGTGAGCAGGCTTTGACGACATTACATTTCAGTTTAGTACAAATAGAGCTAAGAGTTAGATTGTTAATTGACGTTCCTAAAGTTTGTTGTTTATTTTTAAGGAAATGGAACAGAATGTGATTTGCTGAAGTTTTACAATTGTGTTTACCCGGCAGTCTGTAAGTAATAACTTCATATTTTCTAATCCAATTCCAAATAGTAGACAACATCTATCAATTAAAACAAAATACTGAAAGTAGTACTGAGAGTACAACCCAGTTCATTTAATATTCTGAAACCAGAGACCAGACAGAGCATTAAATAGATGCCAATTAAAAAACCCCATAAGAATCATTCTAGTAATCAGAAATGGTTTAAAATGGAAGAATGTTCAATTAATCTGTTTTCAGTTATCAGACCTCTGGCTTGCATTTTTGCATATTCATGATATCATCCTTCTAGCTCCAATGCTGTATTATTTTTGTTTGTGACAGAAAAGTGAACAGCACAGTAATAACAGGTTTGCTGACTGATAGAAAATATAATTCAAAATCACTGGACTTTAAGGTTTTATCTTTTGAAAAGTAAAATGAATTCTTTATTTGCAAAGTGCTCCAAATGTAATTCATTTCCATAAGCAAATCATCTGCACACAGTAGGTATGAAATTTGTAAGTCGCTACAACAGACTTTCTGGAAAATACTGCAAATGGTGATCTGAGAAGTAACTTCTCATGGACTTTATAAAGCCTCCTTTTTAATTGTTTTGGCTTCTGCTGTGTCATGTGACTCTCCCTTCCCAAAGGAATGGATGATTAAGATACCAAGTAGATTAACAAGTTTGGGGGGGGGGGGGGCTATGCAGGGGTTTCTTTCTGTTTTGATTAAGTGTGTGCAACTTTCAGGCAAGATCTACTACTATGAACAATGACTGGTTTTCCTATGGCTTTTTTGAAATCAATTCCACTAAGTTCACATTCTTATATAATCCTGATCTTTGATAGCCTGTCATGGTGGAAATACGTATATTATTTTACTTAATGGATATTCTGTGACCAAGTTTCAAAGAAACTACTGAGCAATAAAAAAAATGATCCCTAATTCCTATCAAGGATGGACAGGATTCAGAGCTGGACCCCAGAAGGAACTGGCATCACAGTACTGTACATGGTGAACCTGGCTTGTAGGTGTCTGGTCCCCAGGACCCCAAGTTAGGTGCTAAGTCTCCTTTTACAGTGCAGGAGAGATTAGACATCTGATAAAAAAATCTCAAATGACAGCACACTGATCCAGTATCTGCGGGACCGATCAACCGTCGGTGAGAGCATTTATTTTAGGAACTCTAAAGGCCAGCTATCCAGAATTAAATCAACAACCCCAGTGTCCCTGGAGAGTACCTCAAATCATCAACTAACAGGCTGAGATATCTCCTCCCCTGCAGTTTGCAAAAGCAAAAAGCTGACACGCAGATGGAACAGACACCATGGCCACCACCACACCAGGACAAATAGAGCACCACAAGCAGGAGGTTATGGTACTCATCTCGGAGTGATCATCAGCTTTGGGTGATGCTTTATGCTTCAGGAAATGTTTATGCTTTACCATTTTTCTTCCACATGAATTTTCTCCAGCTTTCCCAGATTTCTATAATGATTTCTTTCTGTTAGAGCCTCGTCAGAGGAATGGCTCCCCACTTTCATGAGCAGCCAGACCTGCAGAATTTTGTGACTTCTCTTTAGTATTTGAAGAAACAAAGCTATCCCTAAACCCTATTAGCTGTCTTAAGCCCAATTATCAAATGGCAGGCAGGGTTTAAGGTAAAGTGAACTTAGTTTACCAAGATTTTTATGTAGTTATCAGATGATAGAAAACTACAGTTGACGTTGCTCTAGAAGCTGTTCCTGTGCAGTGGAATGAGCTAGGCAGATATAAAGGCATCAAGACCAAGGACTGTATACCTAAGTATGTAATCAGAAAGCTAGCACAGAACATGGAATGTCTTCTGTTGTGCTACTGTTTATCTGCGGATGAGAAATAATAAGCACATAAATCCCTAATGAAGGCAGAAGGACTTACAGGTGCTGAATTTCCTTGGGAAAAGTGACCCCCAAAAATCTCAATCCTTATTACTGTGCACCAGTTTCCCAAATGCCAGTTACAAGTACTTATTTGTTCCTTCAAAACTGGTAAGCATCTGCTTTTTTCAGGATAACTAAACCATACATTTATCAAAGTCAGTTAAAAGTCATTTTTTAAGTTTTAAAAGAAGTATATAAGCTGTGTGCTTTTTGAGAAATATTCTGTAAATTCTTTCTCCTGAACTTTCAGATGATATAGAAGTAAAAGGATTATGTACAGTAGGAACCCACAATTCCACTTGTCCTGCCCCATGTGAAGAAACGGATTATCCTACCACTATCACCTATTCAAGTTTTGGAGGAGAAAAAGCCATAAAATACTTTTCTGCAAAACTGAAGAAAAGCCCAGAATATGTCAGGTAATCATGCTTAACACCTTGTCTGATAAAGAAATTACCAATTACTTTTAAGTGTGCTAACAGAGCGTATGATGTAAACATGCCCTTTTAAAAAGGTATTTTGTGTGGTATTAATAATGTTGTCTGTGAGATAAAATAAACTCTTAGACAAAATTGGTTAAGATTTATACATATTCATACATATAATATATATACTTAGACACTTCTAAGACTTGTGGATAACATAAAATAGATGCTGCAGTTAACAAGTAATGATGTTCTTAACTGCCTTCTGTGTCCTTCATGTCTTATAACAAAGTCTTCTGATCACTTTTGTAATTAAGCATAAAGAAAGGGCAGGGTTATCAAACCTATCCACAGTCCATGTGAGCAATCCATCCAATAAAGAAGACAAATCTTCACACTTCCACAACTGAAGTAAATGAACAACTTAAAGGGATGCTATATAAAGTATATAAAGGTGTTCTCCTTTCTCTCACCCCATTCCTAAAGGAAGCTTCATAAGCACTGAAGAGCTAGGTTTTATTGTAGCAATAATGTCACAAGTTTAATAATCTTTTCTATTGTTAGTAGAATTCACTAATACCATTTATATATTAGAAAAGTTATTTAGAAAATACTCAGTACAATATTAATTCTCATGAGGTAGCAGAAGAGCGAAATAATATGACTCTGTGTGACTGAAAAAGATACACAGCGGAAGAAAGTAGGTCTATACCCAAAAGAAGGGACCTTCTAGTGTGAAAACATGCCTCAACAGTATTGACTACACCTTTTATCCAGGAAATGCTGTTAGAACTTATGTTATGCATAGAGCTGTGTCACTCAGTAGCAGCACTGAGCTGACAATCTGCACACTTTTAAATTCATAGAAGAAATTTCATATATGCCTATGATTTAATAGAGCATACGTGCCTTACTGTTTCAATGTAATAAATTGATGCCAGATTTCCTTGCAAATACAAGCATTATATATCAAAACACAGAATGATTTATAGACTGAATTGCCTTTTGCTTACAGATGTAGATGTCAGCAGTACAAATAAGCATTAAGACGTGTGCTACACAAACTTGTAGTATCCACAACATCAAAACATGTTTATAAAGAACTGTAGAAAATTTGGCTAATAAAATATCTATGAATATTTCTTTGTTTCAGTGACTTCAGTTTTCTTACCCTTGAAGCCATCAGTCTGCAAATGCTTGCATATGTTTACATGTGAACAGGAACTATACGAATCATAGAATAGTTTGGGTTGGAAGGGACCTTTAAAGGTTATTTAGACCACCCCCCCTGCAATGAGCAGGGACATCTTCAACTAGATCAGGTTGCTCAGAGCCCTGTCCAGCCTGGCCTTGAATGTTTCCAGGGATGGGGCATCTACCACTTCTCTGGGCAACCTCTTCCAGTGTTTCACCACCCTCATCGTAGAAAATTTCTTCCTTATATCTAGTCTGAATCTACCCACTTTTAGTTTAAAGCCATTATCCCTTGTCTAGGGCTACAGGCACTATTAAAAAGTCTGTCCTCAATGAAGATTATGAAATTTAAACCTGTTGTTATATGCAAAATATATTAATCCTTTGAGGATGTTTTATCTTTGTTGATTATTTTATTGTCTGTAAATATAATGTGCAACCCAGTAATTATTCAATTAAGCAAGCAAAAATACAGAACATTCCCCTGTTACCAAGCCTTAACCAATAGGAATCCTGCCCACATATTAACAAGTACATATTCTGAACTATAAAATTTAGACATCTATTGATTTCTAAAGATGTAGGAAGGGAAAAGTTAAATATTTATTGGATAGTTCTGCTAGCAACTCCATGACAACAGTAGGAAGTCTTATTAATAGAAGCTATGAGAATGAGATTATTTTTATTACTCAGTAGTGCTACCTGAGTTTTAGAATTATCACCTAAAGAGATAGAAGTGATTATTTTGTATAGCAAATGCTTTATTTTCATGAATATTGTTGATGAGCTCATTATCACTGTCAACCCAAAAATCTGTAGCTGTTCAGACTTCTGAAGAATCTCTGTTTTTATTCTTTAAGGTCACAACATCAAGTGTGCAATCAGTTTTTGTGTCTGTTTTATTCCACAACCATTATGTTTATGTTCTATTTAGGAGTTAGGAAGAATCTTTCTGTAGACACAGTATCATAAATATGAGCTCTTTACTCACATTGAATCATTCCACAGGTCTTGCTCCAACTGAGATTTACCTACTCTTCTGCTCTTGCCGCAGGCAAGAATATAATTAGGTAAGCGAGGCTATTAGCAGAGGATAGAACTCAACATCCAAGTGTAGGACAAGAGTTCTTCTGCACAAACATGCTCATTGAAATAAGTACCCTTAAATATGCAGTTGCACATAATCAAGAGTGGTAGACTACACTTCCAAGCACTGTATCTGCTGTAGGTCAGGATGCTTGACACGTCCACTCAAGCTTATCTCTGTGACCCTTAAAAAGTACGAGTCTATCTCACAGTACAGATCTAGAGCTATTTTTTCAACATAGCCTGAAGATCTACTCCTCTGATAAGATCCTGTTATAACTGTTGTTATTAGGACACTTCTTTTTTCTTCAGCCATCTAACTAATTTTGGTAACATTCTTCTAATTGTTCTTTAAAAGACAGCATCACTCTCCCTGAACTCTGTCCATGCAGATAAATGTTGGTAAAAATAAACAGTATTCCTGACTGTCTCAAGTAATACTGTATGTATTTGTCATTAGGCAGAACCTTGTGCGTATTGACATTAAATATCATGATCTGAGCTACAAAATAACACAGCAGCAGAAGGCCTTGACTATATCTGAGTTGCTTGGTAAGTGAATGTTTAATAATTAATCTAAAAATAAAAAAACCCACACAAACAACCCTTTTTTTTTTGTTATTATTTTCTTGCCTCCTGAGTCATAGCCTTTGTGAGCTTCAAAACAAAAAGCAATACCTTTTCTATTATAATGGTAATAATCATGTCTGCCTCCTGGTCATTTTTGATACTGTGTCCTGTCATTCCATTAAAGAAACTGCAGTATGGACAGCAATTGAGAGTAAGAATTAAGTTTGGCACTAGTTTACGGCTATATCACACGCAGGACTGTAAGAATAGTGACGTTTACGTGATTTGGAGGGGAGAGGGGGAACATGGGAGGAGAAGCAAGAGAACGGTTAAAAAGGCATAGAAGTAGGAAATATTTTAAGTATCTGTTTCACAGTAGGATGTGTTGTGTTGGACTTACTTTATTTAGAATTTTAAGAAACACATTAGTCTTCTCCCATAAACATTCTTAAGAATATAAATTCTGTTTTCTTGAAGTGATGGATTATGTATATTGAGTTTATTTAACACTTGAACCCAGCAGGGTTTTGTTTGTCTGCTAGACTAAACCAAGTGCTTAGAATGACATATGTTTATTTCCTTCTATTACAGCTGATGTAGGTGGCCAGCTTGGATTGTTTTGTGGTGCCAGTATGATTACAATCATAGAACTGCTTGAGTATATTTTTACTAACTTCTGTTGGATATGCATCTTTCTTCTATTGAAAGCTCCTGAAATGCCTCAATGGAACAATCCATCCCAGAACCAACCAACACACAAGGAAAAAAAGAAGGAAATACAAGAATGTTAGTGGCTTGCAGAAGCACAAAACCAATTGTTTCTGCAGCTTCCCTTCCTTTTTAAGATACAAAGAAGACTAATATTTTACATTGCTCCCTTCCCTGCACTCATTCTTCCTGCTTCTCTTAATGCCTAGAACTATTTAACTGTGCTAAATAACTTTAAAGAGTGAACTTTGCAAAGTCTCACTTTCTTTCTCATGTAAAGAAAAATGTAATCCTTACCTAGAATTTTATTTTAAAGAATTACCAATTTTTTAAAATAGCATAGCAAGTGATACTGACATACAATGCAATTGAGCATTTCTGATCCAGTTTTTAAATATTCTGTATTTTGAGTGAGGAGAAATAATATGCATGCCAAATTAACACACACAAGTTTCTTAACCACCATAAAGGTGGAGCATTGCTATGCTGAAAAAGCAGATTCCTTATATAACGATGAAGTCTTTGCTAGTAGCTTACCACTGTCAGCAGTTCCAGTGAAGGACATAGTAGCTTTGCCTATCAGAATTAGAAGCGTGCCCAATAACAACAACTTCTACAGTGTATTATCTGTTTGTCTGAAACGCATCAAAAAAATAATCTCATGAGTCTGCCAGCTACTATAGAGAACCGTAGGGCATCTGAGTGGATGGCAAGTGGGCAACCATAGGCCAAGTTCAGCATTTAATGTCATGAAAGATTATAACAAAGACTAAAGGCTTCATCTAAGTCTTACTAAAAATCACTGAGAGTAAGAATTTTGTGGCTTTGGTGCTGAATGAGGCTTCTTGAATGTTTATTCCCTCAAAAGTGTTCAGAAAAGTTTCTGTGCTTTCCTACATCTGTGTGGGCCTATGGAGCAGTAGTGGTTTAGAGTTTTATGTTTTTAAAGAAGGCTTTAGTGATTAAATAAAATTCCAAAGATGTGTAATAGTGTAAACAGACTGTCTCCCCCCCACTAAAGCTCATAGAACAAGAAATGTGCACTGGAGGGGGGTGTTGCGTTCTTTTTAATTACAACATCTTAGTAAACAGCATAATAATTTTAAAATGTGAGAGTTAATAGGACAGGATAATTTCACTTTATATAATGAAACTATACAGTGTATCTTTAATACATTTCTTTCTCTAAATAGGTCTCTGAATACAGTTCTGAACAAAACCATGCTTGCCCAAGTCTCCTGTCAGAGTCTATCAATCAGAGCTCTTGATGCCTTTGGAGGTGTCAAACAGAGCCTGGATGGAAACACTTTAGGAGAGTTAGACACAAACCAGTCTTATAAAAGATGCACCCAAGACTAATTCTAAAACTACATGATAAAGGATTATCCTGATTTGAAGTATTGGCTTCCATTCAATTAACTATATATAATAGAATAGATATCCGTTTATTTGAAAACTTACTGACAGTTGTCTAGACTTCAGACTAGCACTGTATAGACTTTGCTAATCAAAACGTTTTTACATTAGAAAGCTCACAAAGGCTACAACATTATACCTTACGAACGACTGCTCCCCAGTCAGTGCCTGGGCTCTGCAGCCCTCAGACTGCCCAGTAGCATGCCTCTGCGCTCTTAAGTAATGTCAGTGCTCCAGATGAGCAATCAGCCATAGCCATGCTCTATAATTCACACACTATAATTCACACCATCCACTCAAACTCAGCAGCTAACAATAAATTAGTTTCTACAAAGGAAGTAGGAAGTGTACTTGCTAAGCAGCCAAGTCCTTAAGGTTAGATATAAAGCAATGAAAATGATACTATTTGGTCATCATTGGCAACAGGTTCCCTTCAACATAAGCCATAGGACAAGCAATTCAGGAAATGGTTTTTCTTCCTTAGGAAGAGATGCCTTGATTTTACTCCTCAGTAACTGCAGGCTTGAGACACCTTAAGGCTTGAGACAACTTAAAGATTTTTGCACCATTCTTTTTTATTGGTCATTTCTGCTGGGACTTTCACCCCCTCACTATTACCAAGCACACACACACATGTGGAACAGTGGCCGTACAAAAAGGTCTATCTAACCCCACTGTCTGAGGTGAGTATTGGCCAACACAGAGGAAGAATGGAAAGAACAGAGCAAACATACTGCAATATTTCTCTAAAGATTTCTCCCGCCCTCAAACAGTTTGTAGCTGTAGAATTCTTGAGCCAGAAGAAATTATGGTTTTAGAAGTAGGAATCAGGTATTATCTGGCTTCTGGATAAAAAGAAAAGCAGGGGAAAGATTAAACGTAGTGATCCAGCACACCTTGTATTTCAGAGATCAAAGTGTTTTGTAGCTGTCAAACACAATGATTTTTTTTGTTGTTTGCTTCTACTAATAAGGGCTAAATAAAAGAAAATTAGCATTGTAAGGACTAAACAAAAGAAAACCGGTATTGTTTCTGCTGTGCCAAAAGTTCAAGTGAAGTGAAGCACAGAACATGCTAAAGAATCAGAAAAAAAAGCCAGTTCTTGGAACAGGAAGGTACTTGCAGCTTTGCTTAGTTTAACAAGACTAAAATGACTTTTGCTTACTCCACCAACCTCTGACAAAGACAGCTGAAATCACTGCTTGGTTAGAGAGTCTTCAAACATGTGGCAGAAGGAGCTCTGAAGAAAGCACAAAGACTGGTGTTTTGCTCAAGGTCAAGTCACAGATTTTTTTTTTTCAGCAATGGCTTGTGATGAGATTATATAAAGCAATTGATTCCCCAGCACAGCTAAATATAGCAAGTGTGCTGTGCAGCAAAGCAGAAGTAAGGGTGCTTTTGTATCTTGATGTATGACTACTGTTCTATTAAGGCAACAGAATTTTAAAAAGTTTTAAGAAAGTATTTGGCTTTACTGGATAGGTAAAGATGACCTAACTATAAGGGCAGCAGAAGCAAGGTATTTTAACAGTTTGATCAAATCATCTCCCAATTTAGCATTACTTTGCTGCTTATTTGTTCGCTTTTCCTTTTCACAAGTGCACGTCCAATGCTCCAAGTGCAGATATCAGCAAGCTTTTCCCATGCTAATTGTTTAATTTTAAAATGTTAATCCTAACAATGAAACTAGTGACATGTTTGGGAAAGCCCCCTTGAGCTCCTTCCAAATCCTTGTCTGATGTGCACAAAAAGATGCAACACAGAATTTTGTAGCTAGAAACACATCAGCCTGAAGATGACACCCTACAACTGGCCCAAACTAGTAAGTGTTGCACAACAAGCAAAATAAAGATGGGACATATTTTTAAACGCATTCTGTAGAAGTCATTAAACTTTATTTAACACTGTAGAGAATATCACGCTGTTGCATACAACATTTTCTGAAGAACTGAGGAAGGCAATTGGGTTGTGTGGATAACAACCTGTGTTTGGTTGCTCTGGATTTTATGGCTGTAGAGTATTGTTGCATTGTCTTCATTTTCACACCCTTGGGCAGCAGATCAGAGTATCAAAGTAGCTCCTGGTACAAGGAAGACAGCTTTATAATCAGTCAGACAGAGAATCTGTCGTGATAGATTGGGGTGGGGGAAGGTTGGAGATTGTTAAAGACTTGCATCACATCTTTTGACAAGTTTCTTTAGCTCATTTCCTTTCTTCTTCTAACTAGGATACTTCACAACACTACTATTGCAACGTATGTGGCAGACACCTCCAAAGGAGTGCCAGAAAGTAAGCATTTATTGAAGAAGAAATTGCTATTTTGGTCAAAGAACTCAGGAAACAGGCCTGGCGTTTGCATGTTTGGCAAAGCAAAATGAACACAGAATGGTCTGTACAGAAGGATTTGGATCAGACTTTTACACAGCAGATCAATTCATTGCAGCGTCTCACCAGTAGATGCCCCACTTACCTTAGGCTTCTGTTCACAAGCCTTCTCATGCATGGAGTTGATTTCTCAGCATCTGTTATGGAATTACTCAGTATAATTTAAATCAGATTATTTCCCTCTGATTAATGATGTATGAGCTGGGGAAATATTTCAAAGGAGTTGCTGGCAAACCTGACTTGACTTAGCCTGAACTAAGTGACAGCATCTTTGCCACACAATGTTTAGATTAATTTCTGAGGTAAACTAACAACAACAACAAAAAATACAGCCATCCCCATTCTGCATCAAAATAAGCTGATCAAAATGTCTCCTAAGGAGCTTATACAAACCAGATGATCTACTGTTGCTTAAAAAAGTGTTGGTTAAGATAAAATAAGAATCTCCTTAATCCTTGCCAATTTTTTAAGCTGAAACTATACAGGAAAAAAGGAATTTCCCTATACAATCACTCAAGTTTGAATGTAATTGCCTCTGCCTACCGTCTAGCCTTAATACAAGCATTTGCACTGTGTGTGAATCTGGTGCTGGCAAAACTTCAGGAAAGCAGCCTTCCTCACCCAAGTAGTACTCCATGGCAGCATGATACTGCCCATTGGTTTCTTTTGGCTCCTTTCCAGTTTAGCACTGCTCTGGGGTTGCTCCGTATTTTGGAAATCCAAGGATCATCATGCAATTCTAAAAAATCCCAGACCAAGTTAAACCATAATGGTTCACTCATACTGCCTGTCAAAGTAGACAGTGTTTTAGAAGTGTGTATCCCTTATTACACTATAAACATCAGTACATCTAGTCACTCTAACTGTATCCTGAGTTAAACACATTCTCAGGCTGACAGTTGATGTGCTTATTAAACTCAGGATACAGGAAATATACAAGCTCATATTGTAGGAATTACTGCAATGTTGAAACATGACTGGGTTATAAACAATAAGCTCTGTATGAATGAGATACTGCTCTAGATCCAGGGCTAGCATCACATCTTGTTGATGCTGCTTATGACCATCCTGGTCCTATTAACCCTCTTGCACCATAAATCCCTTTATCCTCCAGGAGATTATCCTCTGCTGACTCCTCACTGGAAGCAAAGTCACCACAAGAAGGGAAGCTTCTTTAGAAGAGAAAAACTCCCAAATGGCCCTTCCCACTACACACACAACTGATGTCCAAACAGGGGCTCCCTACCCATTTCCTATCTCAGGAGAGAGGCTCAAGGTGATTTTAAAAAACAAAAACAAACACCACCACCACCACCCCCCAAACAACAACAACAACAAAACCAACAAAACTCCTCTGGGGATCAGG
Organism: Haliaeetus albicilla; assembly: GCF_947461875.1. NCBI lineage: Eukaryota > Metazoa > Chordata > Aves > Accipitriformes > Accipitridae > Haliaeetus > Haliaeetus albicilla. Next base: position 37,347,054 of record NC_091483.1, on the reverse strand, counting down.
AGTGCTTTTACAAAACTGTAGAAGGGAGAGAGAGTTCCACACATTTAGCTGTTCTTTCCAGACTTAAATACTAAAACCCTTCCACCTCTAGAAAAGCGTGTCATTTTGCAACACGAAGCCTGGTTAAGTGCATATCTAGTTTTGCCTTGCTAACTGTGGGGTTTGCTTTCAAAGAAATGACCCTGAGCCTTCGAAAATGTAGTAATACTTCCAGTATACTTCAGGGTCCTTGATGAAAAGGTTTGTAGTCCACATTATAGTTGTTAGTATTTCTGCCTACCTTGTGATATTTTGAAAGCCACTCCAACTCAAAACAACCAGCTAAGTTGAAAGTGATGAACACCTAGATTAACACAGGTCGTGTACCTCATGGGTCTCAATCCAAGCACAGCATTGGGTTCCCTTATCTACTTCTACGTATTTAAGACTTTGTTGTGGTTTAATCTCAGCCAGCAACTAAGCACCACGCAGCCACTCACTCACTCCTCCCCGCTCCCAGTGGGATGGGGAGGAGAACTGGGAAAAAGAATAAAACTCATGGCTTGAGATAAGAACAGTTTAATAACTAAAATAAAATATAATAATAACAACAATAAAATATAATAATAATAATAGTACTGAAAAGGAATATAACAAAAAGAGAGAGCGATAAAACCCAAGAAAAGACAAGTAATGCTCAATGCAATTGCTCTCCACCTGCTGAATGATGCTCGAGCAGTGATCGGCCCCTCCTAGCCAACTCCCCCCAGTTTATATACTGAGCATGACATTCTATGGTATGGAATATCCCTTTGGCTAGTTCAGATCAGCTGTCCTGGCCACGCTCCCTCCCAGCTTCTTGTACACCTGCTTGCTGGCAGAACATGGGAAACTTATCCTAAGTGCTACTTAGCAACAACTTAAACGTCAGTGTGTTACCAACATTATTCTCACACTAAACACAAAACACAGCACAGTACCAGGTACTAAGAAGAAAATTAACTCTACTCCAACCAAAACCAGGACAGAGTTGGCAAACAGACATTCAAGGCAGTATTGATTATTATATATTTGACGATTGTTGATGTATCTGTCACATACTTAAAGGCTTCATTTTAAAGTGCGAATCAACCAAAGATAAGAAGTGGGAACAGTTACAGGAAGGCTTTTATACACAAGCTGTGAAAAACGTGGGCTTCTCAGGGCTGCACACGTGCCATAGAACATGCAAAAACTGTTCATTAAAAAACAAAATTTGCTTCTGGTGTTGTTCAACTCAACCCATATGCTTCACAAAACAATTCTTAGTGCAGTTTCCATAACTGATACTCTCAATAACTTTAGGTAAGAATTTTAATATAACCTCTTTTCCTGGGGTAACCCACAGGTCTTTGTGTAGAGTGGCTGCCAGAGAAAACATACTTAGAAAGCCTGCTATGACTCTTGGCTAACAGGACTACCCCTGGTGCCCTGGAATATTTTCCTGTTGGTCACCTGGCCTGCTACACTTGTAACCCTGAATGATTCCCTAACATTTCTAGCCACTGTCTATAGGACTAATATTTGTTACAGACTTGATCCAGAGTTCAGTGGAAATTTTCTATCCTAGAGATGCCAAACAACTTCAGACCATGCCCATGTAAACTTACAGTTCACTTATAGATTGTGTTTGCTCTAGATTCTGCATGCTTTAGTCTGGAATTGTTACATCCCATCTTGATCTTTTCCTGCAGTCTGAATAAATGGACATTTTGGGGGTTGTGTATAGTTCAAACTTCTGAGCAATGTATGAATAAAAATGGTGAACAACGCTCCACACAAAACAAACCAGATATGAGAAAAACACAACTATTTAACTGGAGAAACATCACAGAATGTCTGTTTTAAGACTAATGGTAAGAAGCTGTTCACTGTTGAAAGATGAAAATCTAGCAAACAGTAACAAGCGGAAAAAAAAAAAAGAGGCAAAACTGTTACTAAGAGATCTACATAATTCTAAAAAAAACCTGAGGGAAACAAAGTCACATGGTGCAGTACAACGCCATGTTTTAGAGACTTCATTTTTCCTGATGAGTAAGTTGCTAGTTGCTCTTTATTTTCCAGTATCGCAGTTGAGATGAGGACCCCACTGTGTGGAGTACCTTACAAAACACGGACCCTGTTCCAAAGGTCTTTGAGCCTTAGAAAACTGTAAGGCATCTGTCTCACCCCTCAATTCAAAGCACTGAACTCAAAGTGCCAAAGTGTTTTGGGATGCAGCTTTAAATGGTCAGATAGGAAAGTGGGGTAGGCAGGCAATGGCTATTACCTGTTCCCTCATTCCTACCACTTGCAAAGAAAGCTTGGATGTCTTGGCATAAAACAGATGGCCTAAATAGTGAGCAGACAACAGCAACAGCACTGCCACAGTGATGGGCATGCCTCTCTCCGAGCCTCCCTTGCGAAGGGAGACATGTTATGCACCTGGTGTGTGAAGGGTGGAGGGAGGGGAAGCAATGGTTTTGAACCGTGTCAAAAAGCCCAGCTTCCTGCCACCCAGGCATTTTGATGACATCTTTGAGTTTGCTCCAGCAAATATGCACCCACATAAGCTCTGCTGGGAACAGTAGCAAATACTGGATTATGAGGTTTATATCTAAATTTGGAGACAATCTATTCATTCTTCATTGCTGTTACATGACTGAATTCTCTCTAGCCGGCATTGCCAGTTTCTGCATATCCCATGAAAAGTTTTCAGTACAGTAAGCCAATAAGAAACCTCTGGCAGAAAATTCTGTCTGGAAATCAAGAATACTATAAGCAAATTTATAACTGTATTCAATCCCAAAGATACATCCAATAGGGGAAAATCTCTTTGGGGAAGAGAAAGGGCTAGTTTCCAACAGAAGAACACAGCATTTCTTGTGAAACTTCGATGAGACTAATCGTTCATCTCTTTGAGGTAGATTGGAAGGACTGAGGATCCAAACAATTCCTGTGCTAAGGAAAACCCTAGACATTTGCCTTCTTCCTTAACCTGTGTCTTTCATAACACCAAATAGGATATACACCTTCTAAATGCAGAACCCGCTACTGAGCTTGCACAGTTTAAGTCAACAAATATATTTCAGAATTCAACTGCGTAATTCTGACGTTGTCCCCTTGTGTGGACGCCAGGTGCCCACCAAAGCTGCTCTATCACTCCTCAACTGGACAGGGGAGAGAAAACATAACAAAAGGCTTGTGGGTTGAGATAAGGAGAGTTTAATAAAGTGACAGCAAAGGAAAACAAATGATGTTATTCTCTACTTCCCATCAGCAGGCGATGCCTGGCCACTTCGTGGGAAGCAGGGCTTCAGTACTCATAGTGGTTGCCCCGGAAGACAAACATAAATAACAAATACCCCCACTTCCTCCTCCCTTCACTTGGCTTTTATTGCTGAGCTGATGTCGTATGGTATGGTATGGTATATCCATTTGGTCAGTTTGGGTCAGCTGTCCTGGTTGTTTCCCCTCCCAAGATCTTGCTGACCCCCAGCCTGCCAGTGGAGGTGGGGGGGAAATGTTGGAGAGACAGCCTTGATGCTGTGCCAGCACTGCTCAGCAGTAGCCAAAACACTGGTGTGTTATCAACACCTTTCTGGCTACCAATGGGGAGCACAACACTACAAGGGCTGCTAAGGGGAGAATTAACTCCATCTCAGCCAGACCCAATACACCTTGACAGAGCAAAGAATATAAACATGTCCACAAACTGATCAGTCATTTACATGATTTCAAAACCAGCCCTAAGGTGCCCTGTAAGGAAAACATGCAACAGTCACTTATCAATGTGGATTTCATTAACAACAAAATCCTACACAAGAGTGGTGAAAGCTAGCCAAATTCTGGAGGGTTACATCAAGGATAAAATTTGACCACTTTTTTTTTTTCCAGTCTCACTGTCTGGATTTATAAATACTAGGTTACCCAAAGGCTCTCTACCTTCAAATAATGAGCTGAAAGAAGTTGAGGGTTAGTTTTTGAGATTGCTCAGCAATCAGTCACCAGGACAGAATGGTTGTCCTGCTGAGAAAGCAGCATGAGGAATGGATTTATATGATGCATTCTGACTGCATGCATTTGGCTTTGTATTACTAACAACAGATTAATGAAATAAAGTATATACAGGACTTGTTAATTAAAATTAATGTACAGTTCACATGCATCAACAGATGAATATTTGCCCTAAGGAGCGTGAAGGACAGCAGAACAGACAAGAGATGCCAGGCAGCTCTCAAACTCACAAAACAACAATTCCTTTGGCCATACTTACAGAATCAGCTAGCGCTCAACTTCTGTCCCTCTTTTTCTTGTTAAAAGCTAAAAAGCAGCAGCATTACTTTGTATTGTTTCTTTGTGTACTGATAGGAGAAAAGTCCTCAGCAGGGACCAGTGCCTCCAGCACTATGCCCAGGTCCCCTGCACCCAAAAAAACACATTCCCTCTGATACAGGGCAAGGCAGGTGCAGCCCACGTGCTGCTGCTCATACAAGTGCCCAAACAATGAGGAGCCCAAATGAGGCCTAATACTCAGAAAGCATCAGGTCTCCTTTGTCCTGTAGCCTCCTGATTATCTGTTCCACCTGCCCCTGTAGGGTGGAAAGAGGCATCAATGAAAAAGCCACAACAGTGCTTAGTTATTCCCTGACGGAGCTGTGTGCTGGTGGGTGGGGGCTGTTCTTTCATCGCCTGATATCCTGCTCAGGTCCCTACTCCCTGATTGCTAATAAATTTTTTTTCACCAAGCCATGCACTGATAGAAGTCACCTACTTGCATATCAGAAAGCTGCTTTTTGTTTTTCCACAGGCAGGGATGTGTTTGTTCTTTAGGAGCAGGAGATGTTCCAACCTGACCCAGCTACTGTGGTTAGTAACACTAATGACTTATGGATGTTTTCAAGTACAGTGAGCAAATAAAACAATTCTGATAAATGCAACCCAAAGTTCGTATCTGCATTATTGAGATGCATAGAAGGGAAAGGGAATGGTTACAGAAACAGATGAGGGAAAGAAGCAAAGACTCTTAACATCAGTCCATCCAGTTTATCCACATCTTCATAATTAAAGCTTGTGCAGTAGTTTGAAGATGGTAAGCTGTAGAACAGAACAGAAGCATCAGACTTAGGGGCTTTTGGCATACTCCAGGTATGAGCAACAGTCTGGAAATAATATGATATTGATTTTTCTTTTTTTGCAGGTATTTTCAATCCTGTCTCCAATTCAGAGACACCTTCAGTAACACTTGTTTTAATAGAACTTTTTCTGTATATACACCAGAGGGCTGTGGAAAAAATGAACACAAGCCACAGAAATAGATGTGTAAAATGGACTACCCTGCGTTGGGAGTGATACTGTTGGTCAGTAGGAACTGGAAACTCCTAGCAGAGTAGTAAGCATTCCACAATAAAAGCCACTCCTGAAGTGCTGACAAGCTCTTTCAAGCAACTAATTCCATTGACAGACCAGATAAATGCATCATGGTACTGCCCTAATTGTCTTGCAGCAATGTTGCCGTTGCCACAAGTCTCCAGGTTCACTGGAGGGCTATGCAAGTGGAAATGACATAAAAATTCTTCTGTGAGAAACTATCCATGAAATATGAACTGAAATGTACAGAAAGATGTGGTAGTATAGTATCTTTGGATTGTAAGTCTTCAACAATTAAAACAAACAATTATCTCTTAAAATAGGATCTGCTTTGTAACAAGTTTTGGTTGTTTCTAGAACTTTTCTTCTAAGAAGTTCCTGTAAAGGTAGTTATGGGAATACTGTGTGCTGCTTGGGAAAAGTTTAACTCATTTATCTTGAATTGGGGTTGTTACATAACACCGTTGCTACGTAATCCTTACCAAAAAAGTTACCACAGATCAATGGCATTTTAATTATTTTTTATGTAGATACTGGAATATTTTCTCTTCATTTAAAACAGTAGGTTATGTTACATCTTTTTATGCATGACAGCTGTTACAATGCAAAGTATCAACACATCCCTCAGAGGCAAAACATCTGTTTGTGTATTCCTGAAGTAAAATGTAATGAACCACATGATATGTTTTTAAAGTAACATTAATACCACCAGTATTAGATGAACCAACCACAAACATTAAACTGACATCTGAAGTCCAAAGCAGAGTTAAAAGAAGTCAAGAAGGTAAAGACTTGTGATTTTCTTGGGGGTGGTAGGGGCAGGCAGGGGTAAGATGAGAATTCAGCACTTAGTAAAAACAAAGCCAATAAACCAAAAGGATGGACAGTGTCCCTCAACAGGTATGCAGCATGGTTTGGGGACCACTCCCCCAGGAAATAAGGTTCAAGTGAAAACTGAGGTTGAGCCTTTCACAGAGGTAGGAATCTAATTGTTAAACCTGCACTTTTGTCCAAATAGGCTCTCTTTTCAGCCTTATAAAATGAGCAATGGAAACTAATATATTTAATTCTGTACTTTGACAAATTATTGTATGTTGAAGGAAGCAATTGCTTTCAAAAATAAATATTTTCTGGTATAAGAAAATTGACCTTTCTTTTGTTCCAATGACCAAAGCAAAGCAGCAGTTATTTCCATGGTCTTCCTTAGGAGGAGAATTGAGTACCTCAGGAAAGCAAGTTCTTCCAACAGCTGCTGACTAGATTTTGCAGTCTGTATGCCACTCTTGCTACTCTATGCAAGATGTACAGTGCACAAATGAGTGCAGAGCCAAAGGTGCCTGTTTGGTCAGTGATAAATTCCTCATCTTTTAAACAGGAGTACTGCAAGCACAGCAGAAAGCTAACTGCCTGCTAGTCAGGAGAAAGCCAACAACAGCTAACAAGGTGACTGTGCTTCTTCCCGAATAGCTGCAAGATCCTGCTACCTCCAACCACAAGCAAGACTCCAGCACCCAATGTGAGCCCCTTGCCTCCAGGCTGATGGCCACCTGCTCCTCTGTGCCCTTTTGCCAGGATGGCGACAGTAGGGGAGGTTGACAAGACCCTGGAGGTGCACAGTCCTGCAGCCATGCGAGCTCTTTGTCCCTTCCTTGTTTGGCAGCAGGCTCTCTGCCCCGTGACTGCGGATCAGACTTTTGGGTGTCTACACAGTGCTGGGACAGAAACACTCACCAGCATCAGCTCACCTCCCAAGGGCCTCACCACCCGCTCACAGATCCTTACCTCCAGAGGCGCTGTCCTTGTTCAAAAAGGGAAGAAACATAGCGTGCCATCTGTGCATGGCACCGACCCCATGGCAGTCAACATACTGAAGTTGCACACTCGGTAGGTAGGTACAATCTCCTGCACCTCCTTTCTCCTTTTCCAAGTGATGGTTTATCAAGGTTAGGTCATCTGGAGAGTGGGGAAGGAAGGGTAATTGAGCATTCACAGCCAGAGCTACACCGTGTGCAGCTTCTCTTTTATTAATTTTGCCTTTTCTTCCTCCTCATCCCTGCAGAACATCTGCAGTCTTACGAATTATCTCCAGCCATGATCTATGTGTGGAAGTGAATTATCCCTACAGGCTGTGTGTTTGTTTAATCCAGAATTTACTGGCTGCCTTCAATGAGAGTTTTGCCGGGGTATTAGTTGCAAACTCTTACATCCTGTAACACGGCTAATGGGACTGCAGTCCCCGCTCTTGGTTGAGGTGATGGCCCAAGACAATGGCAGTCAGCCAGGAGGACGCAGAAAAACAACCTCCACCCGACAGGAACTCTGTGCCATGTGTTTGTGTTCATGTCACGGCCTAACAAACATAAAGTAACTCAGCACCAAACACACAGCCCGTCAATTAGCTCCTCTTTTCCAGGGAAAGCTTTATCTTCTAATCATGTTTAAACAGATAATAAACAGTAAAACACGACAGGGTAAAACTATCCAGTCCACAGTAGCTTCTTCTAAAGACTTCAATTTAAAAAAACCCAAACAAACCAGCCACATTTCTTCTTCGGGCAGCTCCTGTTGCACCCTTGGATAACCTGTTTGAGACCGCTAATGTCTTTTTTTGCTAGGGTCAGGGCAAAGCAAGGCCCTACTGTTACTTTTCCCCAATGCTTTATAGTATGTGATACTTTCCCTTTAACCAGTTTTGAGTTGCTGCCCAAGAAAAATTACTCTTCCTGCTAAAAGTTAATGAACAACAAAAGAGAAGCCCAGACTAGTTAAGCAAATGTCTTATCAAAATGTTTCTGACAATGTTGTGGTGCTTCAGTAGATGGTGTCCACTGCCAGGCTGAGTGCAGGTCCAGCAGAGCCAGCACAGGTCCAGAGCTGCTGCAGGTCCTGGCTTTGGGAACAAAAGCCTCATTACCTTTTGCAAGACTAACACAGGTTCAGCAACCCATCTCATTGCCTCCCTTTAAGTTTCAACTGAGAGAAGGTAGGATTTCCTTTTCTAAAGTGTGTTCCTCCATCCTGTTTTGTTATGATTTTACAAAGCAAACAAATTGTTTTTCGGATGGAGAGCATTTTACCCAGGCGGTATTGCAGGAGGACATGCAGGTACCTCTCTTCTGTTTTTTTTTTTCCAGAGCACTGTCTTGTTAAATATAGAAAAAGTATTCCTATTAATTTTGGAATGGGGAGAAGGAAGCCTTTGCTCTCACGCTGGAGGACACAAACTCGAGGAGTCCGAACTCATGCTCTGCAATGCTCTAACAGAGCACCTCTGCCAACTTCACTGCCATCACCTCAGGATGGCACTCAAAGTCAGGTCTGAGTCTGAGAGCTATAGGCAGGTTCATAGGCAAAGAACTGCTATGGCTTTATCCTGTTAGCCTTGCAGAGCTTTCAAAACCTGACACAACAGTCTTAATATGATATCCTTTTTGTTTTCTGCAAGACATAGATTGCCTGGTATTATTGTAGCAACAGGGGGAGAAAATATTAGCACCTTGCAGCATTTAATTATAAAACATGACATCATTTGACACAAAACAGGCTCTTCCATTAGACAAGAACAACACGAAAACTGGGGACTGGCAGCTGTGCCACTGAAGAGCTACCCAGTCAGATTGATTGGTTGGCTACTACATGATCTCCCATGTTGCAGCAGCTCTTCATTTTGCAGGTTCTCTCTGAACAATTTACTGGAGAGTTTTTAGCCTGTTGAGGCCAGAAATTAAGAGAGTGTAATGAATCAGTGGCTTTTTCAAGTGTTGGGTTCACTCTGGCTCTTTTTTTTTGATAGGCTATAGCACTAAGCCAGAGAGTAATGTTTCCTACTGCTGCAGTGCCATGGTGCCAGGAAAAATGTGGTCCAGAGATAAGGAAGTATCATAGTTAAAATGTGACATACCTGGGAACGCAGGAGACAATGGAGATTGTCTCCAGCTGTAGTGCTGTGTTTTCCAACTGAAAATACAAGTCAACATTTACCTATAGATACTGTATCAGGAAAATGAATCATGCCAAATAATAAGCAAAAAACCTGTCCTAGGACAAGTATTTAATAAACAAATGTTGACTTTTTCTTGGCATCTCCATGATAAACAATTAATTATAGCTTAAGAAAATACTGACATCTCCAGTTTAACAACATATGTATGTACACCAAACCTTAAATTTACACAGTATGAGCTGCAGATGAGAAAAAAATGTTTGTTTGCAATCTAAGACACTTTTTGATCATTCTTGTTGGAGCTCAGATGTTCCTCTCCTGTCCCTAGCTGTACCCTTCCCTGCCAGTAATTGTGCTCCTAAGATTGCTCATACCTTTTACATTAAACAGAAAAGAAGGACTGCAGGGACATGGACTAGAAAGTAATAACTCAGACCCTGCACAGTGCCTTCATCAGGATTACTGCAGTATTACTATACTTGTTGTATAGGCCTCATGAGTATCATCTTTTTCCCTGGACACAGGCCCAAGCAGCAAGGAAAGAAGAAAGGTGGCCTACACAGAAGTTGTGTGTGAGAGAGAGAGAGAGGGAGAGAGAGAGAGATGCATTTATAAAACCTGAGGGGTAGGATGATGTGGGAAAGGAAGGCTTTGTGAAAAGGCATGTATCCTCACTTTGTGGGCAAGTTTCTTATCCTCTAGATAATTACATAATTGCTCAAAACCACACCTATAATGTGACAGAAGGCAAGGTTTTGGTTTCTTGTACAGGCTGTTAAATCTCTGAGTGATTCACTATGCTCTTTGTGCAAAAAGGATACTTACTCTTTAACCTCCTAATAAGGTTTTTTGAAAATCAGATTGTTTCTGAACACTTTGCATATGAAAATTGTCATTTTTTTAAGTTGACTTGCACAAAATATCTGAAAATAACAGGGCATAACCTGCTTTCTTCTCTTCCAAAGAACCTTACACACAGTGATTAGGACTTGTGAGAAATAGATGTACATTTCTTCACACTTAGGACATGGCGTATTTCAGTGAGATTGATGAAGGTGGTTTGATTTTTCACACAATTCATTAAAACACTGTGCTCATACTGATGTAGGGGCTGAAGCCAGCAATACTGAACCCAGACAGAATTTTATTTCTCATCTGAAAACTATGGCTGTGTAGTTTTTGTGGGGTTTTTTGTTTGGTTGGTTTTTATTTTTAAACAATGGCTCAAGGACTATTGACTTAATTGGTCTCCAGTTCAGGATTATGATTAACACAAGCTAGGAACTATGAACACTTTCAGTCTTTTGTCTGCACTCAGCTAAGTTCTGCCATTTTAATCAGAAGTCAGCTGTTTGAGCACTAGACAGGATACCACACTTATCAAAGTGTAAAATCAATTTTGGAAGGCCAGCATGACCCTGAGAACCTGCAATATAAAAAACCACACAGGCTTCATGCCAGAGGTGTCCAGCATATGAACAGATAAAAACAAATGTGTGCTAGCATTGACTGATTGCTGCAAGTTCATAGACCCTCATCACACAAAATTGCTTCCCTTGAAAGTACAATTGTACTGTAGCATAAAATTTGTACTAGGTGCTTTATATATATGAAATCTCCATAATCATCTCTGCAAAAAAACAATAACAAAGGCAATGTCAATCTGACTGCTGGATATGTGGAATAGTCTGGAACAAAACCTTTATAACAGAGAACACACATCTTCATCCCAGAATAACAATCACAAAATTGTTCTTACATTCCCTGGTCGTCGTTATCTCCAAAACAGCCACATTGGCAGAAAGACCCATTGACCATTATGATGAAAATGAACATTAACCTTTTCCTGCTAGTAACAAACAAAGAGTGAATTGGTGGATACAGCACGTATTGTTGCAGTTTTTCCACAACTGTCACCCAAAGCCAGCCAGAAGTCTGAAGAACAGTAGAGAAAAAAAATAGTGCCTTGTATGTGCAGCTATAGATTGGGGAATGGAACCACTTTTTCTTTACAATTAGACTAGCATGGCTCTGTTTACTGGCTTATTATTTGTTCCCCCCTCATTGCCAGGTAGGGGCATGCAATGACAACAGTTTCAGACTCTCCCCCAGGAAAGAAAGGATCCTGTTAATTGAAAAATAACAACATTGACCCTCTGTGTGTCCCTGGTACTCAAATAAAACCGGACTGTTCAATAACATCCCTTTACTTGGAGATGATAAGCCAACACAGTGACTGACAGAATTCATTTACAATAACCCATAAGCTCGCATTTGTACCACTATGCTGACTGCCTGATGACTGTCTGGAGAACATAAGTACCAAATTCTCCTGAATTTCTCACACTGCTACAATGTGATGACCCAACTTTTTTTTTTTTTTTTTTTTTTTTTTAATATACGATGGCTCTGGAAATGCACTGAATAACCGTATTACAGTATGTGACAATATATGTATAGTATTGAAGTGAGACTCTTTCAAAAAAGGGAGTATATTATCCATGAAACACTAGCAACAATCAGACTACTCAGCCTTGCATTACAGAAGCCAACTGCAGTGCCAAATTTAAGATAGCAGTAGAGTAGCAGAGTCGCCTGCACGGCCACAGCCTTAGTTAATAATACCACAGAAACCTAAATTCTTTTGCATATCTGAATTCAAAGGAAAGCATGTGATCCAGAAGATTACAAACAGCTAAGCATTCCATAATTTGCAATTTCATTGCTGCTTTCCCATTCCTTTTCCTCGTTTCAACTTTTTTACAGAAAATATGAAAATAAAACAGGTGCATTTGTAAATACCTTTGAAACAGACTTTGGTAATTACTCTGCCTCATGTTTTAGCTAGAGAGCTTCTATTGAAAAAGTAAACGACTATAGTTAAATAAAAGATGCAATAGAGCACACATAAAAGAACTATACAACTGCAGAAGTTTTTAACTGTTATCTGAGAGTAGTATCTAACTGAAGTATAATTTTAGTAGCTGAATGCCGCATTTCAGTGAAGACCAGTTTTAGTAATAAAAGTGGTTAAGTGCCTAAATCGTACAGGTTTCCTTGAGATAAAAAGCTCTTATATGAACATAATATATGAGCTATTATTCTAGTGCTTTAAGAAATTGATTATGTTACAGAGTAGCTTAACAGTAGCTTTAATATTTTGAAATTATTAAGAAGGTAAAATATAAACTCAGAGCATTATATGAGTTTTCTGACATGGCATCTTCCATCAGCTTGAAGAGTAATACAGAAACTTCAGTTACTTCACACCCATTTGCATGAATTATGTCAATGCACAACCTTAGCCGTCACAAATCCTATGTCTTTAGGAGTCACTATTAAAGTTTTGGTAAACTTGTTCAACTTTAAATGCAAATTGCTGTTGTCCATCTATTAGATCGAGAGCAATCTCTCAGAGTGCTGGGATGCGCTGCTGTCCGACAGTGAGATGATGGAAAGGAATGTATGTGGCTTCCTCTCTTCATTTCCCATTCCTAAAGCTTTGGTTGGTAATGTACATCCTGCTCAAAGTGGACGGCTAATAATTTTTGATTGTCAAATATTGTCCAAGAGTTTCAAAGGAATGCACGCATTTTTGTGACCTCGTCTACTATTTTTGGAGCATTAGTCTACACATTTTGAACACTACTTTAATCTGAGGATGTGATCCATTAACCTGAATGTGGGAGACTCTTGGACACTTGCAAACATTGGAACAATGACTTGATAAATTATTTAAACTTGGACTTCAAATTATGGAATGGAGAACATACTTGTTTTGTATCAAACAATGAAATACAGCTTTCACCAAGAAGAAAATCCCAAAATTTCTGTAAGTCAGTGGAAAAAATAATTTATTGCAATTTCTTTTGCACATTAACGTGAAGCATTTATACATATATATTCTGTGCTGATAAGGTATACTAGATATAGACAATTTTTGTACACAAAGTAATTGCACTATCCTATTTTGTAATGCAAATATTCAGAAATTATCAGTCATACAAGAACAGGTATTATTCACATAAAAATGCACTGTATGTTGAAGTTACTAAAGGTCTACGCATCTGAAACCTTTTCCGCTTTTAGTAACTGTATCAGCTGATAAAAGACACTATGTCCCCTTATAAGCTTTACATCCCTTAAATATGCCATGATGCCTAGAATATTATCAGGTCCTCCCAAGGAATAAAATAAGATCATTTCTGAAAATTAGACAGACCAAACCAAAAGGCAACCATGACAGCCATGTCCTGGCAGCATGCCTTTAAATTCTGGGGGCTGGGGGCACCATCAGAAAAGAATCAAAGCACTACAGATGGTCTAAAATTGTCCAGCAATCTATTATTAACAAGACAACTTAATTTAGTTAATATAAATTAATGAGAAATACATTGCAAGTGAACAGCATTTCAGTAGAAGTACATTGGCACATGCTTCAAATGGCAGTATCAGACAAACAACTGCCCCCTTTCAATATAGAAATGTTTACATAGTGTCTACAAAGGGAAAATGCAGGGTGATATCGAAAGAGGAACCTTTTTCTAACCAGGAATTTACAGTGCATCAAGTGTTATTCACGAAATGAATGGGAAGCATGGTAATAGCAGAACTATATCTGATAAGCCACATTTATACAATAATTTTCATAATGCTGCTGTAGGTATTTTTAAAAATAGTTCTTTATGTTCATTGCTCTGCCCAACAACTGAAACACCTGTCTTTCCAGAAATGTCACTGATTAACGTAACCACTATACTTCAGAGATGAAGATGAAGATGTGAAGCATTAGATTGAAGTGGTTAGTTATGGCATGCATACTACAAAATTTTATTCAATATTATCTGGTGGTAGGAAGAGCCACATGACTGATGTGCAAAAATGCGTATCAAAAAAAGGAAAGCTTGAAATACATGCTCATAGCAGAGATACAACAATACCAAACATTAAGGACAAAAAAAAAGCAAGCGAGCCTGGAGAAAAATGGTGAGTATGACTACAGGAGTAGGGCAAAAGACAATGAATGGTACTGCACATGGCAATGGGAGATATGATGTGAACTAACATCCATAACTCAACCTTACTGCCTGGCACCCTATTTTGGGGACAGTATTGCACCCTATCCAGCGTCCTCTTCCTCTTCCCTCAGCTCAGAAAGCATCTTGCTTTGTTTCCTTGAGTGCATGCAAGTAGAATTTGAGAAGTAAGGGATTTTCTTTGAAGCAACAACATAGTGGGTCAATGCAGTGACAAAATACATTTTACAACTTGCAACCAATATCAGTACATAATAAAAATAATTAAACACAGCATATGTAACACACGTATTTCTTTTGTATGTGTTGTATGTAGGAACGTACAATTCCTACATTCCCTGATGAACTACCAGCTCTGACTGAGATACTTTAACTTCTTCCCATCAGTAGTGTGGGGACAGGACAGAAGAGAAAGCTATTTGAAAGTGGGGAATGATGGAAATTGCAGTCAGACATCTGAGGCTCTCTGCAAGCTTTATTTTTTACAACAAATCTGTTTCTCAAGAGAGAAGCTGCAGCTGAACCTCTGTTAAAATAATAATGATGGTAATAATTAATCCCATAACATGCAAACAAGCAGATGCAAAATGAGTAATTGGTCACAGTTGCTTTTGTTCTATGTATATTTCTCATTCAATTATAATTTTTGCTGTAATGGTATCATGGAAGAGGTATCTTAAGCGGACAAAAGTAAAGGAGCAGCACTCCAAACCAAATCAGGTCTTTCTCAGAAGTAACTACTGCTCATGGTGACTGATATTGCAGACGCCACCTTAGGAACCAAGTTTGAGGTACACTGAGCAGCTCCGACCCTATAATTTTCTACAGGCCTAGCAGAGAGACAGCATATTTTAAGCCTTGGTTTCACATCTTTATGCCAGCTCTAAGTATTTTGTCCTCTTTCCTCACAATATATTAATTACTGGGCTTCAGGGTAAATATTATGCTGATAGATTTGCAAATGCTGAGCTAACCACTCTCTAAGGGATATAATGAAAAGGAGAATATATCACTAATGTGAATCAATCCTAGATTTAAAGATCTTGGAGGTAGAAAACTTCACAGTAAAAGAATAATCAGCAGAAATATCTTCAGGATGATTTAAGAAATATTTTCATTTTTACTTCTATAAGCCACTTCTTGCAATATTCTAGAGTGACCTTTCAGGAAATTTACTATATAGTTTCTGAATACATGTTAACATGCCATACTTATTGTTATGAACAGTCCCCTTGAAATTAATGGTACTGCACATGATAATACATTAGCATATGTATGTGTTTGAAAGGTCAGAGAGAATAAGATGCTGAAAAGAAAACCAAGACTACACACTTGCCTAAAGCAAAGCGATTACTCTAAGGTAATCAAACATAAAAAGTTGGTTATCTGATTTCTGCTTTTGGATTACAACTATTATGTACAGCCTATAAAGTGCCAGAAATAACATGAAGAGTACCTTCACAAGACAAAGAGAAACTGCAAACAATTTAGAAAATCTTAAAGTAGTAAAACTCAGTGGATCTTGTGTATGGACAGTGGAAATTGTGCAGGGAGTGAAAAAGAATTAAAAGATTAGAGGATTATATTCTTTCACTTTTCAAAATCACCTCTGACAAAATGATTATCTGTTCAAATCATCACATGAATGTATCTTTCTAGTCTCCTTCGAAACTTACTACAATTTAGAAGAGGTACCTGTGACGGGAGAAGTCCTTCTATCTATAAGAATTACACGTGTATCCGAATTTCAGAATTAACAAAAACTAACAAAAATTAGAGAGACTTTTTAAGTATGCTTAAACTGTTAGTCTTAAGTGCTCCTGAAAATCAGGCTGACAGTATTTTTCTGTCAGGTTTAATCCTGCCCCCATGACCCTCTCTACAAAGCTAGAGTAGTAGATAATAGTATCAGCAAGGACCTCTCAGGATTGCTGTGAGGATTAACAAAACCAACTGTTGTACAAGATCGCTAAATGGAAATTGCAATATTTAAAATTCTGAACTATCTGAACCCTATATTCGTATTAAATATGGGTGAGGCTGAAACAAGGAAAATACCCACCTGACTCAGTACCCCTCTGAAATTTTACATTTAAAATCACAATGTGCCCTGCTACAAATGATAGGACATAATTTATAATGCAGAAAAAAGTGAAAGGTGTTTAATTAAAATATATTTTAAATACAACTATAGATTTGAAAGAATGGTAGCCACATGAAATTATAGTTAATCTCAATACAGAATACAAATAGAAAAGTATTATCAAAAGTGGCACCCAGATTATTATTGTAAGTAATACATACTAAAATACAGACTTCAGAAGAGTTAAAGTACAGGCTCTCCCCTGAAGTTTAATACTGGGGGTTAATACTGGGAGTTACCATTAAAAAGTCAGTATTCATATACTTTGGTACCAGTAGTAATAAATCTGGATTAGATCTCCTGAAGAGCCCAAACAGTTTAACAGCCTAAATTTCATTTTCAGAAGCACATGAGTATTCAGACACATAATTAATTGCCTGTGACTTACAAGAATTATTTCAGTCAAGGTAACTGATGACTTTCATTATTTTAGTCAGGTGTATTTTTAAGATTAAATACATTAGCATAAAACTCTTTCTTTTTGTATTGCTTCAGGATAAAATTCAAGCTATGTAAATTTTACTCTTTTTTTTCTCCCTGTTGGCAATGGGTGGAAAGTATGCACCTGCTCAGCTATGGCAAATCACCTGGCATACTGTAACCTGATTAAGTGTCTAAGTTTGTATCATACTTGTGAGTCTAGATC
Organism: Haliaeetus albicilla; assembly: GCF_947461875.1. Classification (NCBI taxonomy): domain Eukaryota; kingdom Metazoa; phylum Chordata; class Aves; order Accipitriformes; family Accipitridae; genus Haliaeetus; species Haliaeetus albicilla. The sequence continues at coordinate 37,329,919 of NC_091483.1, read as the reverse complement.
TTATTGGCTTTTAATGAGACTTTGGTTAATACATGCCCAGACTTTGGAAACTGAGGCATAAGCTTAAAGACCACTCAGTGCTTGAAGAGCTTTTCCCTACATCATTTTGAGAAGAGGATTTAGGCTCATATGTCATTTAGAAGAGACAGTTTTCACCCTGTATATTTCTAAAGCAAGACCTCTATCATGCAACAGTCTCTGAACAAGCAGATCCATGTGGGGTTAACAGACCACCACACACATCAGGTGTGAACCTGCCTGCAAGTAGTTGCTGGGCTGTTGCCTATACATTTGAAGGCACATTTATTCACTCACTGTAATAAAGCAAATGGTGAATTTTGAAGTGCTGATAACCAGACATGTCAGCTAAACAGAAACAGACATTATATTGCAAAATCTAGTACAGTGGAGAAATCTGTAAGAAGAGGGAGATATAAATATTTAAACACTTGGCATTCCCTCAAGGACTTTTTAAAATACAAAAGTATTCTTTCAGGGACTGCACAAACTACAAAGACAAATAATCAAGCACTTAATGTGCTGTCAAGATAGCAAATGCATTAATGAAATAGTCTTGTATAAAGCTCTTCATTTTTTCTAGGGAACATTTAGTTTTGCAGATGCAAATAGATCTCAGTGGTTTAAATTAAATTTGTCATGTTTATGCCTTGTTTAAAAAAAAAAAAAATTACACTCTGTTTAGTCATACCTCTGTCTCTGTACTCTTTCTGGACAAAAACCAAACCTGCATCGGTTCTTTTTTACCCTTCATAGAAACTGGACCCCTGTACTCCAGGTGGAACTGAGGATCTGAATTTTCTGGTGTCATAAGACACCTGAAATTGAAAGAGAAAACATGTAAATGTATGCACTATGCATGCACGCCACACACTATAAAAAATATTAAACATGCTACAGATGTGAGCAAATTAATAAAAGAGTCAAATCCATCTCTAGATCATTATTATATTTGCATACCAATAATGGTATATCATAATGCAGTCTGCCATGCTGTTTCATGAGAACTCATGTACTTAAATAAAGTGTTGCAGGAGTCCTGTCACTTTCAACTCCAAATACACTGATGTTATACTGACAAAGTGATTTATTTTAAGATGTCAACACCAATAAAAATATTGCATCACCCACCTGTAAGTATATTCAGAGACATTGATCTTTCCCTTTTCTCCAGTAGTTTCTGTTCTGCTTGTTAGATTGACAGTATTTCCAAAGAGACAGTAACGTGGCATCCTTTGGCCTATGACACCTGTGACTACCTCACCAGTATGGATTCCTATTGTTATCTTTAGAGAAAAAATAAAGTTTGAATATTCAAAATCAACATAACGGATCTGATGCTTCTGACTAAATACAGGTATTATGCCATTTCTATCTACTAGAGTTTATTTCTCCAATGTGCCACTCCTGCTTCTTCAAAGCCTTGCATTTTGTGTTTTGTGTCCTCCCACATGAATGAACAAAATATGTATTTTTCCAGCATGCACCAAGCCATGCTGCTATTATGTACTGTGAAATTAAAAAAAGGGGAGAGGCATACTCTGCAGGGCTGTGTTTAATGAGTACTCAGAAGATACAGAAATGAATGGTGTAGGTCAAGAAAAAAGATGTTTTTTAGAGGAAACATGGCATTTTGCATTTAAAAGCTCAAGAGATAGGACAGGGGTTTGGAGAAGCTCATTCTTATAGCACAGTACAGTTATTCTAAAGCCCCAAATCAAACCTTCTCACTTCTTTGCCCAGTGATAAAGTGAAGTACACAGATCTAAGCTAGGTGTTAGACCAATAATATTCATGTAAATAGAAATATGCATCACACTCATTACTTATTTTGCTTTCTTTCAAAGCCTTCTGATGAGGACAGGTCAATGCAGCCTCCCCCGTTCTGAATTAATACCACAACATCTTCATAAAATCCCACAATGAGTGAATTTCCACTAATATACATGGTTGCCAGTAATCATTGCCATAACTGCCTGTGGAACTGTACTTTTCTTTTTAATGCAATATTTTCTCATGCTGAGGATCTGAAGCATGATCAAAACTATTAGTGAAGGAATATTATTGTTCTGTTCATAGAGGTGAAGAAGACTTAACAAATTGTACTTGATGCGCAATAGGAATTTGTTGATTAGATTGAATTGATCGGAAAACAGACATAAATGATGCATACCTAATGTATTTCTTTAAAAGGTTAAGCACAATATTAGATTTTAAGGTCTGGGAACTGCATGTGTCACATCTACATGTGACTTTTCATATTATTTGTAGCTATCAGTCTCAAAAACTAGCAATAACAAAGTTTGCACTGACTGGGACTTGAGCATTATCATATTTCAAAGCATTATCATCATATCAAAGAATGGGCTCTTCATTCAAGCCCACTCATTTACTAACCTGTACAGGCTCACCATCTACTTGAACTTGGCCTGCTATTTCCATCATATCCAATGCCAGGTGGCAGATAGATCGTGCATGATGAATGCAAGGCTCTGGTAGACCACTCACTGTCATATACTTGTCCCCCACTGTTTCCACCTATCAAGATACATATTTTTCAATTACTTTATTATCATGGGCTTTAGAGTACTAGAATGGACGTCGTGCTTCCTTCAAGACTGCTTGTCCTTTCAAATAGTTTCCCTTCACTTTCATTCAAATCACCCTAAATCCCATCATCTCTGCTTGTTACTGAAGAGAATTTATTGTATGCCCACAATGCAACAAATTAAAATGACATTGTGATTGAATGAATTTTAGCCTCTCTTTTGGGGTCTTCTGAATTTCTGTAGAAACTGAGCACTATATTTGTTTTGACTCACACCCTTGATTCACTTGGTACAGGACATAAAATTCACTTCTAGTAAAAGCTAGGAATGAATCTTATATGTATAAACACACAATCATACACACGTACATATATATGGGATCTCTCTCTCCCTATCTACCTGCTATCAGATGCATCTGCAACCATACCTCGGAATGAAATCCACATTGAATAACTGAATAATAAGTTATAATTTACAACCACGAGACCCAGGTATATGACTGAAAACCTTAAAGCACAGGGTCAGCAGAACCACAAACTGCTTGTGTAAGTGTTCACAACTGCTAAAGGTGGAAGTAGATTTATATATCCACCTAATGGGTGACTGTGAAGAAATTATGCTGAGAACTAAGCCCTTTATGTTCCTTCATACATTTAGAGATAAACAACATACTCTTCTTTAGCTATGTAATATCAGGTAACACTGAGACTGAGAACAAAGACTGAGAACATAACTATTTTTTTAAAAAAGACTAAAATCCAAAGGATTGAAAAGAGTGACATGATAGTAAATTATTGAAAAGTCACAGATTAAATACTTTGAAAATCTTCTGCTTACCTTATAAACAAATGGATTCCTTCGTGAATCAGTCAGAATATCAAATCTCGTGTAAAGATCATTTAAAAGATTAACAATCTTCATGGCTCCCTCTCCAGAGGCATGTTTACTACAGAAGGCATTGAATCCAACAATGCCACTGAAAAGAATGGTCACATTGTCATACCGCTTAGCTGGAACAGGACGCTTGTGTCTCAGTTCATTTGCCACTGATGGTGGTAGAACAGAGTACAGTAATCTAAATGTGTAAGAAAAGAAAGGCAGAAGCAAAACAGAAAGAATGTGGAGAAAGGTCTTTGCACCAGCACTCTTCAAATATTAACTTAGTACCTCTCATAGTGTTTATTACATACTTGCATCGTCAAAGAGCAATATAAAAGATGATGTTTACTGATCCATATGTTATTTGGGAAACAGGAACTGATCTACATCAGTGTACTTAAAGCCATGACATTTCAAACACACACTAATAGACCTAAATTACCAATAAAATGAGGGATATATTACTAATTCTTCTGACATGATCTGTTAATAGTGTCTTGGATCATTTCTGCTTATTGCTTAAGAGTTTCTGCCATATTCTCAGCTCATATAATCTAGTTTTGTTCACAGAACCATAAAATCTGCAAAAAAGGCCATGAAGAGATCAGACAGTTTTCCACGCTTGATCAACTCATGCATTGCTAAATGCTTCCTCTTCTGTTGAGAATGATGCTTTTAGGGTTTATTGCATGTTTTTATAATTAATAGTCTATATGACATACTAAGACTTGTTCATATTAGAAATTATGCAAAAATAAAATCCAAATCACACACACAGAGCTTCACTCCACTCTCATGTATATTCCTTCAACTTTCTAACTGCCATCATAAGGTATATTTCCCTCCTTACACAGCTAAGTGGGCAAGCTGAAGATCTCTGACTGTTTCACAATCTTAAGCATCATTTTGTACACAGCCTCCTGCACAAACCCTCATTAGTTGCATTTTTGGCAAGTTCACTACTGCAATGAGTTATAATTAGTGAATACTTTTGGCACATGATATAGTAACTGACACTGTCTGTTCCAGCGGCTGCCAAGAAGGCTCGAATTCCTGAAGATAAAATGACTTTATAAAGCAAGTAACCAGGAATGAATAGAAAAAGTATTTTTTAGGCTTCTTTTCTCTCTGACTCTTCCATTCATCCCTTTCAATAATTTCCATTACTACTACAAAAAAAATCTGTCAGTAGAATTCATAGCACAACAAATGTTAATTCTACTACTAAACAAGCATAATCCACAATAAATTCTTCTGTTACAGAGATGGGAACTATGTTTTATAAACAAGAGAAAACCATCAACCCCACATGGCTTGTCACACAGACTTTTGTTTAATTTACCTGCCAGTAGTCCTTGAGCTGAGCTGCCATAGACTAATGCTATGAATTTGATTTTATAGTTACCTGTAGAAATGGATTTGGGGCCCAATGCATATACTTTATTATTATGTACTTAAATCTAGATAGTTGTATTATCTAGATAGCCCCAAAAGTTACTACAGGTAACTATAAAACCAAATTCCTAGCATTAGCCTATTGCAAAACCTCACCTTTACATAGACTATTTTCAAGGCTTATAAGATGTTTTTCTGTTCTATTAGCCTGTGAGCATGGCAGTCCAAAAAGACAAAATGGTCTACAGCTGGTTTACAGAACTCTGTCAAATAGTAGCATTTGGGCATTCATCAAATTAATCTTGGCTACAGGGACTGCATATAAGAAAATGTGCAAAACTACTGGTTTAGGTAATTCACAAAACAAAAAGAATTATCAGTTCACTTCTCATACCTTTCCTTCTCAGGGAAGGAGCCATCAAAACACCTGTGCCTGTAACAGCCTAGACTGCAGATGATATTTGACAATCTAAATAAAGAAATACCCTATGAGGCATTGAAGTAAAATGTTCTTTCTTGACTCCAAAATTATCGGCCCTGAATATCTCTTATATTCCTTCCAAGATTCTGTTATTTTTTGCAGAAGGTAGCTATAAATAATATATTGATGTGACTGTTTCAGCTCAAAATCAGGATTTGATTCTTACGTGTCTGTCTTTTTCTTTTCATCTTCCAGTGCACGCAGTGTGTGCTGCAGTCTGTCAGTGAGGATCTCAAGCTCTTGAGTCAGTTTATATTCCTCTCTGAACTGCTCTCCCAAAAGAACCAGATCACGGGTAGCATCATGCAATGGAATATCACTCAGATATAAACCTCTTCTGGTTAAATCATCCAAGTTCATCACACTGCAATGTGGAGAAATATGTAACAATATCGGTACAATTAAACTTGCCAAACGAGCATTTAAAATTCAAATGAGCAGCAGAGGCTGCTGAATAAGAGAAGAAAGATTATGCTTCTGAACTTGTGATGAGCTGTACAACATACCCCTTCTATGAAATACCTTATTTGTGTTCATTCACGTTAACACATGGCTCTATTTTTGCATTTAAATACAGAATTCTCACTGGTGACTTCCATGAACATATCAAATACACATACTTCAGTACACAAATAAAAGTGAGATTATGTTAAGGTAGCCTCTTCCCTTTCTATCTTCATCCACTCTCTCCCTTTTACACAGGAGATTAACATATCATAACTGTGTAGTCTGGTGTGTTAGCTCAACACGCTCTTAGCTAAGAAGCCCTCCATTCAATCGCCCATTGCAACCACTTCTTTATAATCATCACTGCTCTATTACATTAAAACTACTGCAAAAATATATGAATCCACAGAGGAAACCAAATCATTGTGGCATTTCTTAGCACTCTCAGAGTAAGAAACAAAGGACAAAACTTGCCAAAAATCACGGAATCATAAGGAATTCCCATTTGTACAAACTGGGCCAGAGCATCCCGGTGTTTATATTGAATTATTTAATAATCAGCCATGTTCCGATGTTTAAATGCTCCTCCCTCTTTCAGTATAAACACTTCAAAATCAATGAAATCACTACTTGAACCAATTAATCTCTGTAGTACTATTCCCCTAAATGTTCTTAAAATTAGTAACTGTAAAATGAAAATCAACGTTATAGAACTCTTAAGGTTTAAAGTACCTTGGCGAACAAAGAAAGAGAATGCTGTCTGCTTCAGGCAAGTAGATCATTTGCCCTTTCAGGCGTAAGCAGCTGATTTCGGTGCCAGTCAGTTCATCTTCACATTCCAGCTTTTCCACATCCAACAGCCCCTCCTAGTGATCAAAAGTCACAATTATATAAGGACAATGGTATGTGTGTTATGCACCAGGCCACATACGTAAGTGCCTTCACTAAGAAGGCAGTCAGAATGTCTGGAATAGAGTTACAGCCTACATTAAACCCCAATTAATTTCTCACTTGAACATACCCATATTTTAGTACTGTGATTTGCTGCCTCAAAGATATAAAGCATGGTATCTTTCTTTATATTCATGTTCATAACTTCTTGTTTTCTTCTGTATCATTTCTTAACAATAGTTTGACAAAAGTCTTGCCTATTCTATGAAGATCTATCTGCGCCTGGGAGCACATCTAAGATATCTTGTTTTCTCTCAGGTACAGTTTTCTATAAATAAACAGCCTCTTTGACGTAGTAGGTGCTACTCTACATGCTACATTCATTCATATCACCCACCTCCTCTCCTGCCCTCTTTAGAGAAAAGGACACAGAACTGTGTGTGAATGTATGGGCCCAAGCAAGAACACATTTCATATTTGTCTCCCATATTGTTATGAAGCAAAAGTATATGTAATTGCCTTTCTACATTTACTTTGGTACAACACCATATAATGGGTTGACCCCTTACAAAGAAAGCATCAGACATGAAGTATACGTACTTCATCATGCCTATATAGCATTCTATTTAACAGATACACATGAATTCACGCCTGTGACTTTTTCTTGGCTCAAGATGCAAAAGTAACTGAGCGTACTACTGTGCAAAGAATTTTCTCCGAAGACTTCTGAGCTTTCAGCACTTCTTCTTATCTCTCCAAAGCATACTTACTTAAAGAAAAGCCAGGTGAATATTCTCTAGTTACCTTGGTCCTCAGCACAAAGACTGTATTGATATGTGAGAGGATCCCATGGAAACTAATATCAATATGAGGCCGGACCAAGGAGAAAACTGACAACAGACTGCAATTTCCCGGCTGCAGCTAGAATAAAAAAAAAAAAAAAAAAAAAGGAAAAAAATAGATTGTTATGTTTTATAATAAAAATATACTGAATGGAAGATAATATATACTTTATGCATTCTCCATTAAAACACAAGGTTTTTAAATTAAGGATTTTACATCACAAGTATATTGACTTCGAAGTGAAATTCTAGTCTGCAAGATTACTTTGTAAAATTGTGTTAGACTATCACATTTGTTATCTGTCAAACTGTTCCCACTCTACAGTAAAAAAAGCTTTCCAGTGTCTTCCTCCTAAGTGACCTTCTTCAAACTCCCTTTTCCGTGAGCTATGTTCTCTAAAGCATCAACTCCGATAATAAGGATTCTGATAGCCATCCTCAGCAGGCTGAATAGTTTGTTATAGCTGTTCAGTGAATCCCCTTGGGAAAAATCTGGCAGAACTACTTACAAAGCTCCTCTTTCAAATGTTTCTGCAAAATTCAGAGAGAAATCACCAAAAACAAATTGCAGGAAAGACCAAGTAACATAAAATTGATTTTAAAAGTATGTCCATGATTCAGAAACAACATGGTATGTGCAACATTAGCCTACATAATTGTAAAGATCATTTGATGTTTTCATCATCTTACCTTTAGCTTCTCTCATATTACTGCTTTTACCTGTTGCTTATTTTTAGAAACACTGTCAGCTTTCAGGCAAGAACTGAGGTATCCTATTCATACGCAGAATACATAACATTATAAGGACCTCTGAGTACTCTTTTACTGTAAATAACCAGAGGAAATTGCAGCAGCAGCATTCAGTTCAGAACACATATATACATATCACAAATATAGTATGGCTCATTAATACTGATCCTTTGATGCACAAGCCAAGAAAGTATACGACAGCTTCTGTTATTCTGCTCTTCAGTTATTCTGACACCTTAAGTATTTGAAGGCATTACTGTCAAGTAATATCTATAGATTATGTACTTGCTGCTACACTATACAGTAGTATAAGCAAGATCATTTCCTGAACCCCAGGCCAAGTTGCACTGACTGTCTCACATCCACTTTAAAGAGTTATCTGCCACTTTCATAGCAAAAGTATCTTGGAGTGAGCTACAAGAAAGAATCAGGTATCAAACTAACACCTGAACTGTGGGGGTGATCAGGTTTTCTCTGCTCAAGCTTATTCTCTTACTGCACATGGACTTGACCATAAGGAACAGCGCTGTTGTAGAATTAGGGCTATTTTCACTGTCCTTTTTCAAACAAGAGGAGCACAATGTAGTAAAAATTATAGTTATACAGGAACACTGTTTAGACAGAGAATCCTGAATCTATTTTATTCATCTTTGAAATAAAACTTTGAAGCTTCTAGCATTAGGAATCTCTATGATTATTCATGTATAAGAATCATCTAACCTGTGGAAGGACTCTGTATATAGCATTGCCACACTGTGTGACGACCAGATCTCTGTCAAATATTATGTGGAAAGGAAAGGCCTTGCAGAAAGTATAGGGACTGATGCGAGACTCTTGGGTACCATTTTCTTCAAATCTGTCGAGGTCTTCATAGTAGTCTTCTTCTTTAGACTCTTTCTCTTCAATTAAAAACTGAATGTGGTCACATTCTTCATTTCTCTGTTGAATAACCTAGAAAAATGAAGGAAAACATGAAAAACTGAAAACTCTGCTACTCATTAATAACTGGAATGCTACTATGAAGACAGGAATACATTTAAAGCAGAAAGATGAATTCAAGAATGCTATCAGCATCTTGAAAAATATTATATTCTACTAAGTATTTCTGATTTTAGACAGTCTTTATAATTCCAGGTGAATAATTATGCCTTTGCTTAGCCACAGTTGCCCTTTGCATGAACAACATATTGACGATCACTCAAATACAATCTATAAAGTCTGAGTGAAATGCACATCCTGAAATCACGGGTCAAGGCTCAAGTTATGCTTGCTTTTACCAGTACATGCCAGAAAACAGGACTCTTTCCTCCCCTTGAATGAACATGTGGCAAGTCTTGAGTTACACAGACCACTTGAATCCTTATTTTGATGAAAGCTGTTTGCAAGATCTATAATACAACAGCAAACAGTGCTGACCAGAGGATGGGCATGTCACAGTCAGCCAGAAGAAAGGTGGATGGAGCAGATGTTTGAATATATAGTCCTTACACATGCAAGCAGTGATGACTGTAAGATCAGGACCAACAGATAAAACTAAAAGCAATTACAATCTTCTCCAAGCTGCATTCCATATTAAAAGAAATCACAGCAAAACCAGAGTCATCTACAACAGTCAAATCTCAAATAAGTGTCTTGAATATAGCATTTCATACTTTAGTAATTTTACTCAAAGTTAGTAGAAAATATGAAATTAATAGGGATTATTTTGTTTGCAGTGAGAGTCATGTATTGCAGTATAATTAAAGCTAGTAACTAATAGAATAATGTAATTTACCTTGAGAGACCAAATTCACCTCTTCTCAAGCCTAATTAGATTTAATGACTGGAACAGAACAATTCTATTTACACACTATTGTTTAGCGGCAGCCTTCTGGAACATGTTGCACCTGATTCTACTTTCATGTAGAGTCTGATCCTAAAGCTACTGAAGCAAAAAAAAGCTTCTTAAAATCTCTAAGCATCCTGATTCTGCCCTTTACACATAGTCTAACCACAGAGATTAACAGTTACAATATGAAAACAGAACGGATATGCACAAACACTGCACTTGATCCCTTAGATGTTTAGTTTACTAATTATTTCTCCTCCACAACTGTCAGCCATGCTAGCTGATCAGATGGGGAGTGCCGATTCCTTTATTTGTTCCTATACAAATGGAGGAGTCTAAAACAACAGAACTATTTTACTGCTAAATGATGCTTAATTTAAGACAGTAGTGTTCCTTGATGCCCTACTTGACTATTCACTTAAAGGAAAGACAGGCTTTTCTGGAGGACAGTTCCGAGCAGAAGCCTGATTTAGGTGCTCTGTACCATCTGCTGCATTAGTCTTCTCTTTCTGTTGCATATGTAAGTAACTTAGAGAAAGATCAGCCTACTAAATTTACCAGCTAATGTAGGTACCTAAAGCTGGAAGCATGAACAAGTTCAAATGTTAATGATGATAAAACCTAAGTTCCTGAAGAAAGTGTGTTGATAATCCATATGGCAATGTGTGGCAGAGAGAAGTGGGAAATTATGAGTTAATAAGAGGTAAACCTTGGAAAGAATATGTGGTGGTCATTTGAGGAAAACAAGTTATGTGGGTTTGTCTAGGAAAATGGAACATAGTAGATGGAAACCCAGTTTTCCTCTGAATTCAGGGTTTAAAGGTTCTCCATGTCTTCCTCTTCTTTTAAATCATTATCCCTGAAATTGTAAGAGGCTGTGGCCGTACTGAGGATTGACAGAATGCAGTTATAGTCTTAAGTTCTTACTATCACTCATACACACTCCCACAGGTTTTATTTTATTATTACTAGTACTGCATCAAGGCATAGCCAAGATTATACACAGTACCCTTTTTCAGATTGTGTAGAATTATCACTAGAATTGATCTATGCTTCCAGATCATTTCCAGTCTTGGATCTTACTTCAAAGAGTTGCTCTTGCCACTACTGAAAAAAAAATGCATACTTTGGATGAAAAGCTTCTTCATTCAGCAAAGCAGTCCTAAAATTCCCTTCTAAAGATCTAATAATTTTTAAGGAAATGTTCATATTAACAGCACATCACCTTCCAGAGATATTAATATTATCACCTAATGACAGCCTTAGTCACTGCATACTAGTATTCTGTTACCAACCTGCACTTGTACTTACAGATTTTTAACTGCTACCATGCAGCACCTAATAGATTTTTTATAACTTCCCATTTTTTTCCATTTATTAGAAATGAATAATGCATGCATAAACAAAACTCAAGTGTTGGTTAAAAAAACCCCACCTATAAAAATAGAAGTGCTACATGCTTCAAGATGTCTAGCTAAGTTTGAGACACGACCCTCCACAGATCCTACAAGCTTACATCACACATGATGTGCTATTTTCCTAACCTTTATAGATTAGAACTGTGTCAGTAACAGTGCAAAGCTGCAAGTTTCACAGCCATCTTCAAGTTCATTTGCAACACTATTTTTGACCAGACTCCAGGGCATCTAGAAATGCTTGCTTTACTAGGGCATCACATTAGGGCAGGAGATGAACAACAGGCCAAACACATGGAAATGTCTCATATCTACAAAACAGCCACAGTGCCAGCTGCACACTCCTGGTAAACCTGATATGCTGTGGACATGCCTGGTTTACTGAATTTGATTCTGGTCATCCACGCACAAATCATTATTAACAGAAGCTACAATCATACCCCTCTCCAGGCTTAGCAAGCTACTGATTCATCCTTAAATAACTTCCTATTGGGTATGTAATTTCGCGACACCTTATCTGCTCACATCATTTATGCACTATCTAATCTTCCTATCTCATGATTTCATCCACCTTGTCAGCAAGTTTAAAATAAGCACTTCTGGCCATTAACATAATATGTTAAATTCTGTCCTTTGACCTTTGTACCTGCAGATCCAACCTAATTGGCCAGATACTTATCTCGCATAAAGACGTGCCCTAGATACTCTGCAGTAAGCTTAATTAGAATAGAACTTATATATTGTTTCATTCTTGCAAGCCACAGAACTTCAGTATCATTTAAATATTGTTGAAGAAGCCTCTGCTAAATGCTTGACAAATGAAAGTTCAGTGACAGAAGCAACAAAGCCAGGAATCAAGTCTAATTCTTCCTCCCCCTGCGGTCTTAGCTCATGAAGTGACATCATTTCACCACGTCTAAGAGCTCAATCACCATAGTAACTGCAGTTAAAAACTGAAGGGAAAAATCACTCTCCTGGTTTCAAAGAGAATATATAACATCTAACTGCTAACCTGCCTGTGCTTTCCAGAAGATATAACTTCAGAGTTTGTCCTTGCTTAGCCAAGTGAAAAGTCACACCAATATTTCAGGGAAGGACTATTCAGAGAACAGTTACTTTAAAATGACTTTGTGGTTTAATATATTCGGTGAGCTTCACACACAATATTAAATCAAGCAGTATCATTGTGATACAGCATGTATAACAAACATATGCTATCTGTTAAACTTTCACTGATGTATCTACAAGAGAAGACTCAATTCTATAGATATGAGCATGTCCCCAATCCATACTCGTACCTCAGCATGAGGGAGGGACAGAATGTCCTTGGACAAGATCTTTTTCCACCAGATTGTGAAGATTAATGCAAAGTCAGGATTTTGCCATTTAAAGGTCAATACAGGACGAAATTCTTCATTGCCTCTGATCAAAACCACCTGTGCAATGCTACTTGACAAATTTCACCGCAGCTGTTTCAGGGTGATCCTGAGGCAAAGCAGTTCACTGTGGAAATGGCACCACTCTTAGCTTTGCACACCCAAAGTTAAAACTGCAGGGATGTCTCCACCTGGCAGCTGGTTTCAAGGCAGAGACTCTCACTGCACCGAACCTCGGAGCCTGGAGCTAGCGAAGTTTCCTGCTGCCCTTATGTCAGAATTAGAGGCTGATTATGCTCCACGATTGATTTGTCTTCATACACAGCTAGCATTTTAATGTATGGATCAGTACTGCTTGTCCTCCACAAGTACCTAAGTAGTTTTTAGGTCAGCTCTGCAGCTGGTCACATTCTGGCTTTGTTTTTTTATACTGCCATTAGTAATGAGACAGTCAGAAATTACCATCCCATCAACGATTTCCCCCTGGACGTTTCTCATTTGATATTGTAACTATCTTCCCTGTCTAAAAGAAAGATTTTGATAATCTGCTCTCAGATGATAACGGAACTGCAGAAGTCTGTTTTCCCAACAGATTTTTGGGCTTTGTAGGATTCTACAACACTCTCCGTTGACCTGTACCATTTGTAGCCTGAGGAATCTCTGTCCTGACTTTACCTCCACGGGTCACCCTCATTTATACACAAACAACCTCCGACAAGTGAAGCAAGAGAAGGCTTAGCCAAAAGGCTGCTGGTCACCAGCCACCATAAAGATTTTTAGTCTGCATACTGAGACTGGCAGAACTTAAATATTCTTAGTGTGTTCTCATAGTCAGCAACAATTCTTGGGACAATACCTGCTGCAAAAATTATATAGTCTTAGCTCTATTTAGCTAAAAATGGATTACCAAATCAGGGAAGATAAGGCAAATTGGATTTGAACTAATTAATCAATTAATGTCAACCTAGGCTTTCCTGAGCTATTCAACTGGAATCCAAGTTCAAAACAAACTGCCTTCCTTTCAGTGCTAACAGAGTTTAACAGAGGCAAACTGAGATTTTTTTTTTTTCTTGCCTTCAGCACACACATGCCCTAGGTGTTAAAAGAAAAGGCACATTTCCTGAAGGACACCATTCTGGGAAAATAAAGCTCTACTGTATTTCAGAACATGTATATATATATGTATGTATGTATGTATGCATATATAAAATAGTTCTGTGTGAAATTGCAGAAACATGATAAAATTAAACATTTATTTTTTTTTTAGCTATTTCTCCACCCAAAGAAACAATTTGAGACAAAACAAGAACAATGTGTTTTTCTCAATATTTATTTTTCCTCTTGTGATGAGATTCCTTAGGTCTTCCCTGCAGGTTGAGGGAGGTGATCCTTCCCCCTACTCAGCACTGGAGAGACGATACCTGGAGGGCTGTGTCCAGTTGTGGGCTCCTCGGTACAAGAGAGATATAGAGCTACTGGAAAGAGTCCAGTGAAGGGCCACCAAGATGATTAAGGCACTGGAGCATCTCTCAGAAGAGGAATGGCTGAGATAGCTGGCACTGTTCAGCCTGGAGAAGAGAAGGCTCAGGAGGATCTTATCCATGTGTACAAATACCTGAAGGGAAGGCGCACAGAGGATGGAGCCAGGCTCTTTTCAGTGGTGTCTGGTGCCAGGACAAGAGGCAATGGGCACAAACTGAAACACAAGAGGTTCTGTCTGAACATCAGGAAACACTCTTCCACTGTGAGGGGGACTGAGTGCTGGCACCAGTTGTCCAAAGAGTTTGCAGACTCTTCATCCTTAGAGACAGTTGAAAGCTGTCTAAACATGGTCTGGAGCAAATGGCTCTAGGTGACCCTGCTGGAGCAGCTGGGGTTGGAAAAAATGACCTCCAGAGGTCCCTTCCAACCTCTGCCATTCTGTGATTCTGTGTAACCCATGAAACAAAATCTAACCACTTAATGAAATAAAAACAGCATTATTGTAAACAATTAAGAACTGCTACCACCTTCACAGAAACTGGTAACATGTGAGACAAATTCAAGCAAAATTTCATGAAAATACAGACTTAGAAGCATGCATTCTCTCAAGCAGATTTATGCAAGCATTTGTTCTAAACAGCTGGAGAAGAAAAGTGGATAATAAAGTATTAAACTTCAAGTTGCAGGTAACAACTATACACTAATATAAAGAGAACTGCAGAACTTACTAAACCAGTCCTGTGCTGGATTGTTATGTATATGCTTTCGATAAAGAGATTTGGAAGGACAACTCAGGAATCTCAGCTCTGTTTTTGCAAGTCGGAAGGCAACGCCCATAACAACATCAGAAACTTACATCTAGACACTGAGGCTCTTATCAGTTCCAAAAAAAAAAAAAACTTTCTTAAGCAAAATTCTAACCAAAGTCCAAACCAAAATTTTACCTAAGAGGCATTGATCAGCCCACAAAAACTGAGGGGATGAAAAGCAACTCCATTGTTTTTCTGTGCTGTGCTATTTCAAACAATGCATTACTAACAGTCTGAAACATGAAAGCATTAATTTACTAAATTATGAGGCAAGGGACCAAGATTAAAGAAGTCAGTCAATTTTTTTCTCCTGTTCTCATTTTTTCGAACAGTGTAAAACTAGCCAGGTACCACAATGGCAGACTTACTCTTCTTTAAAACCATCACTCTGTACCATTTATGATTAATAGTTGACCTGTGGAGCAATAAAGGGAGACTTTCATTGTCTGTGTGGATAAGCTGCAAATTTTGGCACTCTCACTTTACAGAAACAAGTAGCTGATTATACTCTGTTTATCTACCACTGAAGTTTGTGAGTACCTGTGGAGTAAAGCACTATTTAAAGTCATTGAAGGTGTCAAAAGCTAGGCTTTATTAACCAGCAGAGACAAGAAAAAGTTCAGGGTTGAGGGCACATGACTTTCTAATAGGGACAAGGGAAAAAACACAGAATCAGACAAAATAAAATATAGAAAATATGCACTTTCTTCAATTTAGAGGTAATACCTACATTTTTAGGCACCTAAGTGCTTTTGGCTCAGTCTGAAAGAATAATTTGGATTTAAATTAAACTTTGTGCTCACTTACAATAGGTTTGACCAATACTATTAAATTTCTATTTAATTACAGTGCAACAATAAAATTTCCAGAAAAGCCTAACAAAGTCAAATGAAAATAGGAATTAAATTTAGAATCAATATTTAAACCTCTTTGGAACATACATTATTTGTGAGAAGTCCTAGATGGATATCAGTATCGTCCAATACAATCTTCTCAAAAAAGTAACATTCAGACTGAGGACAGGTCAAAAGTGTGTTTTGGTAGCTGCTTTGCACAACCCAGATTTCTCCTCTGCCCTACTAATCACTTTTGTCTCTGCATGACCTCTCGACTATGTTGGCAGAACTTTCTCAGACAGAGAGAACACCAAACCACATGAAGGAATAGATGTGGGTA
The DNA here is from genome assembly GCF_947461875.1 of Haliaeetus albicilla. Taxonomy (NCBI): domain Eukaryota; kingdom Metazoa; phylum Chordata; class Aves; order Accipitriformes; family Accipitridae; genus Haliaeetus; species Haliaeetus albicilla. Next base: position 37,313,581 of record NC_091483.1, on the reverse strand, counting down.
AAAATAATCCAGAAAAAAACCCTGTTCTTTTGAACCCAGTTCATTTCCTCAGTCTAGTTTGTTTTATATCTTCACAACAGCTAGAGAGACACAGCTGAAGAAGCTGTCATAGGACAAGCTTGAACAGTAAGAGAAGGGGGACTGCGTAAGCTGCCTGTGCTACCAAAAGAAATGTTTGTCAAGCAACAGCTTCAGCACTCTTGCAGCCAACTTTCCAACATGGTCCTCCTTGTCTGTCTCAACATTTTGAATAAACAGGGACCTAAGGAAGAGGATTGTTTTGATTCTGTTGCATTCTTCTGTATATGATTACTAACACCTGCTGTAAAGTTTGAACTTTGGATTTCCACAAAGTAGAATATAAACAAGGACATCAAGTATATCGCTATCACTATACAGAACTAGCCATTCACTATGAACCTGAGCTAGCTTATAACAAGAAACCTAAAAGGTAAATACTCTGATACAGCAGTACAAATACCTTTGTCATTGGGTTCCTTGTAAATCTCTTATCTAAGCAAGATCATGGTTTTGTGATATACTCATGAAACCGGAACAGATTTTCTGAGCAAGTATATAATGAAACTGTGCTAGAAATGTAGTATGACTAGGGAATAGTTTAAAAAAAAAAAAAAAAAAAAGATGCTTGCTGTACCTGCTTAGATTCTTTTCTACTTGATGAAAAGTATTTTATATCAGTTGCACTATTTCTAACACCAAAAAGTTTTTATTTGCTGTTTTTCCTCAGATACATCTGCACCTTGGATCAAACTCTGATTTTGTACTATTAGATATGCAAGGTCTGATCAATTAAATCTTTCTGTTGCTCTGTATGGACACAAAGCAGAAGCCTCTTTCCCATTTCACAAGTGAGTTAGCACACACGACAATATGTAAACTCTGTGACTGAGGAACATTTTTTCCACTTCTGGGGCTGTAGGTGTATATCCAGCCACACTCCCACATAGTGGTAGTATGAGACCCGCAAACACATCTTGGTTCTGGGACGGACCTGGCATGCAGGCTGGGAGGAAAACTCTCTGCTCGCCAGCCAGGCCTCATCAACGCACATCAGCCTCACAGTTTGCACATAGATGAAGAATCTAGGACGCAGAGACAAAATGTCTGTGTTCTCACAGAACACAGTAGACAGTAAGAAATATATGCCAAATATAAAATAAAGTGGAAAAAAGCACCCCAAATAACCCAGTATCTAATTTCTGTACATGTCATCTCCTTCTTTGAATAAGGGGATATTGTTCTGAACTGTTCTCGATTGGGTCTGTTTGCAAATTAGTGCTGGCCTTCCCAGCACATGGCTGACCTGTCCTTAAAGCGACACAAATGATGATGGCTCTTCCTGAGTCAGTACTGATGCCACTTCTTCACAGAGGACAGCAACAATGAAAATGATTGTTTGTCATCACTTCACTTTTGATTTTCTTAATTTTGTCCTAATGACATAAACTTCCAATGTGTACATCCCTTCAGACATTACCTTCATATCTATTTCTGTACCGTGGATCTGCTGAGCTACTGTTTTGATGATTCCAATGACAATATCCTGGAGACCTTCTCTTTCCGAATAGTAATGCAGAATGAGTCCCTTCCCCTTCTCTGCATCAGTGCATCTAAAGGAAGGGGCTCGCATACCCGGGTAAATAGTAGCAAGGTGGTCATGCAAAGCATCCAGGTTCTGGAATAAGAAATTAAAAACATGGTTATAAGGCATTCATGTATTAGTTCTGAAGAAAGTAAGTACATATTCTGTCTAATCTGAACATCTCTTTTCTCCTACTGCTCACACTCCCTGTGCATTTGCCTTATTTGTAGAACTGTCATCATAGCAGGGTTTTCAGGTAGCTTGGGATGTTCCTTCTATCTGCTGTGGCAATATTTGGACAATGAACGGCATCAAAATTAGCACTATTAAAAATTATTCCAGATAGTAAGAATTCATGCTTGACTCTGCTGTATTTTGAAACACTCTGATGATTAAAGACCTTGTGTGTGTCTCTCAATCCTGTACCTCATCCATTTTCATCCCTTCCAAATTCTAGTCCCTATAATCTCCTTTTCAGATGTGAATTTAGGTGTCAGATACAAATACACATGTCTGAATAAACATGAAACTTTTTCCTTATTCTCAGTGAAACAGGCTAGTTCTGACTTCATAACAGTCAACCCAAGTTTACAGAGCCTGACAAAGTCTCAAATTTTAAAGTAAAGATTTTAAATGATTGAAAGACCAACCTCAAATACATACTTTCTTTGATTATAATTGAAAAAATCCACAGAACACATAGAACATATCACTGCTGCGGTAATAATGTTTCAGAACAGGTTATTCAAGAAAGGGAAGAGGTCTTCTATTTTTCTAGCTGATATCCTGGACATCTTACATATTTAAATTTTGACCAGACAAATTGCTATCTGGGAGAAAAGCCAAATTATAAATTGATAGGCATATCTAATAAGGACATTAAAGAGAACAATGAGATCAAAATCACACTTAGAACACAACGCTAGCTCTGGCTTTGATTATACAGCAATTATCAAGGCTTCAGTTTACTATTTACTGTATATTTAACACAGAAAGAGCAACCTAGAGCAACCTTGCTGGATAGTGCTGCAACCCACATAATTATTTATCTGTGTTGTAAAATTCATGTAACTCCTTTACACTTTAATTCCAGAACATTACTGCATGTTTTAAATGTTGTTCTCCAACCCCTCCAGGTAGCTGCTAGCACCAGGCTTTGCATATTGTTTTCTGCCAGCACAAGAAGTGAGGTGAAAATATTTTCAATGTGTTGTCTGCGCCATTCTCCACCTTTCATGAGCATCTGTCGATCATCAAGTTTGTGGAAGCATACTGAACTTGATTTCATGTGAGCTGTGAAGTGCTCGAACAGCTGCCTCTTCTCCTGGGAGGCCTCCAGAGGAAATGAGACTCTTAGAAATTAATTCTGTAGGATGCACTCAGCCTGGAACTTCCTCCTTCAGTTTTTTTAATTTGTTTCAAATTCATATTTTGTTGCTATATCAAGGCCTCCAAATTAAAACTTGAAGAGGCAACAATCCAGCTGTTAGCAGGCATTCAATTGCAAAAAGTATAATGCTTGAAGGCAAATTCTGTAGGATCTTTGCAGGGTTCAAGACAATGAAATTGGAAGAGACTGCTTTGAAAGAGTGTGGATGAGAAAAGAGCAAGAGAGCTGACTGGCTCCAAGGGAGTGCCCCACAATCTCCTTAATTGGGTGCAGAACTGCTCTTTCAGTACCCATGCCTCAGAAACAGCTGGGATATATTGACGTTTTGGAAAAAAACTTTTAAGGAGATACATGGGAAAAGATTATAATCTTCCAGTTACACAGTCATCAACACTTGAAGAATTGCAAAAGGAGTTTGTTATGGGAAATGGCCAATGTCAAGGACAGAATTTTTATAAGATGGTTGTCTAATTATTAACATTTAAGTCCAGCACAAGCGTTGCTAACAACGGCAGTAGCCCCATTCTACAAGACCACTTTGCCACCCTACTACCCCATTACTGACTTTGTCCAAGCAGTGTCACAGGCGAGCCCATGTGATACGCCCTTTAGTCTTTACTCTCTAATCATCCAGAGTGGGGGATTTGCCCAGGATGTATTGCAGCTGCTTTCCAGTCCCCAGTGTGTCTTTTCTTCCTATGCCTACTGATTATGGGGTGAGCAAAGAGCTTACAGAATTCAGAACCTTGCTACAACACATAGTCAAGAAGCAGTAGAGAGGTGCTTCCTGACCGAGGAACTGAAATCACTCCCAGATCCTGTCATTTAGACATTGTCATTGTCACTCCCACTCATTTTTTGTTGTGTTTCATCCATTCTAAATTGATATTGCAGCTTCTGGAAGAACAAATATGTCTTTTTTTGCTGGTTTGTTCACCTGCTGTGGGCCAGAGGTGCAGTCAGGTAATAGATAATAATAGGCAAAGCTCTCTCCCTGAATTGTTGGCTCCTAGACTGCTCAGATATATGCCAGAGTTTGTGCTGAGACCAGAGACACTAATTCTAGAGCTTTGGACAGCAGTGATCAGCTCCATGGTGAAACAAAGGATCTCCAAGCAAGAAGAAGCAGTGATAATAAATCAGGCAGATCCTGGCCTGTCTAAAAGAAAAAGAGTTGTGATTGGCACCTGAAATACAAAGATACGGTGTTCAGCTCCACATGGTACAGAGCATCTGGAAACTTTTCTAAGAGGAATTAGTCCCCTGAAATTTATTGCACTGCAATTATGAACAACTAAATAGCCATGTAAATTATTCCCTAAATAAGAGAACTAACCTCTGCTCCAGTGTTTGATTTTCATTCAGTAGAAAACTACTGAATGTAACATAAAAGCACACTTTGGGTTTCTTAGGAGGTACCTCTTTTCACACTGCTTCTCTTTGGCACAGTGTCTTTCAATATGATTTGCAATTTTTCCAGGCCTGTGTTTTTCATAGAAAGTATAAATATTAGATTTAGTTGCAGTATCTTTTTCCTCTTTCATGAAGCTTGAAGTACATGTGTTTCATCTATGAATAAATTTTCTCTGAGATGTCAAGGGAAACAGAACATAAATATGAGATATAATTTCACATGCTTTAAAAAGCTTCAGCCCTCTATTTTGTATATCCTGGACTCAGTACAGATTTTGAGAAGCACCTTTTGGAACTCTATCATGTATTTTAAGAATTTGACAAAAGTTCAGCACATTAAAACCAATCTGCACCTTTTTTGTAATAGGTATATAAGTCAGCTTCCTGACCTAATCTGACTGCTGGAAGATGCAAAAATAATAAATCATGGGTAACGTTCATTTTCCATCATAATAAAAAGCTAAAAAGTGCACTTCTGGCAGAGCTACTAGTACATTAGTCCTGTTAAGATTTACAGAAGTATATAATAGCCAATGTCATCTGTTAACACTGAAATTCAAACAAAGCAGCTTAAAATACTGTCATTAGAAGAATACAAATGTAAGCTGTTCATGCTTTTATAGAGGTTTGGTGTGCACTGCAACTCTGTCCAGTCTTTTTATCATCACACATGGTAAGGAATGGAAAGAGCAGTATATTATATGGAAAAGGGGATGAGGGAAAGGAATAGGGAAAGACTGGCTCATCCATGTGTACCCAAAATGATGGGGCAATGGGGCCAGCTACATCCTTTTTTTACCTCCTTCCCCATTCTTGCTCAACCCTAACAGCAACTTCAGTACCTGAGTCATCTTTAAAAATTACATTTATCTGAAGGCTTGCTTTGAGGGCAGCCTGTGAATGAAGCTACGAAATATAAAGGATGTCACATCCCATAAACAGACAACAGTGTACAGACCACATATGGTATGCATATGTTGGAGCATACACATACCCCATCTGTCTACCCAACAATTACAATCCATGGGATTTGTACAAGAAAGCTGGGTTGACTACATCTAGGATGCTCTGGAACAATCCAGATTTTGGGGCAGTTAGTGAGACATGGAAGTAAATATTCTAATATTCCAGCAAACTATGCACTCTGCTCTTTTCACTTATTATTGCTGGAGAGATTTTAAAGGAACAGATGACAAGAGGCTGCTAAATATCCAGTGAAAATCAATAGAGATTTCACTCAGCTTTTGCGCAATCTCCCATGAAAAGTTAATCAGTTCAGTGTTTTTAAACTCATTACAGCACACAATTTTATGAAATTGAACAGTCAAAGATGCTATGGGAAAATTATTACTCTATCAGGTAATTGAATAATATATTCACTGAGAGAGAAAGAGAACAACAATGCCAAAACTGCTGAGCGGTGGAAAGCTCTGTAGAATATAAATACCAAGGAAGAAAGTTTTCAGATACCTCTCCACAAATAACTGGAAGATGATACAGTACAACCTGTATCTCCAAATCTCAAACTAATCTGTTGACTAGACCATACTTCCCTCTGGTATCTGAAATAATTTTGCAAAAAATTCTTACCTGCAAAAACTCTCTGACATTTGAGCCCAAGACGCGTAGAATTGTATCATAACCAGATTCTTGACAAAACACAAAAAACATCTTCCCAAACATTTGAAGAATTTCCCCGGCATTTAGGTCTAGTTAAAACAGGAAAATATGATTCAGTCCAAACGCTGCATTTCATGCACTTTGCTGACTACTTCAGTCTCGTATTCATAAAAAAGAAAGGCAGTACCTAAACTCTACCCACATCCAGTAGGTCAAGAATATGAGAAAAACAAGATTCAGGGTCCACATGGCAAATAATGAGTATTCAATACAGGAATTTCATTAGGATTTACCAATTACCATTATGACTTTGCCACATTGTGCATTTCATGCATATAGAGCATTTTAGATTTTGATACAGATGAGACATCCCTACTTGAAAATAAAGGAACTCAGTTGTTAGTAATGCTCGCCTCAAGGGAGTAATTTCTGGTTTACAATAGCATGAAACCACATCAGCTGCTCCAATTCAACATAACTACTACAGTCATCAGTCTTATGGGTTCTTGGCTAATTACTGATTCAGAACAAATTCATAACGCACTTGGGTCTGCAGATAAAATAATGCTGACAGGCATAATTCTACCTTTTAAATTCCAGACAAGAGCTGCAATGATTGAAAATGAATGGAACCCAAATCAATGGCAGATATGAAATGAGATGTGCCCATGCCACAAACATTTATGTAACTCAGCAAGGATTCATTCACAGGCTGCTCTTGTGGCAGTGGTTGAAACCTGGGTGTGCTGGCAAGGTAGTTACAGCAGTATATTTTTACTTCATGACTGCTTGTAACACCGACTATGCTCTGTGGATGAGGTATATTACTGCAGTTTAAGGTGTACCTATGACTTGGAATACTTTGGAAGCAATAAAAATTACTTCAAGGAACAAAAGGAATAATGTCTTAGATAAAAATATAGAATTCTTTCTTCTGAGATATTTGAAAAATTCTCTTTTTGACCAATACCCTGTTTTCACTTCCTCTGTGCTAAATCCTATTTCTCTCTGCTACACAGATTCTTGTGGAGGTGTTTATCTTTTATGTGATGAATGGGAAAAGAAGATATCCGTATTACTTACTGAGGACCTTGCTTGCAGCTGCAACCAGATCATACGTTTTGGAATCATCATAAATTATTCTGACAAGAAACTGCCCTTCTTCATCCAGCTGTGCCTCCTTCCTAAAAAGAAAACAGAACAAAATCTTTTTGGTTGAGGAAGAAGCACCATATCGATAAACGAATTACATATTGTTTGATACCAGTCTTTTAAATAAAATAAGTTTGTAGGTTCTACCTTTAAGAAGTTAGTTAAGATAGAAAATTGCAACTAAATCTGTTTATTGATCATCTCAGAGTCATTAAGGTACAATACAAATATTTCAGACCACATGTGTTCTGAAAATAGTAATTAGCTGTGAGAAAATAAACACAAATTTTCAGAACAGAACCTGACAAAGAAGTTGCTGAACTAACAAAGAGAGGATTTGCATTTTAAAATAGGGGAATATCCAATAATCCAGCCCAAGATGGGATCTTTAAACACTTTTTAAGCAAGTGTTTTTAGTCCTTCCGATTTTGATTACACTTTATTTACAAAAGGCATGGGATGTTTTTAACAACCATTTGCATATATCTTCAAAGAGGAATCTAAATTTCAGATGTAGGTACCTAATCAAATACCTTTTTTTCAGACTTCTGCACATGCCCAGTAGATGGGGGGGGGGGGGGGGGGGGGGGAAGATGCTAGGATTTTGTAAGGCCTTGTTTTCACATTGCACATCAGTTCTTCATGAGTAAAGTGTCACCACTTAGCTAAAGCACAATAAAAAAATACATTCTTCACTAAATAAAACAATTCTCAACCCCAGGTTTAAGACAAGACTCATGTATATGTCACGTGTACATTTACTACTGCTGCTAAGTAAAAAGCAAAACCAAACAACTCCTTTGTTTTTCAGGATCATTCATTATTCTCTTCAGCTTGAACATTGAGTCAGCAGCTTGTCCAAAAGGCAGCACAACTGTAGGCTTTTTTCTTCCTGAGGAAAACAAGTTGAAACCTTGCATTTGACACAAGTCAGTTACTAGGGAGGGCCCACAAGTGTCTTCCTCCTTTTTTACCCCACATGCTTAACACAGGAGCCAAGCCACTGGTGCTGCAGTGGTGGCCAAGTCCCAGCTCCAGACAAGGAGCACTTGCATGGGCAAGTAGACCCCAGGACCCTGAAGGGCCAGCTGCCCTGTGCGGCTGGTCCTGCCGCACATAAAGCATGCCAGTGGATGTGGCCACGACACTGCCCTGTTGCAAGTGCAAGTCACTTCTGTGTTTGCTCCTCATCCCCTGGCACATTCTCCTTCAGCAGAGAGAGGGGGATGTGCAGGAGGCACACTGTGGTCTCTGCTGAAGCCATGCTCTGTTTGTTTAAGTCCTTATCTGGCAAAGGAGCATAGCCTCCTTTCTCAGTATAATTTTTATAATAGCTGCTCACCTTCTGCGGTCTCGCTTACAATGACTCTCTATAGAGACAATGTGCTTTGCAGAAATAGTGACAAAAGAGGAGACATTTGAAGGTACTCATACTATTAATTTATGTGCTTAGAATGTATTTTGGCTCAGCAAAATGAATATGATCATGGCCTCGACAGGATCTTTGCAGGTGGAGGGTCACAGCTACCTCATTAAAAAGAAAAGATACTGTTTCATCTAAACGCAGCTTTATGCTGCAGAACACTTCAGAAAGACAGAAGAAAGGCAAAGAGGTAGGAAAGCCTACAAGAGAATGACTGAATCACAGCTTTGTATGTCACACCAAAAAAAAAAATCAGTACAGGGAGTTATTCTTCAGAAAAAGCCTTAGAATTAGAAAAAGTATCAAAAAGGCAGATGATAAGGTAGTTTTTTATAAAAAATAAGCACTTGTCAAGCAAATCAAGACATTTATCAGCTCAGGACTGGAATAATTATTTTTCTAACATATAAATGAAAGAGAACCATGAGTAAAAAATTATTTACTAGTACCATGGTAATGAAGGGTTTTTACCAGAGTAGGACAGAAATGCTCTTTCAGATCAAGCTCAAATATACAGTTTAACAGCCAATACTTCTAACTGCTCTAAACTTCTAGTGGTCATCAGAAGAATTATAAATGTACAAAAAGTAGACTCTAAATCTACTACGTAAAATCCTGCATCCCCTTTTACATCAAAATCTTTGTCTCCATCATCATAACATGATCAACCATCAATCAAAAAAGTCTTTGACTGAAACTTAGATTCCAATTTTCTAGAGCGGGCATAATTTATTTTAAAAATGAAATAATACAAAATAATAATGCCTGCATAACAATTCAGGCATTTACAGTTGTAGTGGAACTATCCAGCCATACAAACAGAAACATTTTCTGTGTTACTCAAAGGGGAGAAAGGTCTGAGAATTAAGTGCTCTTGTTCATCTTAAAACTGCTAGATGGCAAATGGTACTGCTGATAAGGCCTGATTCCAACCTCATATGGTAGTATTCTATTGACCTAAATGAAATTACTTGTCTTTTAACCCTCTTATTAGTAATCATCAGTCTTTGATAATCTGCTCACTTATCAATGGAAGTCTGGAACCCATTATTTTCTTTTTCCTCTTTATCTTCCTTTAATCATGCTCATCACATTCTTACTGACCAAAAATTATATTACATTGTTTTTAATATTTCAAAAATACATCTACTTTTTAAAATTAATTAATGAAGTCTTGTAACTGCTACTTGAAATACACATTTTTATACTCACTCTATGAATGGGCACAATGAGCTAAAAACAAGCTAAGCAATTTTCCTAAAGTAATATGACAAGGCTACAGGGGAGGTGAGACTAAACATCCTACATATTTCTACATAAAAGGAACATCACTCTCTATTCAATGGCATGAAAAACATTAATAAACTTAATGGGGGTGTTTATTTTCGTACTCCAAAATAGTACTTCTGGTTCTCTTCCCCAGCCATTCTCTGAAAACTTCAGATCAGCCTGCAGGATATCAAGTCTCACTGATTCCTGAAAACAGGTCCCATACCATGTATTCCTTCTTTTCCTAAGTCGGAGGAGAGCTGGAGTTATTAGTGGGAAACTTTGTCTTGAAGCATATTAGGTCAGTCAGGGACAAGAAGGTAGAGTTTACATTTCCTAAGAACTGAACTGAAATTAGTATGAGAAAAGAAAACCATCTTGATTCTTTGATTCTCATTCCACATGGTATGTAACTGGAAGTCAGATACAGTTTGGAGGGAAGTTTGCAAAGGGTGAACAAACTTTCCCACATCTCTGATACACGCTGTGCTTTTAGTCTCTCTGATCTCAGCCAAACCACAAAGGATAACACATCTGGAAAAGCAATGAACATCCTCAAAAATACTGCATACTTGCATAATCCAGTAGACACACATTGTGTGTGAGAATTTTCTCTATTAAAAATTGACCCAGTTTGATGATGCTGTTTTCTCTTTCAAAACTTCTTACATTTCTTTCCACTTGCATTGACTGGAACTTTTCCTGTTTCCTTCTCTGCACCAAGCCATGCTTTCTTTTTTCTTATTTATTTGCCTTTAGTTTACTTTGTCAAGTTTTTCTTCAATACCTCCAGTTTCTCTGAGCCACCACTTTTTAAAATCACCACTGGTTATTTCAATGCCTATTCCATTTAGATTATTTTAGCTGCTTTGTTTTTCTCCAGTCTTCTCTAGATCCTTTGGATCACTCAGCAGCCATCCTCTCTGTAGCCTTAATGATTTATTTCCCATTAAAATAACGTTATTGATAAAGTTATACAAAAAATAGTTCAGTTAGCAATCACATCTGCATTCCTTGGATATAATTGTCTGGGGTGAAACTCACTGCTCTAAGGCTTCACTCTTCCTCAGTAATAGCAGTCTTGCTGGGTGTTCCAGCCATACAGCAAAGGACCCAGTGCTTGTACTGCAGGCTAATACTCCAAAACAAAAAAAAAGTCCTGCCCTTTAGTTATTTTTATTTTAAAAAGACAGAGAAAAATATATTTTTAAAAAATGTAATCCAACAAAAGCTAATCTTATTTTGGGAATTTTTTCTAAAAAAATTGTCAAAGCAAATATTTACTCCTGCAGAGGATTACACTCCTCACTCAAAACAATGTGGGCAAAAATCTCTTTGCTTGTACTACAAATATGGCAAATACCATGACAATGTCTGATCTAAACATGTGTCTAAAGATAAACTGCCTTTTTAAAGCCTGTGCTTGAAAAGTATTAAACTCCAGAACTTTTTTCTTCCTTTCCAGGACAATTCCTTCTCCATACCTCTAAGCCCTGTTGTGCTGGTACATCCCAATTGTTTAGCTGGATGCTGAGCTGAAATATAATTCAGTTAGATACTTGTTTTTCTGGGTTATTTTTCTGCTGATGGATTTCCCTGTCTGCTTCATCACCTGGTCGCAGAAGTTGCTGTGCATACAGAACAGCATGTAGCCAGACCGAGTGGCTGAGGACAAACAAGATAGGAGGTTCAGTGAAGTCTGCCTTTCCCCTGCCTCCAGTGAGCTGGGTCTGCAGCTTCTGAAGCCTTTCTGCCTCCCTCAGTAATCTGACAGCAGTGAGAACTTCCAAAAGTCTTTCTCTCTGAAATATTTGATTAGCCTTAAGACTACATGTGATGGGGAAATGCTACTGTAAGCTTATCCAAAATGGCCAACGCAATGTGAAAACACTCCTATTTTTACAGAGGCACTTGTCCTTCAGCAAGTCTACAAAATTGCAGGTCCTCTAATAAACTTGTTTCAGAGAGCGTAGCATCACAGCTATCAGCACCAGAGAGGCTGACTATGATGTGACCACCAGCAGTCTAGGAAACAGGATGAAGTCATTGAAATGTTCATTCAGGTGAATGGGCAATCCTTAGCTTGTTTCCTCATGGCTGCAGTTTTCTCACCTAATTACCTTACCCTTGCCTGATCTGTCAAAGCTGCCTGCATTGACACTAAGGAACTGGTTCTACAAGAGTGATATGAAGACATATATGACAGTGTTGTGAAAACCATTATAACTAATACTAAAAGTGAGGCTGCTTTGTCAGCTTTGCAGAGCTGCTGTGGTTGGCTGTCCATCAACAGTAATTCCTCCAGTGTGACATAGCTGGTTTTAACTCCATAATCTACCAGTACCACGTATGAAAACAAACCTGCCTGTGTGCAAAAGAGAAGTATGGCTACAAACCTGAGTACATGAACTTTAAAAGAGCAGAAGGCTGCAACTTTTCTCATCTGAACAGCTTCCCTCTCCTGGCTGATGGATGGTTCATGAGCTGAGATTAGAACTGCAATATAACACAGCATCCTTAGATGCAAAGAATTTACATTTGGCTGACCATAACCCATAGCTTTTTATAAAACCGTGGCATTTCCTTTGAAATGTTTTGCTGCAATCTTTATTCCCAGTTTTTGACCAGATAAAATTATGTGAGTAAATTAGCATAGCTCTAATGTTTTCTGCAGACCGCAGTGTTTGATCACAAAGGCATTAAAAGCAATAACATGTTGGTGGCTTTCTTAAGGGCTTGACTGGAAATGAGCCAAAAGCAACAAGCTCTGGCAAATTCCCAAGACCTGGTTAATTCTTTAGTGAAGCAGCAGCACAACAGTAGCAAACTTTAACTTTCATATGGCCTTTCATTCAAAATAACTAAGTCAAACAGAACAGAATTTATAATTAATGTCTCATTTACATTTCTAGAGACAAAAGAAGGGTGTGCTTTGTTCCCTAGTAAGTTTACATTCAAAACTTGAAAAAATTCCAGGATTTTAATGCTTTTGCCCAAACTGACTCCTGTTGTCAGCACATGGGATGTAACATTTCATGGTTCAAAACTTACATCCTATGTTATGCCTGTCCTAACTGCTACAGTCTGGCAGCCCTTTTTATTTACTCTAGACTAATTTTGAATGATTACACAGAGCTATTCAAATTGTGGGAAACATAGATTCCAGTCCAGACTTTTCTAAAATGCCTTTGTTTTCCTCCAGAATGTTTATGTTATCCAGGTTAATGTGAGGAAGTTTACTTGGGAAAAAAGAACCTTAACCATTGCACCATGGAAAATAACACAGCTATAGAGAAGCCATTTTTCACGTATAGATTTGACTTTGAAATCAATGGAAAAATTCCTGTTGAGTAGATCAAAGCAGGATCAAGTCTTAAAGCAGCCTTTCCTCCATTAGTCATGCTAATACCCCCCAAACTGCTGTTGGTCTAGCAGCACAGAATAGCGTTACAGGTGATACTACATGTGTACAATGGGCCCTTTGAAAGTCTTTCCCATTGTGAAACTAGTTTAGTATTTGAAAACACACTACTAATGTTCAAAGGTAATGTTAATAATTCACAGAGATGGATGAAATGTTAAGTGTGGACAAACATTCTGACAAAAAACATTCTTAAAATCAATATAGATCTTGCACTGCAGTTTTTTTAACCACAGATTGCACATATTTTTATTTCATACAGAGGAAATATTTTCTCTATTTTGAGGTAGTAAGGATTTCTTTCACCATCTTTAGAGATTTTACAGACAACACAGTTGTCAGGTTGGTCTTTCTTAAATAGCCCATTCTGCACAAAGTGGATTTTAATCTAGTTTTGCAGTCAGATTGTAGTATTTAAAGGGAATTTGAATAAATCATAATCAAGAAGAAGGTTGCTTCTGTCAGAACTTTTTTATTCCTGTGAAGTAGCACTTGCTATCCTGTCTCTGTAGTCAAAGCTGGAATTAAAAAAAATTCTTACAGAAAAAGAACCCTTCCGTTACAGAATTTAGCATGCAGTAAATATTGAGAAAATGTAATGGATACTAACAGGAAAAAAGATGGTACAAGACTGCATGGAACCAGAACTTTGTATCCTGAAGATGCACAGGCTTCTCTGTGATACAACATTATTATTTAGAAGGTGTTGGTGTCACTTTAACAGATCACCTAGTGTCCCAAAAGCACAACTGGATCTCTTCCTATCTAAACTCCAGTCTGAAGTGCATGCCCTGGGTGTGTAACCTTGAACACACCACAACAACAGCTAGTTCCATGACCACCTCCAGGACTTCTTCCATGATAGGTATTGTTTCTGTTGGGACTTTTGCCACCATTGTGCTTAACTATTCTTGGTGTACCAAGGATGGAAAAAGTGCTCATTAAACTGAAGAGACCAGTCAAAACAATCTTAATGACAAAATAACACTACTGCACTTAGAAACCAAGCATGGTTTTGATCTCGCTGATAGGGGCATGTCAAGTTTAATTCTGTTCCAAGAGTAACACTATTAAACAGAATTACATGTGTCAGAACTAAAGATGGTATCAGTAAAACCAGAATCATCATCTTCACATCTCTTTTACATTAAAATGGCAAACTCACTGCTCATTATATTACTTCACAGATGGTTTGTGTTTTCAAAATGCTTTGTGTCTTTTTTTCATGTATTTCACAAAGATGCTTTGCTAAAAATTATTAAAAATATTGAACCACTTTTTTCACTCCTCCCAAAAGGAAAAAAAGAAAATAGACTCATACATATTGTGGATGGTCCAGAGATATTTTAAAACACCCAGCTGGGAAAAACATAAATTATATTAAGTTACAAGATTAAATAAAAATGGGAATCTGTCCAGGAAAATGACATTCTGGGTAAAGTAAATAGGTGTATTTATAGAATTCAGAGTTCTGAGCTATTTCCCAGTTTTACAGGCTGGATATGAGAGTGTTTAATGTAGGTTTTCAAAACAAGATAATCCTAGAAGATACAGTTAACAAATGCACAAGTTCTTTGCTACTACTCCAAATACTAAAAATATTATTAAAAATATAAAGCTGGTATTATTTTGCTTCCTTTTACATAAGTGGACTAAAAGGAACGGTATTTACAAAATACTCTTTTAAGCATTTCATTTATAAGAGCAATATGTTTATAACACACGGTATCCTGACAGGTCTAAAAACACTTCCCAGTTCTGGGAAAACTGCAAAGTACCTGAGAGATACTGCAAGAACACTCACACTATGTTTCACAACATGCCACTATTTCCTTTTAGCCAAGTCTTTCCCAGATGAATTAAGGAATTTGGCATCCACACAGTTTAAACTCCTGAACTCCAAGCAGGTCCTTCCACTGTGAGGAACTGAAGGAGCAGGAAGTATAGTGTACTGACCCTACAAATCTTGTGAATATTAACCTCCAGAACTATGAAGAATCATCTATTCAGTATTAGTTTTAAGAAAACTTAAAAAAAATATTGCTTAGACCTTTGGAATAGTATGAAATAAGGACTTAGAAATATAAACAACAATAAATGTTCCTACTTAATGCCACTTTCTGGATAAACACTCGTTAATGTTAAGAGGTATATGGATTTAAAAAATTAATCTATTGTCCTTTCACAACTAATGGCTTTCCAAAGTCTCTTTCTGACATCTATTTATAAGTATTCTGTATTTTTTTAAAAACTGTTATGAGATTGATTGAATAGAACACTCCATCTTCAGCACTGGGTAAACCCACATGGTGCTAAGAAGGCAGTGAAAATTAAATTTTCATGTTTTTTCACAGACCAATGCAATTAGTTATAACTGAGTCCTACATGACCCAAAATAAGTATGGACTTCCAAACTAAAACTCTAGTGAATAGTCTATTTTTTCATCAGTCTTAGTGGTGAGAAGACAATTAAGATAATTAAGACAGAATGTCTGCAACATTTTTGAGCATGAAAGAATAGCAACTTTAGGTAAACTGTAAAGCAAGCATTCTTTATAATAAATTAGTTGTGGGCTGGGAAAGGGACATACTGAGCAAGCTCACAGCAGTTCAACAAAGCAGGAGAGATGATCCTCACGGGCCTGATGACCACCACTACAATATACAGCTATACATGTCTATGTGGTAAAACCCATAACCCACTTGTTAGCCACCCAGACTTTTTGTACAGTTCCTGGCAAGAGAAGTACCTAAGGAATAGGAAAGCCAGCAATTTGATAGGAGAAATCCCAAAGGCGTTAACAGGATCAAAAAAATTGAAGTCCTAGGCACATCCAAACCTACAATTACATGTTGAAAAAGAGTTTGGCACCAAGGTTCTCTTCCGAATCAGCCCTTGTTGAGAAATACCACAAATAACTGGAAGACTTTTCAGTCACTTCAACTACACATGATAACTAACTGAAATGCCACACCTCACATTTTGTACAGATCTTTGACTCTTACCTCTGGTTTAGTTTGCATTTTTATTGCCCAGGCCACGTTGTGGTTATGTAGACATAACATGCACACACACACACAAACACATATACATACACATAAATATTTATATGCATATGTATCTACATATACAAATATAGTTTCTCCAAAAACTTTACATTCTAAGCTGATGATTATCCATCTTGTCTCCTAGCAGAAGTGACACCAATAACACTGTAGACAGATTGGTATAGACTATGGTACTGTTTTACATGCTTTTTAAAAAGGGTTGCCCCATATATAGAAACTACAGTCAGCTGAAAACTTAGAAAACATGACATTTTCCAGAATGATTATGAAGAAATAAAATGAGTGTCTCATAAAGAGCCATAAGAATTTTTTTTTCTTGTTTTGCAAAAGCAGGAAAGATAGACTCAGGTACCACTCATAGCAACATTAGTGAAGTTTGCTGCAAGCCGCATCTCCCTGCCTCTCCCTGAGCCTGCATGACACAGCCTAGCAGTCACACCCGTGAGCCCACAGAACCTGTTCCTTTTCCTCCAGGGTACCAGTTCTTTCAGTACTGAGGCTAGATCATACTCATTTAATGCACAACTATTCCATATTTTATTTTATCCCATTCATTGATTTATAACCTCAGGCTTGATTTACAGCATAGTCTTCAAATCCAGCTCTGAAGATAGAATTATTCCTTTCTAACAAGCCTTCCTGTGGAATTGATCCCTATACTATTTGCATGCACAAGCATTAATTAGCTCTCCAACAAGCTCGTGAGGCCAATTATATCATCTCCATTTTAAATGGCCAAGACTACCACGGCTCAAAAAAGTTTCATTAATTTTGGGTGCCCAGTTTGAGACAGGTGGACCTGTTTTTTCGAGGTACTCAGCACTTTTTATGCTCAAAACACAGCTTTCACGGACTTCACATGACACCAGCATCAGACCTACAAGTTACCTGAACTCCAACACCTCCTAAGAGCTTACTGTTGCAATTTGTAACAACAGCCTTCCATTACAGCTTTTGTGCATATTTTTCTAGGTTTCCGAAAAGGCAAATGATACTATGTATAAATTATTATTACATCTAAACATTGTGCTAAGCAACAGTAATAAGGCAAAACCTTGATTTTTACAGGATTTGTCAACAAATGTAAATTCTGGTTTGCCATATTAGTAAGCAGAAAAAAACATCTGTGACAAGGTGACATACTGAACTCAGTATACAGACACAGTAAGTCAAGCTAGTGCCTTTATTCTGCAGCTACAAAAGTTTTTTTATTTTTTGCTTTGTTAAAGAAGCATAAAAATGGACAGTTTTTGCTATGTGAGAAATTCCCAGGAAACAATGCAAGTTTGAAAAAAATCCAATTCTGCCCTCTGTAAAAAAACGTGCAATATATTCTTAAAGGCAGAGATGAGTAGATTTTCTATTACATTATTTGATTTTATATTATTTACTATTTTGGAATATAACTGCAAATAAAATTAATCAGAATATCACATCCTGTCAATGAATTCGTAAGTATCTATATTCTAGTGAAAGTCAGTGGAGGACATTTTTAAATGCATAAATAAATAAAAGCATCTACCTCTCCTGACTTAACTAGCCAACCTGCAACAACACCTATGTACCTAACTGCTAGGAATACCTTTGAAAATTTACCCAGTAAACATGTATTCTTAAATCACCTGTATTTTACGGCAAAAGCAACACTGAGTAACTAAAGTCTGACCTATGTCAACCTTTACCAATATGATGCAGAATTTTCTAAGTCTGCTTACTTTTCTAAAGGCAAATGATAGCCCTGCAGTTTATTTCACTCCCCAGTATTGTACAGTTTTCTACCACTTCAGTTGAACCCAGACTGAGACTGAGGAGAGAAGCTTTCCACTTACATTACACCAGGATACTTCCTCAACCCTGTGTTTCACCATTTTAACCACAAAAGGACAGTTACAGAAAACAAGTTCTGAAGACTTAACTAGCCTGGAACCTTGGTAGATGATAACATGTGAAATCTGGGGGAGAACAACAAAAATTTCCTTCCTCACAGGAAAACTGATTGACTTTCTGTTCCTCCTTTGTGTGCACTTTCAGACCATTGGGTCCACGTAAAGTTTGTGCCACCTAGCAGGCTCCCCAGACCTCGAGTCTTGGCATTTAAGAGCATATGTGGACAGCACATACCAGCCTAACCCACAAAAAGAGGACAAAAAAGGGCAAAGGCAGGATGATGCCTTAATTCTACATCAAGCATGGAGCACCAGAAAAGTAAGACTCTTACTTGCTTTCTGCATCCCACGCTAAGGTACAGCCAGCAAAGGATACATGGCTCCTGAGGCTCAAAATGCCTATTTTCCTACTGTGCAAGCTTCAACACAGATATTATTTTCTAGAATCAATTAAAAAGTGGTTTGACCTCTAGGTAGTTAGTTTTTGCAAACACAGAGTTTCCAACTTCTGTTTTAGTTTTTCCATGCTCATCAGGCTACACATGTTTTTGTGGGTACTTCTACCACAGAAACAGAAGAAAGATGAAGACTGCAGTTGACTGGTTGTGCCATTTCATTTCCCAAAACCGTATCTTTCATGTACCTCTGTGGGAAAAATACTAATTTATTCTACAGTCTTGTGATGAAGCATTTTAATGCATTTCTTAATAAGATATTTGAGTTCTCCTTCCTTTTCTTGGTAATATATTTGAAAGTGTCACAGTCTGAGCATCTAACCTGGCCTAAATTCAGATTTAAGAGCCCGTGGGAAAACCCTGTATTCATTTAGTCAAACACAGAGGGATACTGTTGGGAAACACAGGATAAATGACTATTACATACTCCCTGCTGACAACATTGCTCTAGCTCCCACATATTGTCCTGGAGCTGTTTCAAGAAGACATCCCTGTTAATGCTTGTTACACAATTAAACCTTTAGAGCTGCTGAACGGAGTGCACAGAATTTCACATATATTGGCTGTTCATTCAGCTCAGCCAGATGTGACACCAGTTGTAGAATAGCTCAGATTTTATCATGATAGAAGCCCCTTTCAAAAACATGTAACCACACACCTGTTTAAATATGTCCACCACAAAAACAGACCAGCAAAGACAGAGTTTCATATGCCTTGGATTTTTTTTTTTTTTTTTAATGTGAGTAATCTCTCTGTTTTGTTTTGGACAGGTACATAGACAGTAATTCCACACACACTACTTACTATCATGCTCACACACTACCATATCATCCAGCAGTACAAATTTGGCCTTGATCAGACATGAGCACACAACTGCATGTATGTGAGAATGGTCAGGCCTGACAATTTTTAGTTTATGTTAGCTAGTGTTTATGTTGGCTGCAGAGGAATTGAAGATATCTAATGCCAAAGGAATCTTGAGAACCATCTTTTCAAGCCATTGCAATTGTGGCCACAAAATCTAAAATAGTCCTCTAGATGTAACAATGACAAAATAAGGGATTTGAGAGAGGTTTTCTCTTAAGCAGGGAAGGGACAAATCAAAAGTGTCTTCTCAGCAAAAATGTGGTTAACAGCTCTAAGTAACAATTTACTTACTAATAACTCTTTGCAGAGCTAGTGAAGTGCTGATCAAATAAGCACGTCTCCATGTATTCCAGGTCATAAGTCTCCCCTTTCAAGGACCAAAGGAGTAAACTACAATGACAAGTGTACATGCAGCTTACAACTGCCAGTAAGCAAAAGAAATTATTATGCTGAATCATCTTCACTTTCCACTAAGAAAAATCTGCTACTGCAGGACTCTCCCAAGTGGCTCTCACTCCTCCTCTCCCATCCAGCTTTGCTAAATCCCTCTAACTCTTCTAGGGCTTCATCACAAAAAACTGTCCACAAGCCCAAATTCTCAATTCTATGAGTGGTAGCCAGAGAAAAACTATGGAGAAACAAATTTTTGAGACATTGCGGTTGTGAAAATGAATAAAGGCTCCATAAATCATGACTACCTTTCATTGCTCATATGACAGCTTTCTTCACCTTATTTGGAATTCAACCTATTTGGGATCAACAATGTTGGTTCAGAAATACATGGGTTTGAATTGTTTTGGGTTTTAAGCATTTTAATTCTAGTTCTTTAGCAAAACCAAGCCATATTTCCATTGAGCTGACAAAACTGATATTCAGTAAAATTTCAGAGTATATACTGTAATTTTTCCATGAGCTTAGTCCCTCATTGTAAAGGTTGCCTGATCTGTAAAAAAAAGTCCGTTGTTTATAGTTATGCTCTGTCTTAAAAGTCAATGAAAAAAACATGGAGTCTAACTTTCCCAAGAATTCTACACTGGGACATTTAAAAACAAAATCAGTATGTATCTTTTTCAGATAGATCATGGTTTCACAAGAATGTTGGAAAATTAATTAAATAGCAGAAACGGAGACTTGAAATCCTCAATCTCAGTCAGTTAACAGTAAGCGATGGCAACGAAAACACCGCTCTCATAAGACCATCAAATTCAACTACTTGGTCTCCCAAATTCTATATTTAAGAACTTCATTCAATGTCACTTTTGACCAAAGAAGTTCCAGTAGACAAGAGTTTTCATGCTTCCTTTCAATTCAGTATTTAACTCTTCTGAATGTACTTGTTTGAAGAATGACCTGTTTTCATTACTTCAGTTTATTCAGTTCTATGTTTTCTTTTCACTTCTATCAATATTAAGTAAAAATTCACCCACTGGCACTTGAGAATCACTCAGCAATCACAACCCACCACTCTGCAATGCTGATTCACAGCTTCTGCAGTGACTGCAGGGAGAACAAAATAGCAGTATGCGATCAGTTCAACATTAAAAAAGAAAAAAAAAAAGCTTAGATGCCAAATTTTGTACTGAACTACCCAGAGGCCTTTCTGCTTCACAGAAATGCTTAAGTTGTTGCAAATTCAACCACACTAACAGTGCAAAGTTCCTCTCATTTTTTTTAAACAGCCAAAGACTGTTGACTTCAACAATTACTCCTCCAACTCAATCATCAGCAATTCAACTGATTCAACCCAGCATGCCACAACACTGGTCTGCATCTTCCCACTGTTTCCTAAATGATTAAGAGTTCTAACAAAGCCTTTGCAAGAAGTCTGTATTTGCTTACATAAGGTAAAACATCTAACCTCTTCCACAACATCTCTGTAAGTGCACCACAGGAACTTAAAGTACCTAAACCAACAAATATTTAGTGGCTATTGGTTGACCCTGTGCCATCCCCTAAACCAGCACCACTATAATCTGTTCCAGTTAGGTATATAGGGGTTTGTTTGCTGGTTTCTAAACTCTAGGATACACTACTTTCTAAGATAAATCCTGCTGAATAAATACTCTGTTGCAAACACCTTTTGCATAAGGAGCTATGGCAGCTGTTGCATATATGCTGTTTCTTTTTTGCAGATCATGTACCATTCTTCTGTTTGGGTGGTGGTGTGGTACAGTTTCCTTCCAGAAAGCCATCTTCCCTGTGAGTTAATAGCAGAGCCTAGCTGTTGGGCTGCTACACAATAGAAATGTTTCTCAGCTGAAACAGAAACAGGATGTAGCAGGTCCCTGAATTTTCACAGCTGACCTTAGCAAAGTGTTTCGTATCTTTCCATTAAATTTGTCCAAAACGTTAAGTGACTAATACTCCTCATAGGCTTTAGTTATCTTCAGTATTCTATAAGATGTGTGTAAAATCTTAAGAGATAGGATGCATCAGGAACTATGACCCAGTTCTGGCAGTCTGCAGCATGATCTTGTACTAGAAGATGAGACTTTGTATCTTCTCAGATGGATTAATCTTAAACACAAATTCTGTTCAGTGGGTAATCTGGACAAAAGTGGACCATAATACTCAAAGGCATCTTGGCAAGGGATGGCATGCCAGGAAAGTGTGAACATTCTTTCTTAAATTTTAT
Organism: Haliaeetus albicilla; assembly: GCF_947461875.1. Classification (NCBI taxonomy): domain Eukaryota; kingdom Metazoa; phylum Chordata; class Aves; order Accipitriformes; family Accipitridae; genus Haliaeetus; species Haliaeetus albicilla. The sequence goes on along the minus strand of NC_091483.1, from coordinate 37,291,378 downwards.
ACATATTTTACTATAATTTTCATAGAAAATGATGTATCACTATTTTTTTATTGTCTCTTAACTTACATGTATTGTATAAAACCAGTATCAAACCATAAGAATCCGAACTAGATCAGTGCGTTTAGATAAGGTATGTAAGAAAAATAAACTTTTATAGCTCACTTAACTTACAACACAAAACTGTGTGGCATTCGCTGAAGATTCATCTATGCAATCTATAGAACTGCATTTGCAAAGAGTGTTATAGATGTCAGGGATCATTCGAACAGTGAATGTCTGCTGAACCAGAACTGTGGGCCCTCCATCTTTGGTGATTTTAAAGACTCAGCTAGACAAAAGTCACAGCTGAGCCCTGATCTAGTGCTGGTAACAGTCCTGGCTGGAACAGAGACTGGCCTAGATGACTTCCAGGGGTCCCTTCAAACCAACATTTCTATGATTCTCTGATTTCGTGGTACTGTACAAGATTACGACATACTTAATGAATGGATTAATGAAAAAAAGTGTCATGGTCACAAAAATCTCACAGTCAAGAGCAGGCCCTTAACTCCAAAAATTGTATTAGGACAATGGCAAGACAGCTACGCTGGCATATTAAAATTGGCCCAAAATAAATGGGAGAGAGGAGTGCAGAAGAAGGTGTCCAGTTGAAAGAAGACCACTTTCTCCAAGTTGGATAATCTGCTCCTCCCTTAAAACCTACAATATCAAAAGATATTAAACCCTTTCGTCTAACTACATAGCTACCTGAAGCCTTACAAAGTAAGTTCACAGCTCTGTAAGCACTTACGTCTTTTTAAAAATATTTCTTGTAGTTTACCCAAGTATCAATGGTAAATAGAATTTTGTTTGCACTACCCATTTCAAACTTTTTGTGCAGTCCCATAATTCATCAAAAGTTTAAAGTGAAGACAGTCATCTCCTTGGAAGAATGCTATACTGCCAGACAAACAAGGGTTGGACACAAGAAATCAGGTTCAAGAAAAGAAAGCAAAAAAACATTCTTATACGTATTTTTCTATAGCAGTGACTTCTTTTAATTTCAAGCTGAGCACATTACCAGAATCTCACACTAGTTTTAGATAGAGTTTACTAGCTAAAAACTGTATTTCAGTTCCTTCAGGAGTGCAAAGAGATCTAACTGTTGCATGGTTCACCTGCTGGTCTGAGTCAAGGAAGGGCTTCCGTGGTTTCTGGGACGTTTTGCCCGCACATTGTTTCTGCCATATACTTTGTGTAATCGAGGGAACCACAGGGATCAATGCCACCACTGCGGCTCCCGGAGATCGGTAAAGATGGAACAAGACGGGTCTCTGTGGCGTTAAGAAAGGCCCCGAGCGGGACGAAAGGCGGCAAGAACCGGGATGGTCTCGGCACGGCTGGGGACCGCTGCCAGGCAACAGACGTTTATACAGACCTGCCGGTAACGGAGAGCCGCGCGGGGCGGCAAACGGGGCGGCAAACGGGCCGCGGCCGCCCTGCCAGGGACCCCCGCGGGCGGGCGGGCGGCCCCGGCCCAGCCCGCCCCCGCCACGGGGCGGGGGGACACGCAGGGGGACGCGCGCGCACGCACACACACACACGCACGCACTTACTTGATGTCCTCCCAGACGGCGGGGCCGTAGTTGCGGATGACGAGCAGCTCCAGGGCGTGATTGACGAAGCCGTACTGCGGGGCAGGGCGAGGCGGCGGCACGGTCAGGCACCGGGCGGGGGAGCCCCTTCCGCCGCCTCGCAGCATCCCATCCCAGCCCACCCCACCCCGGTGCCGGTCAGCCCGGCGGGAAGCAATCTCTCCGAAACAGCCCACCGCCCCCCATCTCCCCCCAAAACAAAGGGCCGGGGCCCGGCTCTCCTCACGGCTCCCTCTTCCCAAGCGCATTCAGCCTCTTCCCTCCCACCACGCGCCCCGGACCCGAGCCCGGCCAGACCGGACCGGACCGGACCAGACGTCCTCCCTCAGCCCTGGTCCCCCGGGTCGCGAAGGTCCCGGGTCGTGGCGGAGCTCACCATGGTGCCGCCGTGCCGCCGTCACCCCGCCGCCGCCGCGGAGCAGAAGATCGGTCCCGATCGCCTCACCGCCTCCCCCAGCCGCCACCGCCCCGAGTGGCATCCGCCGACAGCCAATGGCGAGCGCGGCCGCTGCTCTAGTATCCAATGGCGGGCGCGGCCGCCGTGCTGTCCTCCAATCAGAGGCGGAGGCGGGACTGCGGGGTGGCTGCGGGATGCGGCGGCGCGGCGGGGCGCGGCGGGGGCTGGGCGCGTGGAAGTGGGAGCGGCGGGCGCGAGGGCCGCGGCTCAGCCCCCGGCCCGGAGTCAGCCGCCGCCGGCGGAGCGGCCTGAGGCGGGCGCCGGTGCCTTCGCTCGGCGGGGAGCTGGAGGGCGCGGGGGTGGGCCGGCTGCCCCGGTCCCTGGGTGGGTTCCCTATGCGCACTGCCAGGTGTGTGGCTCGCCCCGCTCCCCCTCAGGTGCTGGGGCGGCGGGATAACCGTGTTTGCTGTCGCCCTAGGCTGGCGTGTGTGGGCGAGGGAAGGAGGGACAGGCCTAGGAAATAGGACGCGTCCCTCTAGGGTTTTTTCCCGCCGATGCTCGCCTCAGCGGGGAACCCCTTCGAACCTCTGTCTTACAGTTTCCTCCGCATCCAAAAGGATTTTCCAAAAGCTTTTCTCCAGCTGGAGTCGTTGGGACTCGCCTGACACCGAGTCAGAAGATTTAATCAGAGTGCCTGGCAGGTTCCCAGGGGTTAGGTAGGTACGTGTAGAGCAACGTGTGCTCGGGTGTCAGTGCCCTTTGCAGTGGTTGCCGTTGCAGGAGCAGAAATGCTTCCTCCCTCAGTTGTTTCATATCCCAGTGCAACCATTTAGCATTTAGGAAGATAAATGCCCCCTAAAAAGTGAAGAGTCTGAGGGGCAAAATGACCGCAGACATTTCTGTTTCTGTGCATTCGTTTTTCAAAGGCTAGTGAAGTTAAATGCATAATAATGAGAGTTTTCAGTAATCTTTTTTTCGTGTTGTTGAGTCCTTGCCAGTAGCTAATGTCAATAAACACTGCGTTGTATTGGTAGCCTGCTGCATACGGATTCTTAAAGGGTCCTCCAAGTAAGGTATGACCTTTATAACAGGAGTTGTTGAGCAGAGGATTGCTGACAACGTGCCAAGGACAGTTCAGAAATAACACGCTGTCTTCATATGTTATCATAAACACGAAACAAAAAAGGGTGCAGAACTTGAAAAACCCCTTTAGTTTAAAGCCCTTTGCGCCATCTAAAGACCTGGCCTCAGCATATGAAATAAAAATCCTAAGGAGACTGCTGATTTTTTTTGCTTGCTTAAAAAGAGTCAAAACGTATTCAAGAATGAGATTATCTAGAAGGATTATAGGGTGAATATTTGGTGGACTAATACTGTAGTAGCTCTTGGGCAGAGACCTTGCTACATGAAGTCAGCAGAGCCATAGATGCTAATTGATCCAGATGGATTCTAGATGTAAGTGAAATTGCAAAAGTTCAAACCTTAGTAAGATATTGCAAAATAAGTTTCAAATTTGAACTGTTCACGTACTTTATGAAAAAAAAATCTAAAAACCCAAAGATGGAGTATGTGTGTTCCATGTCAGCAAGTTAACAAATGACAGCATTTAAAATCTTTTGAAATCTCATCTATTGCTTGGTGACCTCTTGAATCTGTGTTAAGATCTGTTAAAATTGCTAGTAAGTGAGGAGGCAAATTACGGATAGCCATTAGAAATTTGGCAAATGTCATCTCAGTAGGCATTCCAAGAACAGTTGAGGGAAACCCTGCTTTTAGGTCAATTCTACTTAGTTTAACACATTCCAAATCTGGGAAAACCAATTCTAGATTTTTTAAAGGATGACCAAGAAAAAAAGTTTCAATATAACCAGTTAAAACTATACAAATGATATGCTAATTTTGAAGGGAGGAAAGAAAATTTTTAGAAAAAATAACTAAACTACTGGTTGAAGATATCTGTGTACAAAACCAAATAAAAACTGAAGAGATGCAAATCTCTAAGAATCTCTTCAGTCTCCAGGAAACTGGCAACGGAGATGTTGTAATAAATCATGCTGTTGTAACCAGACAAAAGGCTATGTTTCCCTACAGCTAAGGAGAGTCAGCTTGTCACCATTAGCTAGGATTTGAGTATATCAGGTCAGCATCTACTTTTCCTATTTGGTAGGAAGGAAGTTTTGGGAAAATGGGAAAACATATCCTACAATACCAATGTTGTAGTTACATGCCCTTTGTAATCTTTGTGTGCCTAGTGGTGGTAATGAATCTACACTCCTGGAAGAGTGTAAGAACACCTGGGAGTTTTGCCCTCTGACGTTATGTAGCCTTCCTCTCCACACACCTATAAAATAGTTTTGAGGATACAAAATGTCAAGGAAGTCCTGACTGCACATCCCAGGCAGGAAACAAGAAGACTGGGTTGAGAATCAGTGTTAACGTTCCCATTCTTCATAAGTTTCAAGGGAATCTACTTGCTCAGTTTGTATATGGGGTAAACCCTCATGCTCAGAAAATGATACTAGAGAGATTACATAAAATTCTTTTTGGATATGGTTTTCAGAAAGTAGATTAGCCTGGCAATTTTGTGTACCTGAGTGACACTTTTTCAAAAGTGCTGATATCTGCAAAGGTCAAAATTGCTTTAGACAATTGTGAAATTGCCTTTCTTCTTCTGATCTGGATCAGGCTTGGTAGATCACATTTGCAGGCTGTTCTTGCGATTAAGCCATTGTCATACTAGTGGAAGTTCTAGCATCCAAGGTGAGATTTGTAAAATGTGAACTGAAAACAGCATGGGCAGAGTTAAAGCTGGCAATGATTGATTTAGTTTTCTAAAACAGGGATCCCCTTTGAAAATTTTGGAAGATGCTGAATTGAAGAATTGAACCAGGTGATTTGCTGAGAGGGACCAACCTCCATTCCAGATGCCTGCTAAATCAAGACTGTCTGGTAGGTCTTAGGGAAGATTTGGTTTCAGCTGAAGGAAAGGGTCTAAGTCAACAAGATAAAGTACATGTCAGACCAAGCTGTTAGTACTGGGCTGTATTTTCAAGGCCCAACCCTATCAGTACCAGGACTATTAGGTAACATGCATTATGCACATCATGCAATCACTTGGACTGTATCTGATTGTCACACCCCAATTTCTCAGGACAATGACCCAGGTTTGCCAATTCCCAGGTCAGGATTAAGGTGAAGCAACACCAGGGATCCTTTAACTCACAAAACTCAACTTTTATTCGCTCACAACAAGAATTGGCATGCTCACCACCAAAACTGGTATGCTCACAACAAAAATTGGCATGAAAATATGTCAGTAAACTGTGTAACATGGGCTAACCATACATCACCAAATATATACTACAGGCCTTGCTTATTTGGAAATCAGTTCTGGGAAGACAATAAGGAGAGCCCTCCCGTTGAGTCACAAGGTTCAGAGCGGACCCCTTTGCTTTCTAGACCCCTTCTCAGAAAGGAGCCCAGGGGCGGCTGGATCCGCTCTTGGTCCCAGACTTGGTCAACGGTTTATGTCTAAAGGGATTAGGTGTAGGGATTACAGAAAAAGAAAAGGCAAGAGAGAACAAGACAAAGAGAGAAAAAGGAACAGAGAAAGATCCTGGGTCCAGCATTGGTTCAGTCAGCTGAGGGGTCCAGTTCCAGTGGGCTTGCGCACGTGGAGCTTCAGTTTGTGTCCTTTTATCATCCTTGCCCCTCCTTCGGGCGGGCATTAGGTTAATTAGGTGTCATGAGCGGTTTGTGAGCCTTTGGGCTTGGGGGTCGTTTGGGGACTAACTTCCCCTTCCCTGCATGGTGAGTTGCCCTGTTCAGCATATCAGAACAGCACATCAGAACAGGGAGCTGTGCGCCCTCCAGCACGCCCTCCCCCTCGTGTTGCTGATGGGTGCTGATCTGCTTCTCTTCACCTGTGGTTCCTTGCTAGGCAGAGTTCCTTGTTATGTACTTAGTCCTTAAGCAGAACTTGCCCCACCACAAGGTTTGAGACATTAACTCTTTCAGTCTCTCACACTGATGCACTTCATAAAGCCTGCAGCTTATTTACTATAGTGCGCAATCTCATTTCCATTTGGGGACCCTCATGTACCAGGTACAGCTTCTGACCTGCTGCCCAGCGGCTTTCTGGTATTCAGGAGTGGGAGGGTAGCTGTGGCACTAGCCACAACTGGGACGTGCATGGGATGGAACACTGGCGTGAAAGGAGCCTTTCAGAAAGTGTTTTCTGTAACTGAAATCCTACAAGGCAGCTTCTCCACTTTGTGTCCCTCGAACATGTTTCTCAGGAGTAGTTTCCTGAGCTGGCCATCAGAAAGCCAAAAGAGTTGCAGTCAGTGATTAAAAGAGAAAAACAACTGCTGTAGTTTTTAAATGGTGGTATGTATGTTTTTTCCTGATTTGAGACGCTAAGTTCATCTGGAAATTCTTGTTGAGATCCGTGAAAGCAGAAAGTAGCATAGGATGCTTTTATGCTGTATGAGAGGGCAGTTGCTGAGACAGTAACTGGGAAAACCACTAGTTGGCCAAGAACATCTACATTCAGTTCAATATGGTTTGTGTTAATACACAAGCACTCTAAAACAAAGAAAGTATTTTAATAAGTTGCATTTTTTACTTTGGACTTTGCTCTTACAGTTTATATTGTTACTGTAATCCTGAATAAAAATGCTGCCTTATATGGTATTGCTGAATTTCACTTACTGAAGATGGAGTTACTTTACTGACATCAAACTGAATTATGGGTATTTTCTAGTTATCTGTTTCAAATCATAATGGTCTGAGACTTGACATGTGGGATTGTCATAATAATACTTCTCTGGTGCAGAAATATGCTCTTAAGATCACGTCAGCAAGATTCATTATTTCTACTGTACCACTATACACTATTTCACTATACCATTACATTCATTTTCCAGCACTGGTATTGACAAGCTATGACTGAAACAGCCCTCAATATGTCAGTGCTGTTCTGTAATGCAATAACCTGTGCAGATTTGAGAAACTCTGTGAGCTGTCTTGCATCCTCCTGTAAGAGAAATGTAATCTTAGCAATGCAGAGCAAACTAATTGCATGTCCAGATCTTCCCTAACACCTTCTGCAATCAGTGAAAAGACTCCTCTTGATTTTCATAGGCTTGTAGTCCAAAGCTCCTGGGAACATTATTGTTCTCAATATTTCTTTGGCAGGTTTTGCTTGGGCTGAAAAATTCAGAAAAGTGGAAGCGTGTGTGACTTAATCTGCCCCTTTTCACATCCTTGGGATGTTACTGCATGTATTCCTCTAGGTTATTTCCCATTACATGCTGTGTGTGCAGGATACTCATATAAACATGGCATTTGTTGGTGTAGTGGCACAAGAATTTGTACTGCTCAGAAGATGGGAAACAATTTCAGCACAGATCTTCAAAGGAGGCCTTATCATGGGGCTGCAAAGCAATGTGCTCTCTTCCATTTATATTAGGAAACCACTGGCTCAAATTGACTTTACTGTCAGCATCAAAAATCTGCTGAAGCAGATGAGACACAACTTTATAAGGTTGTTTACTTTGTTTTAGATTCTTGCACAGTTTATTATTTCTTTGACTGGCTCTCCAGCTTCATGTTCCACCCTAACTGCATATTTAACATTCAGATCCTACTGTTTGTGCTCAGGAGAGTACATATCTTTAAACTGTTGCATCTGGATGTAGCAGAGGTTCCAGAACCACTGATTATCTTCCATCTTTTATCTGTGCTTCAGCATCAGAGCAATGCTGAGTAATGTAAGACAGTGAGTTTTACTCTCTCCCTTTGCTGTGCAGAAAAGGCCTGCCAGTCAACTCATGCAAATAGGATTGGGAAATCAAATTACAAAAAAAAAAAAAAAAAGAAAAAAAAGCTTATATCTGATTATTTCGTTCCTATGCAGTTGTGAGCAGCCATACCATTGGGGATGATTTTAGAAGTCTCTAAAGACTGTTGTTGCACACATCTTACAGACTTTAGAAGTGGAAAAGAAAGTCCTAGCTTTCATTTCAGAAATAGCCTCAAAGTTAAATTTGGTTCCTGCCAAGCTGACTTCTGATAAACTGGAGCAGGGCTTTGAAAGCAACACAGTCCCTTGTATGCTATATGGCAAATAGCCACAAAAATTATTGCTGTTGCAGGAAACAAAAACTCCCCTTCCACTGCTTTTGCAGAACAATGAGCAGGCATAAAGAACGGTAGCAGCTAGAGTGGCTTGGTAGGTTATAGGATGGGTGGGGTTTGAAAAAAGGGTCCCCTTGCCAAGATTCAGGAGAAATTCCCCTTAATTATGATGGCTTTCAGCTGGAAATACTGATTTTGCCTCCTGTACTATCTGTTGCAGCTGTTTCTGCAGAGAATGCAAAAGAAAATAATGGGAGAAATAAACTGGTTTTGGGGGAGGTCTGAATTCTTCCTTTATAAGATTTCACAAGAAAAAGTAGATCTGTCCTGGGGCTCGATTATCTGTGCACTTCACTGTTTTGTCAGCTTCTGTGAGTTTGTTTGCTTTGGTTTTGCACAGTAGTTCAGAGAGAAAGTAAACATCAGCTCCACACTAGTTGCACTTCTTCTGATAACCAGCAATGAGAATGTTTTTCCAACATGTCCCTAAAATCTTAGCAGGTTTTGCCTGAATGAAATAAAAGTAGTTGAATTCTTTTGCTATAGCTTGGCTATAGCTTGTACTTTAGCTGTGTCACTGTTAAGATTCAAAGGATCCACTTTTTATTTATTTCAAGGGCCATTTACACCTCTTTGGCAAAGAAATTGCAGTGTGATAAAAATGTTATCTTCCATCACATAGTGTAAATGTAAACAGCAGTGAGCCCCACTGAATCTTCAAGAACTAATAAAATAAAAATTCACATAATAACAAAACTGTTTCTGGACATAATACTAAGGTATTTGTATATTTATATAAATAGCATTGCATGGTCTCTGAAGACTTTCACAATATCATACAACATAATACTATACAAGACATCAGCTTAAAAACAACTGTTTTATTTCCTTGCAAAATCTCCCAGTATTATATCAGTTAAATTGCCTTCCTTTTGTTTATCTCAACAATTTGCTTATTGGCTTTCTGATTCCTTTTTTCCATTGGCTTTAATTTAAGTGAAAAGATTACTTAAAAAGTGAAAGGACTAATTAAGATCTAAGTAAAAAGATTAGTTAAAAATAATTGTCCCTAATTAAATACATATTCATTCAGCAAAAAACTTAAACAGAGGAACCGCTTCAGTGAGACCTAAATTCTTCAGTTCTGCTTAAAGCTAAACATAGGCTTGTGGGGTTTTTTTTCAGAACAGGCCTGAACACAAGTACATTTTAATGAACTTTCTTGAATCATTGTCTTAAATACCTGCCTAAGTCCTATTAACTTCACTGAGATTCAAGTGTATTGTTTTATGTGTACACTTAAGCGCCTGATCAGGATTTTTCTTTGAACCAAGGCTGAAGTAGACATGGGAATGTTTTGAACTTTTCAGAAAAAAAAGTCAGTGAAGTAAAAGGAACTCTACAGCAATTCTATCCCAGCTGGTAATGTAGCCTAGGGTTTGTTAAAAAATAGAGAGTTATAAAAAGTAATGTTGGAAGATGAATTTGATCTTTAATAAGAACTAAGGCCAAGGGCACATTTTATTTTACAGAGATACATTTAGGAAGGTGTCAGGAACTGCCATGATGAACATCCTACTGAACAACAGATTTATATGAAAACTGGCTTTGAGAATGGCCATCATCCAATCCAGCAATAGTTCTTTCCTGGGGACAAAAGGAAATTCACTCCTAAGAGTCCCTCCCATTTGGTAAATATGGAGAAAGAAATCCTTTTTATTTAAAAGCCTATTTGTTTTTTAACATTCAACAGATGACAGGGATGGATAGATTCCTACTGACTTCAGTCATTACTGGCTTAATACCGTGAGCCTACTAAGAGTTGGTAGCCAAACACTCCCACATTTTTAAAACCAGGAGCAGCCACATGGGACTGCTACCAGCCTCCTGGTATTTATGTCAATAGAACAGAATTTTCTGACCAAAATAATATTGCAAAGATCAGTTGCCAAGGTTTGCATAGTTCTCGTTCCTTGAAACACTGCTGTTAAAAATGTTACAAATACATATGCTTGTATATGTGCATGTATAGGTATGGTGCGTGCAAGAGAGAGATGTGCATGTATAGAGAGACTTTCAGGTTCCACTTTTGTGTCACAATTATTTCTAACCATCTTGGATGGATACAGGAGACCTCAAGCAATAGGAGGATTCAATGTTTCAAGTTTTGTTCAAATGCTGCTTACAGGAAATCTGAATTAAAATATGCTTTAAAAATGTTCTTAGTGCTAGTCCCTTATAAGGATTTTTCTCAAGGCTCTGATAGTAAATGTTCTGTATGAGTTTCTACTGCAACATAGTAGGATAAAAGTGTATTGAGCTTCAGAATGAACCTGTCAAGTTCAGAAAATGAACAGAATGGCACCTTAGTCTAATGTAATTGCTCCCTGTAAATATTCAGAGAGCAAAATCTGATTCAGTAGCAAGTAGCTTGAAGAAAGACTTTTATGCTTGATATGCCAAAACCAAACAGTTTAAGAGGTTAGAATAATAACTAATAATATTTGATACTACTGGAAATATTTTATGTGTGTAAGCAGTGCAGTTCTCCAGCCTGCAGGTGGGATCAAACTGTGCAGCATGGAGAAATTTATGTGAAGATGGATCTGCTAGTTAGAGAGGCAGAATCCTAAACTCAGGACTCATAACTAACTCTATTCTGCCAGTTCTAGAGGCAGACCCTTTAGAGTTTTCCACTCATGTTCCACCATCCACAATAGAAAAGCTTGTACTGTATTAATAGTAATACCTCACATATGTGTTCATATGTTTTAAAGCATTTCTGTTGACTTGTAGATTCCCTGGAAACTTTAAAGTGAGTATACCACAGGAATTTCAATAATATGTCATACCCAAGTTGCCGTTCTGAATAAGGATCATAGCTTTAAACCAGTGTGCTTCTGTTCAGTTTTATACAGTCTGACTGGAATTTCCTTTCTAAGCAAACACTTCAAAGCATGTTTTATTACACTTCTTTTAAAACATTTCAAATTTAAATGACAACAAAAAGAAAACATTTATTGCTCTAATACACAATAGCAAGTGGATATTATTATTTTTTGTAAAGTATTTTAAAAACCCCAAGAACTAAAATATGGTTTGATGATTACAGAGACTTTAGTATATAATTATACAGTGCTTTAATCTATATTCATTTTATACACAAAATAAAGTTCATGAAACAGTAAGCAGCAAACTCTGCTATGTATATGTGTATTAGCTACAGTTAGCAGCCTGATCCAGAAGATGCTGAGCACCCTCAACACATTGACTCCAATCAGTATTAGAAGATGGTCAGCAGCTTCTAGGATAGGGCCCAAATGATGCACTGGAAGGCGTATGTGATAGCAACAACAATATTTTAATGGACATTTTCTTATGGAATCACTAAGAAAATATATTTTAATAGTCATTGATAAGCACCAGCTCACAACACTGCATGTGGCTGCATCACTTGCACATTACATTTCCCAACACACTGCATATACAATACATCTAGAATTCTCAGCACAGAGAGAACTCAGAGAGTTGTTACGCACTTACAAATTACCACAGGGAAAATGTAGGTTTTAGTAGCATTTTCAACAGTGAAGTTGCAACATTATTTTAGTGACTATGTTCCTAGGCAAAGGAAAAAATAAAAAGTAGTCAGTGACATACTTCCTGAAATTTTAATACTGGCTTTCAGGTGTTAACAATCTAAAGTGCTTTCATGTTTCATACATTTTTAAAAATTTGCAATTCATACAAAAAAATCAAAATATTTATAAACTTATTCTATACACTTGTGAATGTACCATTTAGTCTATTCCTGTTTCCTCACCCAAAAAATTGGCATTGCCGTCTCCCAAATCTCTCTTTTGAAACCAAGTCTGTGAGTTTGTTCCTTGAATATAAGCATCCAGAAAATAGCAAATTCCAGGGATATCACTGGGAAAATTTGGTGGAAGCTCTTCTCTTGAGCGAGGTGTGAACACAAAGCCCGGATATTCCTTTAACAACCTAGAACAAAAATGAATCATCTTGATTAAAAATGAATCAGTCACTAATTGTTACTACAAGTGCCAACATTCTATAATTCTTCAAGTACTGCAGGGCAGAATGTAGCAGGGCAGAATGTAGCAGGGCAGAATCTAATTTAATATTTATATGTTATTTACTGATAATATAAAAAAAATACTGTTTATTTGATAACCTTGATAATCTATTAACTTGTGCACCAGTGCAAACAGGAATATTGGCTCTCTGTTTTTGTCTTGTCAATGTTTTGCATGTAAGTGCTATGTTTGTTGTAAATATTTAAAAAAAATTATTTAGTACTGAAAGCTAGCTCAGATTTGCACATGAAACTGGCACCATAATTAAAGTTTCAACTAATGAAGGACTGAAAAGCTTATTAGTTAAACTATTCAGATCCTCTTACCAATTCTAATAATTTTGCTTTTTCACACATGCATCCACTAAACCCAGTGGTCTTCTGATTCTGAAACACAGATTGCTAATCTGTAGGTATAAATACTGATGATTGGTATATAAGCTTCCAAACAATTATTGCAATACACGGGAGTTGTGCGAGGTACCATAATGTTAGCAATATGTGTTTAGAATTGGTGTACAAATCAAAAAGAAAAAAACACTAAACAAAAACGAGGTTAACACATTATTCACTCAGGGAAAAAAACAAACATACCACAACAATAGTAACAATAGTTTAACCAAATTGCCTATTTTCTAGGCACTCAGAGAATTAATTGTCTTTTTTTTTCAACAACATACTCATTTCAAATATTGTCTTGAGATGAATGCACAGCCATGCAGAAATCTATGTATGCCACAAGTTATAGGCAAGTCTTGCGTGGACGAATGATTTTCAGAAAAGACTGTAGTCAGTATCATTCAAAATTATTTTCCGTATGGATGTGGAAAAAAAATCAGCATTGGCCAGCACTGTTCTTCTGACATACATAAGCACCAGCGATGCTAATGCTATCTCTGTATTTGTTTAGAGTGCATGATTGAAAAGGTTACTTACTGCGTGCCTGAATACCTGTGCTACTTTTATGTAAATCACCTATATGAGATAATCTAAAGTTTGGCATTCTGTAAGTCACATAGCACATGCTGCAGGGGATGTCAGGATCCTGATCCAAATTCTCTGTCTGACATTGGACACAGAATCTTGCCACAAGACATTATCAGATATATGGCAGTGGGTACAAGCAGAGTAGGAACAACTGACGGTCCAGGCTGCAGTGAAGGTAGCAGAGCTTCCTTAAAAGGAAAAAATAATTTATATCCATATTCCTGGTAATTTTACACAGCCAGCAATATCACTTTCTTCCTGGTAATTTTACACAGCCAGCAATATCACTTTCTACTAGTAGATTAACTCTCTACAGTTCATTCTTATAAAACTTTTGGCCACTTTAGAAGAAACAATAGTGTCTATCAGCTCAGTGGCATAAAATTCAGACCTGGACCTGGAGTTCAGATGTAGACTGTTACCATCAAATTCAAAACAGTTTCCTATTATTTTGCCTGGCACCTATAAACACTATTCTTGGCCATGAACATGTTGTAAGGTGATTTTTAAGTACAATTAAACAGATAATAAGAAAAGAGTATTAGGTTCGAAGGACAAAGGAAAGATGGTGTATTTCCCATGGGAGAGCCTTCTAGCTGTCTGCATAATCACATAGTACACGTTACTAAGAATGTGTGATCTGAGTGGATAAATAGTACAGCCTAAGTTCCATGTTAAAAGGTTTAAACTGAGCTGGGACCAAGACCTGTATGAACTAAACACTGGGGTGGTCGATTCATTGCAATCTATTCATTTATCTTCCCTAACCAAGAGAATGAAGATGTGTAGGGTGATGTTTAACAATTCTGCAGTCAGGTTGTTACTTTCAAGGGCACCTGCAGCCATTTGGCATCCAGTTCACCCTGAAAGCCACATAGCTCAAAGAGGACCCAGCTATATGAGAGAAGAAAAAAAAAAAGCAAGAGGTGTACAGCTGCAGGGTAAGAAGTAAAATTTGCCCAGGCAGTCCATTTATTTTAAATGTAACATCTGAAAAATAAGTATCAGCTGTTCTGTTTTGCCCTTTTTCTCGCTGCTGCTGGTTGTATTCTGACTAAAAACAACCATGGTGCATTTATGAGCAGTCAGATAAAAAGAGAAAAAGGAAAATAAACAGCAGTATTTCAGAGGGGAGCGGGGAAAGAACAGGAAGATAATCAACTATTACAGTAACTACTTCAGGTGGAAATTTTACAGGTATGAAGCACTGTACCTGTAAGTTGTTGGGCTGACGTTTATTTTTCTAGGTATACTGCAAGATTCAAACTTATTGGCAAGAGTTACGTTATTTCCAAAAAGGCAGTAACGAGGCATTTTAACCCCAACAACTCCAGCAAAGACAGATCCAGAATGAAGGCCAATACGCATCTTTAAATAAAAGACAGAAGACAGCATTATTAGGTAAAATAAAAAGGTTAAAGTCAGTTTTAGAAATTCTTCCTCTATTAAAAAAAAAAAAAAGCACTACTAATATAAATTGAGTTAGTACAGTCTCCTTAAAATGTCTGTATTCTGGTCATCACTTCTTATGGAGAGGAAGCTAGCTGAAGTTTACCTTGCTTTGCATTTATAGTAAGTAATCCTTCATCTGATATGACTGTGATAACGCTGGTCTCTGTGGCAGTAAATTGATCTAGAAACATCAGCAGGAGTTACTATGACACTTGTATACTTTTCTGGGAGGAATTACGTGACTGGTGATAGTTAATGAATAGTACTTGCTTTGCTGTCACAGTCAGAAGACAAGTCTTAGGAAATAGCAAAGACAGTATGTATATGCTGTAGTTCCAACTGAATTCTATTGACAAGGTCGCACATAGGGTAAATCCCAATCCCAGAGTACAGAATTTTGATAAGTAATCAAATTATACAACAGTTGAAACATTCTGATACCTCTTCATTGTAACTCATACTCAGATTTTTGAGTTTTGCTTAGCTGGTGCTGCTTTTAGGTTCCTTTTTTTTTTTTGAGATGTGTTGTTAAGCGCATTATACATATGTAGACATGTTTTCTTCAGAATAGCAGTCTGACACACTAATAGCATGATGTTGGGAAGTTTGTGTATCTACTATCTGTGCTATGCTTTACATATCAAGAGAATAGCATATCACTATGAAGAAGTCACAATTTCTAATTTTGAGTGGAAAAGCAGAAAAGCCTACAACAAAAGCAAAATCCACCCACACAACAAAGATGGCTGAAATATGTACATCAATATATAAGTCTGATTTAAAGTAAGCGGTTTGCAGTTACGTCTTTTTCTTTGACAACTGATACATAAAATGACAGTAGACTGTGTGACATATTTGTTGCTTTGCAAAACAGCCAATGCTTTCATGAAGCATTTCATTAAAATAGATGCATGCTTTCATTAAAAATAGAAAGATTCAATTTTCTTCTAAGAAGCTTCTAGTAGGTATTTATACAATTTTTTTCTCCTTATTTTAATATTACTTTTAAAAATGTAATAGCATTCCTCATTCAAAATTATGGAGGTAGCATTTGCATGGAAATTATAAACAGGTTATAATATTGTCAAGATGTTTCCAGATTTTTTAAGTGTAATTTAATTTGATATTGTGAAATACAAAACAAACGACATTTATTTATAATATAATACTGCTGTTCTCTCTGTGATAAATGTGGAGCATGTAATCCTCTTAATAACCATTTTCTTTGTCTTGGAATACAAATATTCCTTGATCTGAAATCAAAGAAGCCTGAAGTCTTCTAAAGGAACAAATGAACAGAAATGTTAAAAATCAGCAAATGAATGAAATAATGAACTAGGACACCTGTATTAAAAATAATAGGACCCCATTCCAGGACATTTGAACTTAGTAGAAGGTCCACAACATTTGTCATGCACACAGGCTTTTCTCTTTTTTTCTCAGTGAGAGGAAAACCTATATGAAAAGTTCAGTACATGTGTAAGTCCTCATTGAAAGGAAGCCATAAATATAACTACCACTGAATCTAACATTTGCTTTGACAGCATTTACACCATTATCTTATGGTAGCGGCTCAGTATCTGACTGTAAAACTAGAACAGCAACAGAATCCTTTAAAGATATGTGGATTACTGCAATTGGAACGTGTCTTTGATGATTCGTATTTATACCTGTTACTTCAAAAGACTTAGATGTTCTCATTGGGTCTAATTTTGAGAGAGGATTAGTCTTCTCATTAGAAAACAGTAACAGGATATTCCATGCCACTGACAAACTTATTGCTACTGAGACAAAAACTGCAGCATGTCAGTGTGCACCTATTGATTTCACTGCATTTAAGTCTTTTGGATTGATTTTCAAATCTTTGTTTCATCTTTACCTCTCCACAAAACTCTCATTCGTAGAACTAAAAAGGACAGCTTCTCCAGCCATACACACTTGATGCCCCAACTTGACTGAGTTAATGCAATGATACAAAATTTCCTCAAGACAAAAACCCCAAAAGCAACTAAACAATCAAAAATGCCCACTTTAAACCATATAAAATACAATAAAATATATGACCTTGATAGGCTCTCCATGGGGAGACACCACCTCATCTGACAGCTCCATCATCTTCAGGGCCATCAATGCTATTTGAACAGCATGTGTTTCACTTTCTTTGTGTAAACCTCCAGCGACACAGTAGGCATCTCCAATAGTCTCAACCTAAAACAGGCATATTTGTTCCTTACTCTTAGACTGTTTGACATATAAAAGAATAGTCTGTGGCTTCAATAAGAATTGTACCTACATATTGACTGAGTCTTACTTGTCCTGCTAAATTATTTAAGTCATGGGCAAATCCTGCAGTATCATTCAAAAGGAAAAATTGCACAACTTGTGTTTATTGCTGGGCATAATGCTAAAATACTTTTCCTTGCTCACCTGCTGTCAGGCACCCATAGCTACATTAAACACCTATTTACTCCAGATTCACAGCACTGTCATTGAAATGAATTTTTTAAATTAACTCTTAAGTTTGATGGGTTTCTCTCTTGGCTGCATGAATGGCTGATCGTGTTGATTTTTTTTGTTGTTTTGTGATTTATCTTAATATGTCTTTCTTATAATGAAGCTTTAGGGCAAAATAATTTTTGGACTTCTATTATCCTCTGTCCCATTTAGTCTTCCTTTCCTTTCCTGCCCCACAACCCCACAGAAATACAATAAATTGTGTACCTTGTAGACATCTAGCTCTCCACATTGGTAATCAAAGCGAGTATAAAGCTCATTAAGCATGGTGATAACCTGCATAGGTGAGCATTGGGAACAAATGGCAGTGAATCCAACAATGTCAGAGAAAAGCATTGTGACATTATTAAATTTCTTGGCTTGCACAACTTGCCCCTGCCACAGCTGCTGAGCAACCTCTCCAGGAAAAATTGAAAACAGAAGATCTACGGTCTTCTTCTTTTCTTCTTCAAGTGCTTGATGGGCCTGCTCAAGGGTTGCTTTTAGCTTTCCTAACCTCTTCTTCAGCCCATCCTGAGCTCTGGCCTGCTCTCCTATCAGAACAACATCTCTTAATGCATTGTGAATGGGAATATCTGAGAGGTACAATCCACGTCCTGTAAAATCTTCTAGTCTATCCACACAAGGCGATCCCAAGAATAGGATGGCACTGGATTCAAAAATATAGATCATTTGGCCTTTAAGATCCATTACCTGAAACAGTTAAAGAAACAAGAATTCATGCAAAACATGCATGGCAATGGTTTAGAAGCAAGAAGTTTTAGAGGAATTACATTTTGCGGAAATGTAAGAAAATCAGACCGGTCCATAGTCCTTACATTTTCGTTTAGTTGCTTAAGATAAAACATGCAGTGCTAAATCATAGAGCCAACAAATAAGTTTATTTTGCTTGAGCCTTCTGGTACAAAAGTTAGGCCACAACTTTAGGATAAACACCTACTTATGTTTGAGTATCAGTATCAGTTTTAGCTTAAGAAGTAGAGAAAAACAAAAAAAAGAATTTTGTGCATTTTCACCTATTGAGAAAATGTTACTATGGCCTATGAATTTCTGCTAATAACTCTAGTGTTTAATTCATGGACCACTTTCTTTGTAAGATAAAGTGAGAAAATCTGCTTCGATTTTATCATAGGACATTCAGTACTCACTGCAATTTAAAATTAAAGGCATAAATGGCAGAAATATCCCATTTTAACGATCTAAAAAAGCAAAATATTTTGTGAAGTGTTTTTATGTCATTTCTGTATTCAGTTGTGTAATGTGCAAGGTGCTGCAGAGCTACACTTCACATTGCTTTGAAAGACCATTTTTTGAAGAAAACCAGTTACTTGCTAATAGACATTTGCATATGTAAATTCATGCAAAAGCAAAGCAGAATCTACTACCCCTTGTAATCATTAAACTGTTGCCTAGTGCAGAAACGGATCTGAGATGAAGTAGGTAATCAGTGCAACATTTTTTCCCATTTCATTAATAACTGGGTGAAACCTTTATTACCGTTCTTCATTTAAGTTCTTGGAGTGTTGAGTCTGAACTGGTAATTCATCGTGGAGTGTCTCGGGTGTATGTAAGCTGGAATTCAGCTGGGGCCAGTGATGAATAAAAGCAGTCATTGAATATTCAATGTTTTTTACAGTCCCAGGTCATTTGCCACAGACCCAGCTTTGGCAAAAACAGTAAGTAATCCCATCAGCTGAAACTAAGTGGGACCTTTGGCAATTACATCTGATGAAAACATCAGAATATCAAAGATATCAAACTACCAGATACCAAAGGCTGAATGAGCACAGGAAATGTCTAATTCTTTCCCCAAATCCTAGAGCTGTTGTTTCCAGATGATTGAGGGGCACTTTGATAAAGCTTTCCCTGCTTTGTGGTCTTTGTGTTGGAGATGTCTTTATTTTCAGCAGCATGGCATGTCATTGGCTTTATCTCAATTTACTGAGTTTATCAGTATTTCAAAATTATTTTTTTTAGTAAAATCAAGTTAACAGTCAGATTTTACTTGTGTAAAAGTCCTAAAGCAGAATTTTGACTGAATATTGGCTTCAGAATCTGAATTACATTAGAGTGCCCTCAATAAATCATTGTTATTCAGTTGTACGTGGTGTTGAGAGGTAGACAATGCAAAGTGCACCATGTTTTGTGGCTATTTTAACTCTATCTGAAGAAAAAAAATTCCTCACATAAGTAATGGTTATAAAAAGTCTCTTACCATGGATGATTTCATATCAGTATTATCCCATCTTCTGACTCGTACAGTAAACTGCATATTTAGCATTGTCATTATTCCACTGAAAGTGCAGCTTACTTTGGGAGTAAGAATTTCAAAATACTCTTCAAAATTAGGCTTAGCTTGAAATTCTCTCCTGGTCAAAAGTCTTCTTATCCCATTTCCAATTTGAAGAACTGACATATCCTTGTCAAACATAAAATGAAATGGGAAAGTCTTACAGAACACAGAGGCAGGAATCACAAGTGAAGACTGTGGTTTACATGGAGATAACGAAGGTTTTGCACTTTTGACTTGTATAGAGTACAACAAATAAGGCTGATTAGCAAACTCAGTGCAGTCATTGTGAAAACAAGGAGGCATGAGCATCACTTCCACCTCAGTTTCATACAAAATATGAGCTGCTGCTTTAATAATACCAGATAGAATAAGACTCGTAATTTTCTTAGGAAAGAAATAATACACATTTAAGAAGTCCTGATCTTTCTCCAGGCACAATATGGAGGCATCTTCAAGTCTGTCCTTTTTTCCTGCTTCTTGGCTGTGGCCGCTCTGCTTCAGCAGAGTAGTGAAACTGTTCAAGAAGTCCTTAAGGGTTCCTCCAATAACCCCTAATATGTGTTCATCCTCTTCATAGCATATTTTGAATAGCTCTTCACCAAGAGATTCCTGTAGAGACTCCACGGGAACACCTGCATGAAACTACATTTTAGTCAGAACTGCACTTATCACACTGAATCTTAGGCTAACCTCCACTTTTTTTCATGCTAGACCAAATCAAATTAGCAATATCCTTCCCTGATTCAGCACTGACAGCTGAGGGCCCTCTCATTTAGGAGTCCTGCTCTAACCAAAGACATACTTGTGTTGCCTGGAAAACAGGGAGACAATAGGTTGTAGTTCAGAAAGATCCAAGACTCAGTGTTGTTTGTAGAGATGTAGACAGAATGAATGCACGTTTTGGCACAGGCTTTAACCCAATTCCCTTATCTTGATATGAAGAAATAAAATAAGAATTTTAAAAGTTAAAATAAGAATAAAAATTAAGAATAAAATAGGATCTGTGCACAAATGCAGATATAAGTACTATGCCTGATCCAATAAATTAAATGACCCTAGGAATATTCCAGGACACTGAGGCCAACTGGCACAGAACAGTGCACATCTCTGCTAGTAAATTTGTTTAAACAGGATAGCTGCATGCAGACTGGCTGTGGGGAATGTTCCAACTCCCCAGCCGTTACTGGAAATCATTTGGAAGAGTGTTATTTGTCACAAGCCAACTGTGTGCCAGCACCAGGGTAACAGTTTAGGTGTACAGACCATGTTTCAGTTCCTGGAAATGTTAATTTACTATTACAGATGTAGCCAGAGAGTTCCATATTGCAAATTACAGCAGTTCTCTTCCAACAGACTCCAGTCCTTCAGAAGATGAAAAGGATCAAACAGTTTTTCATGAGTATAAAACTGTAACTTATTACTGAATATATGTTACAACTCCCTCTAGATGTTGGATTGTAGGGGTGGATGATTTTATGACAGCTGAGAGATGAAACTCATCTCTTCAGCTCAAATTTTGACACTATGAAATGTTAGTTGCAGAGATTACAGTTTAGGCTCTGTGTTGTCAGTATCACTGCAGCCCTTACGTGGAGGAAATTATTCTTAGTAACAAGACTAATTTTTATATACATCTATAATTTTATATAGATAACTTACATATAATCTATATATTTTTTATATATATATATTATTAAACAAGCTTACATTACCTGCTGCATTAGCATGATCACTGATTATTTTTTCAAAATCTTCTCTATCCCCAGTTTTTCTGTAAAGATCATAAAAATGTAAATAACCCCCCTGAAAGATCAAGGTAAAACATGGTAAAAATAGTAACAGAAGTTAGCTTCCCTGTCTTTAATGTGTACAGACCAAGTTTTGCTGATCAAATAGGCAGGTTTTGATTAATTCAAAATAGGGTCTTGACAGGATCTTAGATAATCCAGTGCATCTGTGATAAATTAAAGTTTTAGTGGTCTGAGCTCAGATTATGGATCGAGGCCAAATGCTATAGACTGTCATTGATTAAAAGCTTTTAGGTTGCAACAGGGCTGGTTTTTGTTTGGTTTGGGTTTTTTGCTTGAAGCCATAACTATATTTCATAACATATTGTAAAATATGATCGGAATTTATATTCAAGCATTTATTGGAATTACATTGCATTACATTCAAAAGAGGTGAGAAGGTATTCTGTTTTGAGAGGAAATACCAATAGCAACTATTAACTTCAAAATTACTTGTTCATTGGTAGTAATCCAGATTCTGTGACACAAAACTGCAGCGCTCTGAATTCTCTGAGGTCAATAAACATCAACCTGAATATCAGACCCAAAATGATAAGAAGGGCATGTAGCTTAGATTAACCTCCATATAAGCAATAAGCTTTTGATACCTGCTTTCTGAATGTCTTCACTTGAAATATCTTAGATATATTTACATGCAGAAGCAATAGAGACATTTAGATCTGTTTTACATTTGCATTATTACATCATTCAGAAGAGCATAGTAATTTTTTGTTTCAAACAACTGCTCCAGGAAGCAACACATAATTAAAGATAGGGAAAATATTCATATCAATAAGCCAGTCAGCAACTGCAATACACATCTGACCAGCTACCTTTCGTTTAGTCAATGCATGTAAAGTGCTTTGAAAATATCAAGTATAATTTAAAAGATACATTGTAATTACCTATTCTTATCAAGGTGTGCAACAGTGTAGTTTCCAACTTGATTATTTTCCTCCACTTTTGAAAGGAGATTTAAACAGAGGGGCTTATTTTTTCAGATGCATTCAATAAATTGAATCCTCAATGTATAATGAGACACTAAGAAATTCTCACTCCCTACAAGGCTCAAATGATTAATATTGGATTAGTACTAAGGAGTGCTGAAAAGCAAGCCGAGTTCCTCCAAAACAGAAAACAGAAGCCAAGTGAGCCCAGTGAAAACATGTATGTCAGTATCTGTAGTGTATGGTTGTTCACTGTATCAGAAGCCAATTTTTTTTTGTATAATACTAATCATTTGCATTTAAAATTCTTTTCCTGGGATCTTAGAAACACTGGGGTAGATCCACATACAATCCTATCTACCTTTCCATTTATGCCTGCGTAGTCTCTTGAGTTCCTCCAAAACATTTGCTCATTTTAAAAAAAGTCCTTGGCTGTTTCCCTGCACAAATGGCTAAATTTGCCCATTAAGTCAACTTTGTGAGAGATTTAAATATTTGTAAATACTTTAAAATAAAATAAATAATTATTAACTTACACTACATGAAATGTTACACACCAATTTGTCAAGATAACTGAAAACAGATTCCAGAAGTCCTGATTCCCAGTTACCACCCGAGTCCTTATGAACTGCCAGCAAAACATTGCTCTGAAGTTAGTTGCAAACCCATTACACATCCCTACCTGGTTTCTTTTATTCTGTGTTTTGCAAGTGTTCTCTGAAGTGCAAGATTAAGCCTTTCAAACTGGGGAAGAAAAGAAGGTATGTTGATTAAAATGTCATTGCTGAAAATTTAATCATAAGAATAACATTTTTATACAGAGAAGAATTACTTTGCTGTCCTTGGGACTAACATCTTTTTTCAAGATGGTATAGATGTTAGAAACAGCATCTTATTTCTGTGTTTGATGTTTAGTTTATGTTGATCTCTTCAGCTCCAGTACCACTATAATTAAGCCCTTTAGCTGATGTGCGCCAGTGGTTGTGCATTTTAAATATAGTGATGCGCTTTACCTCCAAGTTGTCAGATGGCAATAAAGACAGGGCTGCTAAGAAATAAGTATAATTAACCCAACTTTCTATTATTACACATCACCCCCCCCGCAAAAAACACCCTACCATGGATGCAAAATGTAGAAAGAAATCTTTTTAATGTAAAATATTTTCTCCTAACAGAAAAAGCCAGTTATATTCTCCATTATGCCCACAGCAAAACATTAAAAAGTGGCTCTGCTAACTAGTTAACTTTTCTTGGGATATTAAGAGTTAAATTTTTTTCAGGGCAATTTTCAGAAGTCTCAAGATTGAAACTGCAAAAGGTAACAGAGTTTCAAATGCAGCTATAATCCAGATCAAGATAGCTTCTGTGCTTCAGATTACATCCTTTTCTCTTTTCAAGACTATAGCATTTCAAGACAATGTTAGAACCATTTATTTTATATTTGTAGAAAAAGAAGAGTTTTGGCTATGTATGCTGCAAACCCAAATATCCTCCAGATGAAAATCTAGTCACTGTAGATAACCTTTGTAAAAGGATTCCGTAATAAAAGACCCTTTAGAGTATCCTGAAGATTTACCTTAATTCGATTTACGTTAACTTCGATCCCATGGTCCCATATCCCTTCTGTAGTTCCTAGTTAGAACTGATAAAACACTTTCCAAACATGCATATTTTAAATTGTTGGGGCCAGTAGAGGTGTTTTATGTATGTAGTCTCTGATCATTTGAAACCCAAACTTCCCATAAAGAATAGTACTATATTGCCATGATAGAATTTGGCTTTGAGGCTTGCTGTGGTCTGGCTTTTCTTTGGTTCTCATTCCCTGAAGAAACTAGCATTTTCTACTGCATCTTTTACTTGTATTTTTACTTTTACTTCCTATTTTCAAAAGGAAAGTTTGCACACATGAAGAAAATATCATGTGAAAGAAAGGCAATATATTCTGGAGCCTTCTTCCAAGCAAAAATCTAAACTGAACAACTGTTCTATCATGTATATGAACACAATGTAAATTACATCTGTGTATAAACTGGTACAGGAAGTGGAATGCCATCCAGTTCATTACTTGTCTCTGAGCAATGTTCTCTATATTTCTGTAAACACCCAAAGGAGCAAATAAAACAATCACATGCACTACATTATATCTCAGATTTAATCAACAGTTATTCTGGATTCACTGTGCCCTGAACTTCCATGCACAGCTCACTGTTTTCATGAGTTCATGAGTCAATAGGGGTCATGATGCAGCCCCTTTTTTTGAGTTTCCAATTGGAAAGAAGATGATGTTAGTCACTGATGGTTAAGTAAGGCACCATAAAATATCTAAGCAATGAAAAATATGTTTTTAAACAAGCAAACCCCTTCTATGGAGAACTGGGATTGGGAAAATGCTTATGTCTTGACCCCAAATCAGCATGAGAACAGACTACTATACTTGGACAAAGGTCCAATGAATATGACTTGAATAACTGTAAATAACAGTGACAATAACCTTGAGCTTCAGTAGCTCCTGGGGTACATGGTCATAATATCCTTGACTTTACCAAGCTTTTGTCCCAGCTGATGAACTAGCCTATCATGATTATACAATAGGCAGCTGCATACTTTTATACCACTCTTTAAAGAAAAAAAAACCCAATAATTTCATTAAAAATCCAACAAACAACTATATACTAGAAAAGCAATACAGCAATCATGACACCATAGAAAGGGTGCTTTGCCAGTTCATTCTTGAGTTAAAAGTCCTTTCCTTTATATGTTTAAAGATTAGTTTGAAGGGATGAATTTCTTCTGTGTAAGTGCAGCAGAGGTAAAAAGGGGTCTATCAAAAATTGATAATGTACAGTTTTAACAAAAGGGTAATAGATGAAGAGTTGTGAAAACAGATCTGCAAATAGATTTAACCAAGCTCCAGCACATTTAGTAAGGTACACTGAATGTCAAGTAATAGAATTGTAATCAATTGACTATACAGAGTTGGCCATTTGCCATTTGTAGTCCCAATATATACCAGTCAGTTCCTTCATATTTTCCACAGAATTTGAGGCAAGCCCAAGTGTTGAATGTTATGGAGCTTCATTTTTCATGTTCTTTTTACAGAGACAAACCATGGTATTCATCTCCACTCAAGCAAACGACTGTGCATGTACTGTACCTGTTTGCAGTTGAGTTGAGCAGAGACATAAGAATACCTTTGTGGTAAACACAGACAATAATGTTTTTAAAAATAGTATGGCAGGATGTTAGCATCATAACAGGTGAAAACAGCTATTTTAATTATATTGTGATAATGACTAATGTATGTAGCAGTACACATTCAGTTAGGTGAATTGATGACGTGACCACATAATTTACATAATTAGGTAGCAAGGCAAAGTTTCTCTAACTGCATCTCTATGTAAAAAATTGCTACAGAAATACATGGATTTAAAAGGAACAATTAAAATAATAGAGGAAGGTTGCAAACACAAGGCAAAAATAATAGGGTAATACAGTGGAAGGGATGGTGTGAAGTGTACAAAACTGATTGTGGCAAAATTGTATCCAGAAGGAATGGAAAAGGATGAAATGAGGATTTAAACTATGCAGAACTACATAAGAACACAAACTTTGAAGTCAAAACAACTTTCAAAAGGCTCACGTCTAAAGGCTTGCATAAAATGCTTTTTAAATATTTAAAATTAAATGCTATTAAATTATTATTATTACTATGCAGTATCTATTTACCTCAGGAAAGATTAGTTTGCAGATGCTTTCAGTTAATGTGTGCAGGTACACTCTACTTCTGCTCGTCTTCCTTTGTGGAAGTTTTCCTTGAGCATCTTTTTCATGAACTTCTTTGCAGATGGGCAAAGCTGCTCTAGAGCTGTGTTCTGTGCAGTCCTTGTCATGTTCCTCAGTAATGTGACTTTGAGTCAGTAAGGAGAAAGGACATTCCCCTGTGATCTTCAAGTCTTTCAGTTTTGTACAGAACATACTGTACAAAGTCTTTCTCTTGAGATTAAGAGTACTTGGCTTTGCGTTTTATAGTTTTCTGTTTACTAACAAGAGCAGGAGATGCCAGAATAGTAGGTAAGGCAACCACTGTGGAAGATTATTGGAGGCTATAAATCACCACAGGAACAAATGTGTGCCCCTACAAAACAAGAAGAAAGAAAAAAAATTAAAAACATTTATTTTCTCTTCTAAATTCCCGTGATGTGACAGTTTTATCATATGTGCATTAAAATAATGGCTTTCCTGAGCAAAGCACTTAAGCTCATGTGCCATTTTAAGCATGTAATCCCTCCTGACTTCAGTGCTTCAGGTAATTAAAGTTACATGCATGGTTAAGTTCTTGGCTGAATTGGGGCTCTAGTGATTAAGGCAGAGGAGTTGTTTTATCTGATATCTCTTTGGTCACATTGATGGATGAGGTTTCTGAAAGAGTAGAGAGCAAAATTCTAATGAGAAAACCTTTTTAATTCTTCATAAGCAGCTATTAAAAACGACCTGATGTGGCACAATGAAACTGATTTGTTATGGATACTTAAATCTCAATTTAATTGATGACCAAGATACCCTTTTTGTAATAAAGAACTGTATGGCTAAAGTTAGTACTTGCACTTCTGGAACAGCAAACCATCCAAGACCAAAGGTTAGTGCCTCGTTAAAAGCCACTGACTGGTGACAACTACCGTCATGGGAATTTGACCACATACCTGATGTAGTTGCTTGGAAACACCAAGGGATTTTTATGCTTTTGAAGGTGATATCTTTTAAACAACACATTAAAAAAAACGGCTGAACTTTTCATTTTAATAATTGTTCCGTTTGTTACATTTATTTCAGTAAGCCTTAATCTGAAAAAGGCTCTTCCCTTAAGGGCTTCATTTTCTATTGACTGTATCTCATTGAATCAGATTCTCTCATCCTCATATAATACTCTAACAAGGTAATCCTTGAGAGCTTTTGGCGACTCTGGAAGCAGCTGAAGTATTACATTTGTCTCTTGGGAGATCCAGTATAATAACTATTTCTTTCAGAGGCACTATGGCTTTAATCTGCCTGTGCATCACACTAGTTACTCCTGCCCCTGAGATACCCAGAAGACATTTAGGGTCACACAAGCGACTGTACCAGGGTTAAAAATAGCTAACACCCTGATACAGGTTATCAGCTGCTTCTTTTGAAACAGCTTGAATGAATGGCACAGCAGAGGAGTGCTGCAGACCCAGCACAAGTGGCATGGATAAGAGGAGAAACAGGCAGAAGCTACTTTGGCTGGACCTGCTGCTGAAAAAAAATATATTTGGCAGAAAAGGCCCTCTTAAAGTATGCTGTAATACTGATGGTGTCAGGCCAGCTTCTAGGGGACATCTATCAAAATTGTTAAAGTATTATTTTAAGAACCAATAAACATAATGCTAAGAAAAACAGGCTGAAGAATGTTTACATAACATTCTATATTTCTGATTTCAGTTTCTACACAGAAACTCATTTGTTTCTACTGCATGGATATCAGTAATGCTTTATTTTTTATTGCTGAATACTGTTGTGTAGGAAATGAGGCAGTGAAAAATTTCAGGCAAGAACCACACTCGCAATACATAAATATACGTAATACTTTTATTTATAATCTAAGCATTGTTATGTATTTGTAAAAGTATTTTTATTCAGGAGCCATTATACAACCTTGTATTACTTTATTAAAAAAAGAAAAGCAGAAAAGAACCACCTTTTCTGTAATTAGACTGATCTGTGTACTGAAATAAACTGTTAAGGGAAATAGTACCAAAAATATATATGTGCACCATTGTCAAAGGATAAATTTATGGCTTTGATGGATCTCACATATATACTCATGTGGTTTGCTGAATTTGGGCCTTAAATTTTGAGACAAATCTTGAATTTATAACACTACTAAAATTTTAAAATCAAGTATACCAGCATCTTTGAAGAAAAAAAAGTCTGAAATACATTTTTAAAAAAAAATGTATAATAAAACATTTAAAACACCTCCCAGTGAGTGGAATACTACATTTGTATGTGCTGCTATTAAAAAAAAAAAAAAAGAAAAAAAATTTCTCTCTTTGTGAAGAATGTAAGACTCAATTAATGGTTAAATTAGATACCAACAAATATTTACTGCATTTGCACTAAACTAAGAACAAAGGAAGTGAATGACCTTCAGCAATAACCAATAGTTTTCATGTTTGGGGTTTTTTTCCTGCTGGTGAAACTATTTATCTGTTTTTAGAAGACAATAATCTGGAATTATTTGGGGGTTCACTTCCATGCTAGCATATTGTATTTTAATTAAATTACATTTGATGTGGTAGGAAAAATATCCAGGCAGGTAGAATCAGCTCTGCAAAGAAGTGCTGTCATTGTTTTACACCTGGAAAACCTGAAGTCTCCAGAAGCTACCAAGTGAGAAAGAGAGGTCCTAGAAGATGGTCATGGGCCAGGACTTATGCAGGAGCAAAATGGGCACTGATGTGAAGGTCCCTGAGTCGATGAAGCTGCTGGACATGCAGCTACTGTGTCTGCAGCTTCTTTTTGTAATACAGCCTGCCATTCTTTGTGGTGCAGGACATCCACATTCAGCCTCTTTCTGCCCTGGTGGGGACTGGCATCTGTGCCCTTGCTCTGAACATGACCTTGGGCTCCTGCCAATTGCTATTTATGATAAAATCACCATTGATTTGGAAGAAAGTGGAGATCCATGACGTTTCTAGTAATAATACTGTTGTACAAAACCAGTATCATTAATGTACAGATCTTTAAATTCCAAATCATGAAGACACAGTTCCTAAAGAAAGCTTCCCGCAAAACTGTTTTCTTAGTATCCTGAAGTTCTTGTTTTCCCAGTGTCCTGGTTTCAGCTGGGATAGAATTAATTTTCTTTCTAGTAGCTGGTATAGAGTTATGTTTTGGATTTAGTGTGAGAATAATGTTGATAACATACTGATGTTTTCAGTTGTTACTAAGTAGTGTTTAGACTAAGTCAAGGATTTTTTAGCTTCTCATGCCCAGCCAGCAAGAAGACTAGAGGGGCACAAGAAGCTGGGAGGGGACACAGCCAGGGCAGCTGACCCAAACTGACCAAAGGGATATTCCATACCATGTGACATCACGCCCAGTATATAAACTCGGGTGAGTTGGCCCGGGGGGGGATCGCTGCTCGGGAACTAACTGGGCATCGGTCGGCAATTACATTGCGCACCACTTTTTTTGTATATTCCAATTCTTTTATTAGTATTGTTGTAATTTTTATTATCATTATTATTATTTTCTTCCTTTCTGTCCTATTAACTTGTCTTCATCTCAACCCATGAGTTTTACTTTTTTTTCCCCGATTCTCTCCCCCATCCCACTGGGTGTTTGGGGAGTGAGAGCAGCTGTGTGGTGCTTAGTTGCCAGCTGGGGTTAAACCATGACACACAGAAAAAAATGGGATGGTCCTTTGATAACATATATCCCAGTTCAAAACCCGTATCAACTTAATAGGCATAACAATTTTCAAGCAGTGACCAGTTCAAGACTCCTCCTAACCTCTGTAATGACAAAACCCCCTAAACCACATCTTTAAAGAAACAAAGTAGAAAACCTAATTCCATGAGACTTCAAATACTGAAAAAAACATGCATATACTAGGTCTTCCTTTATTAAAACATCAAGTTTGCATCTGGTATCCTAAGTGCATCTTGTACTTAATATAACTAAAATACAGAAAAAAGGTTATAGGAAAACCTGTCTCACTCAAACAGTAATTAGACAGTGATTTTAAAGGTCTGACAGGAGAACAATAATGAATTGCCAGTGTAGAGTTTACAGAAGGAATTTCAGCAGTATAATGGACCTTAAAAAGGTATGAGAAAGATGATGGCACACATCACAGCTTAAGTCAAACATTTGCAGATGTGTTTCAGGAATGAGGAACACCAGCCCTTCCGTTGTTCACAACGTTTTAAGACATTTTCTGACCATAAAAAAAAAAAAAAAGAAACATTAAGAAACATGGGAAAAGGTTCTGGGTTTAATTCCTCTCCAAACATGCTTTAAGAGAGCTCATCCCAGGGGAGCAGCAGTGTTTAATGTGAATTCTCCATCTCTGCCATATTAATTGCTGTCATAATTTACGTTGGGAAGCAAATTGAAAATTAAAATTAAATAATCAGCTGTGAGATCAAACTACAAGCAACCAATTTATTCAGTGTCTGGCTGAATGCAACACGGCACTATGCCACTCAGAAAATGAAGATGACTTTACATAGTATAGTCATAGCAGCAGAATAACTTCACAGTGCTCAAAATGCTTTGTGCAAACATTTCATTGTATACTTACATCTATACTTGTCTTACAGCCAAAATGCCTTCCTGTATGCTTATTTGTACTAGTTGCTTCTGAATATTTTCCTCTGCTAAAACATTTCCTTGACA
Organism: Haliaeetus albicilla; assembly: GCF_947461875.1. Taxonomy (NCBI): domain Eukaryota; kingdom Metazoa; phylum Chordata; class Aves; order Accipitriformes; family Accipitridae; genus Haliaeetus; species Haliaeetus albicilla. The sequence goes on along the minus strand of NC_091483.1, from coordinate 37,260,706 downwards.
GTGCCATGAAATATGGTGCAATGAATCAATCACACAGCAAAACACCCTACTATTAACACAGCCATTTATAAGAATTAAGCAATACCACTTGTTAACAGTAGCTAAAGGTGGTTTATAATTTTAGCTTATGGACATGGCACAAAAATTAGAAGCAACATTAAATACTTTTTTCTTATTATAAGCAGCATCCTTAGCTCAGAGTAGGACAGAATATGGTATTATGCTATAATGTCACTTTTTTATTTTTAATCATACATACCACTTTGTTAGGTGAACTGCTGCATGTTGAGCAAGAATTTTAAAAAAAAAAAATTAGTTTGTTTTGCAGCACTCAGAAGATACCACTGACTGGATCTAACTTTCTGCAGCATGAGAGTGATTACAGCACTTGTAGGAGCTCAGTGTGGTCTGGGAGCCATTGCCTCAACAGAAGCAGCTGTTAACTTCTGTCTTGCCTTTATGTAAAACGGAGGCTTGCAATTCCCACTCAGCTCTATAATCTCTGTGGGATTCAGAAACTATTGCTTTTTGCCCCTTACCAGTTAGTAGGCCTCTGCACAGAGCAAGGCAGGAACTGTTACTTTTACGCACAGGCAAAACACAAGCAGCTTCTAGTGAGACAGGTTAGTACCCATCACCCTATCACTGGCACCTCATTGTGGATTCAGCTGTTGTGCCTGTCAGCAGAGAAACACAGGGAAAATAGCTAAATCCTATCATTTTGTTTTATTAGTCTGAAGTGCAATATCTGCACTTTATTTTTTCTGCTTCAAGTGCTGTGTGTAGCAACAGAATCAAAGCCCTGGTGATTTGTCTGTTTCCACGGATTTTGAGGAGGCCTCTACATACACAGAGAAAATTGCTCAAGTCTGCATCAATATATAAGTTAATATTTTAAGAAGTCAATACAAGTATTTATTAGTCTTATTAAATCCTGTACAAATAAGTAGCCTTTCTTCGGCTGCTCTATTGTAAAATGTGTCCAGAGTGCACAGACCTTCAAAGCATTAATTTGTTTGGGTATGGCTGCTTGGAGAGCACAAGATGTAAGTAACTGGAGGAGACAGGCAAATCTGTTTACAAGTTTCTAAGTGGTACTGAGTCATACCTAATAGAAAACTGCCAGTTGTTGACTTAGGTAGAGGACATCTTGGAAAAGATGTGTCCTTGGGAAGAGGAGTGAGATGTTTTCCTTTATCTCCCCAGTCAGAGAATAAGCCATCAACTGAAATTTGAAGATGCCTCATTTATCCCTTTCCAGTAATTTGGTCCTGTCCTTAACACAGTAAATACATTTGCTAACCTACCTGGGGATAACTGTGTCATTACACAAGAATAATTTAAAAACTGTATCATATGTAACTTGCATATTAGGTAAAGTGCACAGTAGGGATAGGTTTTCTAAATCTGCAGCAGCAACACAAATGTGATTAAAATATGAATCAGGCCAAATTGCATAAAGAATATAACTCTATAAAAAGAAAATTGCAAAGCCAAGGAGTTGAGGTCTAGGAAATCCCAAATACAGGTGACCATTCAATCCGAAATCATTACCTTTATGTAGATATGGGCTTTACTTACATTACAAAGTAGGACCTTTTTTTCCAGCAAGATTCTAGGCTCTTTCACAGCACAGTATTTTGCTACTTGAGCAAAGGCAATAACTGATGAAAGGGCTGTTGTCCTCTCTTTAGATCAGGATGAGACATGACATTGGACAGTGAACTTCACTATAATCTACTGGTACCCAAGAAATTACTAGATTCAGCAATCTCAAATTCCACTCGAGCTCTCAAAAGGAATATGCTTTGTCAGGCATTAACTTTTCTGCTTGTTCCCCCAAACTTCAACCCTTCTTTTTGACAAGTCATCCCTAGTTCTGATCTGTCTGTATCCCAGAGCCCTTTAGAGTAGCCTTACCATTTTTTCTCCAAAGCACTAATTGCCATTGTGTGCTGTGCAAGCCCAGTTCTAGTGTCCTTACTGCCAGACATAGCTCTGTTTGGGGCTATTTCTAAGAGTATACTCAAAACTTTTCTGTAAGTCACAGCATACCTTTGATAGTAAGGAAATACCACAGCACACCACCGCACTTACTGAACTATGTAGTGGAATTGCAGTGATTACCAAGCTAAGTACAAAGTAGTAAAGCGGCTATGACAAAATAATACAAATCATAGCAATCAGTTATTATTTTAACAGTCCAAACATTTTAGTAAATCCAAATTCAATGTTGCAACTTGTCCCAGTGACTACCCTATATGACTGCTCAGGGCAAGCTAAAAATCTAGACCATGCTTACAAGAAAGACCTTATCCCACATAATGTGGAATTTCTTCACCTTTTCTACCTTTTTCTCTTTATGAAGTGTTTTAAGAAACAGAAGCACTCTCAAGTGTTTCCTCTGTGCTCCAAGTCGAATGGATTGTGATCTGTGTTGCTGCAACATTAGACAGCTACCAAGCCAGGAGATTAAGAAAACAATTACTTTTGTTTTCTGAGAAGAAAATAAGTTATCTCCTTTTCCATCCTGTCCCTATTGTAATCAGCAGAAAATAGGTTTCACGGAATACATAAGTAAACTTCAAAACTGCTAATATGTCTCATTTTAAGGTCATCATGAGACAGACATTTCTGCTGCTTTAAAATATTACCATTTGTGTAATAACACTAAGCTTTATACCTTGATAGAGAAACCAGTGTTCTTAAAGACAGGGAAAACCCCTAGTTTTAAAGTATCACTGAATTTCTGATACTGATTTTGTGACTGACTCATTTCCCTCTAATGGTTTGAAGCAAATCCCTGGATCCAAATATAGCCCTGGGAGAAGCCCAGACTCCAGATGTGAAAGTTATATTGCAGCCACATCTCTGGTTTCAATTAAAGGCACGGGGGCAACCTAATTACTGCACCCCTGTTTTGGCATGTAGCTAGAAGAAGGACTGATTCCCAAATGCTGCTTATAAAATATATATTTGTCATTTTAAGTATCACATGTACTTTCATAGGGTAAATATTTTTCCTATGCTAGGACCAAATATCAGGGAGGCACGCTGAGAAGATAGCGTGGGAAAAATACTCTCTTCCTGTGAGTCAACCCTATCTGTGAAAACACTCCATAGCAAGCCCGGCAGGCAGCCTCATAGCACCCGATTCTCTGCTTCCCGGCTCCCGCACTCAGGCGGAAACAGCAGCCCTTGGTTGTGGCACGTCCTTGCACCCTCACCCGGTCCGAAGCATGGCTTGAACCACCAGCTAAGCAACTCGTGATGGAGACACTACCCCTGAAAATCCCAGCCTCCTTACACTGTGGGAGCTCTTGAGGTTGACTGCTCATGAGCATTTTTCCTGAGGCAGAGCTAAAGATACCTCACAAACACCAGAAACAACCGGCTGTATGTAACCACAACACATCATTTCAATTGGGGTTTTTTGGGGTTTTTCTTGAGAAATCCTGATATTGAACTGACGTAACTGGCGATACCTCAAGTGATCCGGGTACCCAGATGAGGAAGCAATTGAAACAGCAAAACCAAAACCAATCCAAAGTGTCTGTAAACTATTCTCACACTTCAAAGGAATGTATTTTAAATATAGCATTTAATCTGCATTTGCAGTCCGTCAAAGTACAATACTATCATGAAAATTGTAAGAGGAAAGCTAAGAAATAAATTTATGTCTTCAGAACCCTTTCTTTTCAAGAATTAAAATTTGTTGTGAGGACATGCGGTGTCCATGACAGTTAGCAGGAGTTAAATGTGAAGACTGAAGTCTTGCCCATAGCCAATGGAATGTAAATTAGAATCCACAAAGGAAGGGCTGTGAATTCTAGAATATGAAGTCATTGTTGTGCCTACTGATTCCTTCCAAATACCTACTTACTGCTGAATCTCTCAAACTTACCAATGCATATAACTTTACTCATTTAACTGGACCTCTAACTTCAAATGTCTGCAAAATCTGATTTTTATTTAGTTCATAGATCAAAAGTTTTTTTAGGAGCAAAGACAGTAAAAAATAATCGTAATTATTCTATAGTAAGAGTGAAATCTAACAACTTTTTATCTCACCCTATTTTTTACTGAAATCTTTAGCTAGTATTCATGACTTAGCCAGGATTGCTGCATCTTCTATAATAAATGAAACAATAAACTATTTAAAAATTCCAAATTTCTAACGCATGAAGTAACTTCTCATTTGAGAACCATGGTCTGGATTAACTGTGAAGCATCTTCAGAGATGATAAAATAATTTTCATACTTCTTCAAGGACTCTTATCTTGCTGAGACTTGTACATGCATGTATTCATCTAACTGAAGTTGAATGTGGGTAACTGTTTACACAACTGACACAAAGGTTTGCATAAATAGCATTATTGTTATTGTTTTCCCAAAGATACTGGAGCATTGTAGAGCAATATAAAACATTGATTGTAGTGTCTTACAACAGTGCATATGGTTAATTATTCCCTTTGTGTTCACAGATTTAAATTATAATGGAACAGCAAGCTTTATAAATAGAAGTACTAAAAGTTTTATAAATAAAAGTACTAAAAGTTTCCCTGAACTCTATAGATCTTAGAGAACTGTTTGAAAACTAGGTCTGTAGAAAGCAAAGTGTTTCATTAGTAGATTTCAATCGCAGAGTTTTCTGAGTGAATATTTGCCACCTGCCACTACAATGTCTACGAAATCATTTTCACACCGAAAATCACTGACAACTACCTTTCATATTTATTCGTAGTTAAGCACTCATGCCAACTCCCATTGAAATCAATAGCAGGTTTCCGGATATAGCAGGAATAGGATTAAACCTAACAAGTCTGTGACAACAGTGTCAACAGAAATACTGATTTGCATGTTTTCTTATTTTTGAAGCAAAACACGGCCTTTACTTTTTTAATCTTGGGTTTTTGCAGGTAGGTGTTCAGATGTATGGTAAACACAGAACTGAGGTCATTTGAGATTCTGGAAAAGTTAAAAACTATGCATGGGAAGCTATAATATCACAGGAACTTCTAATTAGTGAAAATGGTTTATCCTGCAGCAGCAAAGTCATGTCCTTGTAATTTTTCTGATAAGGAAAAAAAATATATTGATTGAAGAGGTGTACTCAACGAGAATAGATGGTTGAGGAGGTGTTTTCACAGCCATCATGCAGCTACTGATTCTGCTCTAGCTGGAGCCCATGGCAAAGAAAGCAGCTCTGAAGAAGAGGAGAAATCAGCTACTTTCCCAATTGTTCTCTTCCATGGTATCTGCAGGGCAGGACCAGCAGGCACCTTCCTTTTGATTAAATGCTTACAGACATTTTCTGCTACAAAATATGTTTAAAATAACTGAAATTGCTGATTTGGCTATGTGCACTGAAAATTAGTACCTTCATTTTTTATTTTGCTGATTGACTTGTCATTTTTCACACAATATATGGGCAGCTGTAGGTATTCACAGCCCATCCCTTTCAAAATCTGCTATTTTAAAAAACATTTGAGTACACAAAAGCAGTGGATCTTACCTTTGAAAAGTACAGTTCCAAAGGCTATCAGCACATCTCACGAGGCTGAATGCTCTAGGAATACATTACAATACCAGTTTCCCTGTTGAGTATATCACTTAGTTGCTTTTCAGTACTCTTCCAGAAAATACAGCAGATACGCATTGAAAGCAGAAAAAGCTAAGTAAATATGGTAAATATGTGAATTTATATTGTCTTTAAAAACACAGGCTTCTTTTTTCACTAAAAATGATGAAGCAAAGTAAAGATAAGATGTTTTATAAAATACCAAGCTCGCACATGTGGTATTCAAAGAAATTAATATTGTTTATTAATGACAGTAAATATGCACTTAATGACTAACACTAGCCTTCTGTGAGTGTATACCACCTCTGTAACAAAACTAAAAAATAAATAAATCAAGAAGCAGATTTTGGCTTCCTGTAGAATGTTCAATCTGTGATGCTTGTTATTGTCTCCAGTGCAATTGCTGGAGTTATCACAGCTACTGATCTTTCAAATCCTTCTGTTCCATTTATCCTACTTTTCTTTTAAGCATGTGAAAGAAATCAAATTGCATGCACAGAGTGTTTCTCAGATTACTTTTGCACATGAAAAGTCAGCACATGCAAAGCGTGACCAGCAGGTCAAGGGAGATGATTCTGCCCCTCTACTCTACTCTCATGAGACCCCCACCGTACTGTGTTCAGGTCTGGGGTCCTCAGTACAAGACAGACAGGGACCTGTTGGAGCGAGTCCAGAGGAGGGCCACGAAGATGATCAGAGGAATGGAACATCTCTCCTATGAAGACAGGCTGAAAGAGTTGGGGTTGTTCACCCTGGAGAAGAGAAGGCTCTGGGGAGACCTTATTGCAGCCTTTCAGTACCTAAAGGGGGCCTACAGGAAAGCTGGAGAGGGACTTTTTACAAGGGCATGTAGTGATAGGACAAGGGGTAATGGCTTTAAACCAAAAGAGGGTAGATTTAGGTTAGATGTAAGGAAGACATTCTTTACTGTAAGGGTGGTGAGGCACTGGAACAGGTTGCCCAGAGAAGTTGTGGATGCCCCATCCCTGGAAGTGTTCAAGGCCAGGCTGGATGGGGCTTTGAGCAACCTGGTCTAGTGGAAGGTGTCCCTGCCCATGGCAGGGGGGTTGGAACTAGATCATCTTTAAGGTCGCTTCCAACCCAAACCATTCTATGTTTCATTCTACAATGACAGCAGCAGGGAGAAGGCAGCATGCAAAACTAACTCAGGTAACTGCCATATTCACCACATATTCTGAACGTGGAACTTCCCCTTGGCCTTGGTGGCAGTTTGATGTAAAGACTGAGGAGAAAATGTGGCCCTGTGGAAAAATAAGCTGAAAATATTTATGGGTTATTCAGCTTTGACACATCTATTTAAAAACAAAAGGAATGTGTGGGACAGACTAGCAGAAATCTAGGTTATTCAGATATAGAAATATGAGATCCTTTAAAAAGAAATTTCTCAAGTCATTATTAAAATGTAGCTTCTTGTTTTAATAATATTTTCAGTGACAATCAGAGGATCATTGAGACATTGATCATGATGCAAAGGAAAATACATGACATATATGCTACTTTTCCAAACCTGCAGTAGTGCTAAACAACAGAGAAAAGATCCATGCTTATAGCTAAAAAATATTATCAAGTAGTAGAAGCCTTGGTCAGTGCTGCTCCCCCAGTTATAACAGATGCATTTAGAAAGATTCAGCATGTTTCAAACAGTGCATTATACTGATTCAAGTGCATTAGCTGTTGAATTGCAGCTCCTTGTAACAATATCAAAGCTGAATATTAAATCCCACAAAAATAAAAATAATGTCATCCAGCTTTTTTGAAACTCTAGTGTCTGCTTCAGTTCTGGGTATTTTAATGCCAGAGTCCTAGGCATAGACTGGCACAGAAACATATGCTTGGCTCGAAATGCTTGTAAATTCCATTGAAATTCATTGATTTCTGTGGCAGGCATTTCAGATTAACAGAGATTAAACAGATTAAAAGATTTGGAGGAATGGAAATCCAAGAAAGGGTTAACAAAGAACACAGTGCGGATCTCTGATCAGATGTTCCAATCACCAGCCTCTAATTTGAGCTACGAATTCAGGGTTTAAATATGGAGGTAAATTAAATGTATTTTAACCATAAGGTTTCTCCTTCTACTTTTTCCACAAACTTTTGTGACTTTTTGGGCAAGGCCCTCAAGTCTTTCTCTCATTGGGAAAATGCAGATAATTTTTCCATAAAACAAGGGAGATGATTTCACCAGAGGACTTGGATTTTCCAAAAGACTAGAATCATATGAAAGACTCTTACCAAAAAAATATATTTGTCATCCAAACTAATATGCTTCTGTGGTACAGAACCTGAACTTTGTGCATTGTATGAACCACAGAGTAATATTCCTAGAGTTATTCTAGGTAGAGTACCTAGAACTGTCCACGGTTCTTCATCTCACAACCTGTATAACTGCATTGACTGCAACGATGTTAACATCACAGTATTCTTACCAAAGTCTGAAAGATCAAAGCTTTCCTCCATTTCTCAGATAGCATAGTTTTTCTCATTTATCGTAGCATTATTTTGCAATATCTGAGAGAGAAAAAGGAGAGAAGGGAGATACAGACAGAATAAAGGAGCAAGGAGGAAAAAACAGAATAAAGTAGAGAAGGAAGCCTACAGAAGGACATGAGAATTAAAAAATCCGTAAGAAAGAAGGAAAACATGGGCAATAGAACAAAACAATTTGCAAAGGCACAAGACAGTTCTCTTACCGATATACTGCTTTTTTTCTTGCGGATTGTGACAAATCCACTGAAGTATGGTGGGTACTTACACAAATAATTTTTCTGTAATCTGTCAGTATAGCCTATAGAAAATGTTGAAATGATAATTTCAAGGAGCTTTGCAGCAATATTTTAGATTTTAGGGGAAATTTTTTCATGGTAGTTACAGCTTGTGTTTCAACCAACTCTGTTGGTTATATATTACTCTCTGTTGCACAATTAAGGAAAGATATGTGTTTATTGCCCTGATTTGGCTGCCAAGATCCAATTTTTAGTTTCAGTGTTTTACCTCGCTGGCATCTAATGGGAGGCAGGGACTGACATACCATGTTTTGCTGCACTGTTTGATGAGGTTACCCTGTGTTAATAAAGTAGCAAAAACTTTCTAGAATTGGACATTTCATATGTTATTTTCTAGTATTTTGTTTTAAATGGCACTGATTTGTAAGTTAAAGGCCAGATACACGTCATTACTGATTTAAGGTTTCATAGTTTTACATTTTATTTTTTAAAGATATTTATTTCACTTCTCTTTTATAATATGTCTGTAAGGAACCTCTTTTCTCTCTCCATCGAGTCTTCTCAAATACCAGTTAGTGCTGCACAGGCATCTGAGACCCCAGGATGGAAGCACTACTTACCTGGCTTCCTTGAAGTCCCTGACCTGCATTCCAGTGAGGCATCATGGAACTGCACTACTGTCAGCAATCACCAGTAACTGCAAACCAGACGTTCCTCCCACTGCGTCACAGCAGAAGGTAAGAGACTGTAAAGGCACTCAGTTCTTAGTTCAAGGTGTGGCAATGTATGCTTCAGTGCTGGGAGTCTTTGGGTGTCAGTCCTCAGGCACAATGAGGACGGAACACAGCTTGAGAGTCTTGCTCTAGAGGCTAGGGCTGCAAATGAGAGCATCAGCTAAAGAGAAGTAGCAGCAGGTAGGCATATGGAAGTGACAGCTGACCAATGGACATTAAGTGCCAATCATCCTTGAAGGCTGAAATCTGAACCCTGAAGTGGCAGGCAATGACTGTAGAGGGTCTTGGCTGCATTGCCCTTACTGAGGTAATGGGGTCATCTCAGATTTACTTTGTTGAGAACCAAAACTAATATCAAATCTAATTGAGAAGCATCTTTGTCTCAATACTTCAGCCTGTGCAATGATAGATAAACTACCCAGATACCATAACACTCACTTTTAGTGTAGGAGCTGTTCCACACCCAAGGCCCTTCAAGTACTATTTCCCACCAAACTGTTAAAGAACAATCACTCTGTATGTTTTGTTTTCTTAATCTGTAAAATGGGTATCGACACTGAACTTCTTGATAAAAGAAATCCCATAACAAATAATAGGTTCCACCTCTGTGTTTGTGTATGTGCACAGAAAGGGGATGCTACATAGGAAGTTCTCTGTTTTTCTAGAAATGCATGAAATTCCATGATGAAAAGGCTGAGAGACCATGTGTATAGTTGGAGCAGAGGGAGGGAACGAGAGGCTTGAGTTCCTAGAGGACATAACCAGAGACCTAAGTTTAAGGATAAAGAAAGGTAGTATCTCTTTCATGAAGAATCTCCTGCCAAGATGAAGACAATATTTTAAGCCTTTTGGTATTCTGGACCATCTGGAAGCACCGTGAATCTCATGGAGTGTGCACTCTCAGCAGGTAAAAAAAAGGGGGGGGAGGAAAGAAAATTTGCTGAACTGTGTATAGTCTTCCTTTACATGGGGTCAGAAACCTTCAACATTTCTGCTTACAGATTAGGTGATGCTGAAAATTCAAAACATTTGTTTTAAATATTTTTACCTGGCAAGTTCCGACAAGACAAAAGCACTAACTTCACAAGTGTGACAAGTGTCTCCTGTGACAATGGAGAAATGAAGTTCTCACAGTATCACAAGTATCTTTGCAGAATATTCATGTTGTAAACCTTTGCTCTGGGTTTTCAACTCTGTTTATAACAGGCATCTAAATCCCACACTGCCCATAATATATTAAACTGACAACAGGACTGCATTCCTAAGTAATGCAGCTTCTTTCCTGAAAGACAGAGTACCAAACCTAAGCTTAGCATTAAAGATCTAAATGCCTTTATTAATATTTTACTAAAGATTATGAGTGTTTTCCATGGTTGTAGAGTAACAGTTGAGAAAGAAAAAAGTGAGGATATGTTATATAAATACTTGCATAAACTGCCTTTTTTTGCATATTTATTCCAGCATTAGACAGATCAGCCATTTACAATACAGTACATTACAGCAACTGCAATAAAATCCAAGAGTATTTTTTTTTAAATACATCAACCCCATTAGATGCTTTTCTGCCACTACTACTCTCATTGCAGTTTATCTGAGTTTTTCCCTATTCCAATTTATTGCTACGAAAAATCTGCCCACAACATGGGCAGGGATAGATGTTCTTTTTTAGCTTTTGCTACATGTAAATCATAATCCTGTATTCCATCAGGACTCCTTGTTCTTCACTGCTTCAAAGCCTATTTGAAAAGATACTTTTACATTTTAACCCCCCTCTATCTATCGCTTAAACCTATTTTTGCTTAGAACTTAGCATTGCTTAGAACTGCAATTTTCAAAGAGAAACTGGAAGGAAGATATCATGAAACCACATTTTATATATTATATTATATTAATCAACAGTTTAAAACATTTTTTACTGGTATTTGCTAGTGCCAGTCTCTAATCTTCCAAGAGAATAATTATTCTGTCATGATGCCTACCACTATCTCATGCATGGTACAGTTGTGCACTTCAAACTTTGACTAAGCTATGACTCTGTTGGTTCTAAAATTTACTATGGTTATGGTCAATGACTTTTTCCACATACAGTTGACTATCATGCTGCATCTCCCACAGATCTGGAGCATGTGACATGCTGAGTAAGTGCAGAGCTGATCTATGTTGATACTAATTTTCAGATCAACTGTAGATTTTCAGAGTGATACTACAAATGTAGTCACTGCCTCATGAGCTTATCAGAATGTTTTGCAAGCCATGCCCAACTCATGACTGAAAGATTGGTCTCTTCTATGCTATTTCATTGCCACCACACAACCAAATGTTTTTTGTCTGGGAAGGGCACAATTTCATCACCTTTTAGCATTCATGTAGGCCACTATTCAGTCAGTGAGATTGATAACTTGGTCAACATGTGAAAATTCTTATGGAGCCTTTGCTTAAACTCAATTACTGGTATTTAACCTTCTGTCTAGTGAGTTCATCCTTGGGCAGGTTGCTCAGCAGAGAAATTGTGCCAATGTTATCTTGCATTCTGCTTTTTCTCTATTGCTGTTGCTAGGTGTATTATTTGTTTAACCTCCCAGAGGGCCTAAATTAAGACCAGGGCCATACACAAATATACAGTAAAAGATGATGTTTGAGCTGAAGGGTTTGCCCTCTGAATAGCTAAGACAGAAAAATGGGATATGAAAGGAAGCATTACGATGTTTCTTTTAGAAGTGGGGAAATAAGGCATGCCGGAGATCACAAAAGAAAGACTGCAGCTGAGCTAAGAAGTGAATCCAGATCTCTCGAACAGAGTTGCACCAGTCTTTTTGGCCAGGAGTTTAGTAGATCTGAGTGATTTACAAAAATCAAAAATTATTTATAAAAATTTGCAGCCAGATTTAAAAAAAAATATGAGATTGAAACACTTGCACATTTCTACAAGTGAAATTCAAATAGATTTTGCAGGTAGGATTCATAAAAGGGTGTAGGTGCTACATATAAAAGCAGAACAAGGAAGGTGTCCTTACCCTATAGCTTCATGCCTGACACACACCAGGTTTAAATTCATTCTCTCATTTCTGAAGGCTCTGGATTGCTTATAGGAAAGGCATTTCCTCTTGGCTGGTTTTATTAATATCATGCAACCTGTTTGGGAACCTTTAACTTTAACTGCATCAAAATAAGCATTTAATTCAATCTAAAATTAATAGTAATTATTCCTGTCATGATTTCCTGAAGTTTTTGAGAAAAAAAAAAAAAATCAGTTCCACATTGACCAAAAGCCTTGCTAAGCTTCTTAAGCCACAAGACTATCCTTCCTTTCACACCATTCTTCCCACATGGAAATTGTAAATTCCTACCTCTAAACATGCTTTGTGAATTCAATGGACTAATGGGTATATTTTCACCAAAATTTGAACAGTTTATCAATCCACCAAATATTTTTCTCAATATGAGGAGAGTGGTTTTGCACTCTCAGCTTGCCAGTGCAAATACACAACTATGAAGACAATTTCGGCAAAAAGAAAAAAAAAGTAAATTTAAAGTTAGATTGATGCATGCTTTCTCCAAAGTCATGGAAATTTTGCCATTTTTAGCAGTGCTATTTAAAACAGGAACTGCATTGAGTATTTTAGGCTCCAGGGTGCCTGCAGTAAGGACGAGGGAGCCACATGGCTATTAATATAAGCAGACACCCCTCCCTATTAACCAGAAGACAGCAACTGGGTATATTGTCTTGTGTTTTCAAATCACAGAAATAATTATGAGCAAATGCAAAATCCCAATTTTTCCAGGCAACAAACTGGAAATCTTGCTGAGGTGTTCCTCCACTGTAGTCAGCCTTTTACTAATGCTCTTTCATGTGTGAAGAGTTTCTGTATTTGCCGAGGAGGGAAATCAGCTCTCCCTGAACAACTTTTGTCAGTCTCCATCAGTATCAAGTGCCAAGTGAAATGCAAGGTTAAAATGAAATTAAACACACGTTTACCTTGGTCAGCATTAGAAAGGGACTCATCAAAACTCTCGTCTAATATACCATAGAGTAACCTGTTTCGGGGATCTCAAAAATAACTGTGCTATTATTCATTGAAAGTGGAGAGTTTAGCAGCAACTACTGTATGTGGCATTACAGAAACTCTAAGTTTTACTGCACCCTCTGGAATTGATGACATTCTAGAATTACACCAGGAGGATTCCCACAATATATATTTTCCCCAAAAGAGTGATACTTTTTTGTTCTGAATACCTTAGAATGGGGCTGAGGAAGAGGTTCACTTCATAAATGTATGTTTCTTTCAATTTCCATTTGTGGAGGAGAAATTAATCAAAGGATTTTAGCACATTGCCTTATAGTAAGAAATTTTTACTCACACTGAAACAATTGGATGACTTGCATGGCATATTCCCTGCAACTCTTTTAACACAAATAGCTGTCTAAGGGCTAGATTCCACAATGCTTGATAAAATCTTTGGAACTGGTTCCAGTCTCCTCCATGATGATGCACACACCCTGCTTTCTAGATTACAACCCACACAATTAAAGCTCTCTTCCTGAGCCACTGCATGGCTGACCTATTTTCCATATGGACTTAGCTGAAACAATCAATGGGCATAGCCATGCGTAAAGTGCAAGGCATAGCCAAACAGTCCCAAGAGAGGGTTTCAGACAGCTCTGTGCCCCACAGCCCCAAGCTGGGATACAAGTCTTTGGGCATTTTTCGCCTTGCCCTAGAGCAGAGAAAACATGGCCTTGGCACTCAATCAAGGACAGTACAGCATTCCATTCACATTCAGGCAGATACATATGCATAGGAGGTACAGACAGGGGGTCTCGTGAAAGAAGTACCCTCTCAGAAATAATACATAAGGTCACAGCTTGGTTATCGTCTAGGCTTAGTGTGCTGCCTGTAAGAAATTAGCCTACTGGTACTGACTTGCATGAGGAGGTGGCTTGTTTGAATACTTCTGCTAGCAGGGCACCATTCTCTTGGAACAGCTACTTCTAGTATGAATATGCAAGAAGAAAATCAATTCAAAAGTTGGCTTTAAGTAACTCAAAGGAACTAAATTAAGGAGTCAGAGCAGTAAAATCAAGAATAATGGCTACCACAATACTGCCAAGTTCAAGGAGCAGGGAGGGTGCCTAAAAGTAGCAGGAACGGGTCGGAACTATGGAAGCGGGCATTTCAATCAAATGAGAATGTTAGTTAAAATACTCCGCAGTTAAATGTGAAAGCAGAAATATTCTTAGCAAGGGCATTGATTCCACTGAACAAAACTATCATTTAATAGGAAATATGAATGAAAAATAAGTGGAAATGAGTATCAGAAAAGACTATGCTCTGATAGGGTGAAATTCTCCCAAAGGCTGAAGGCTTGTGGAAGCCCTAAAGCTCAAATTTACTTGGGGTCTGAAGCAATGAACAGGACTTGGTGAGGTCTCTCTATGTTGAAGTAAAATTAATCCCTAGAGAATGTATTTGCTCTGACTTAGGTTATGAAGCAGCAGAGTAACTGACAGCAGTGAAACCTGCACTCCTACGAAAAGGGAGTAGATGTCAGCTTGCTCCAGACTCCGCATCTACAAAAATAAATAAGCATCGTGTATGAGCTACAGGCCATAAATGAAGAGCCAAAATGTCAAGGAAACTGACCTAAGAGTGGCATCACCTCAGTAGGACAACCAAAAAACTGGAAGAACAGCATGTTACCAAAATGAGTAGCAATCAATACCTGTGTTACAAGTAAAAGGCTTCATTAGAGATATTAACATGGTCTTTTCAATTGTTTCATAGCAAGTGGATCTACAAGCAAAAACCTTATTAAAAACCTGCTGTCTTTAGCAAATTTTGCTGCCTTTATTACAAAAAATAATCCATTGCTTATGCCCTAGCTAGGAGCCCTAGCCCATTTAAGCACATGCTTAAATCCTACTGGAATTTTAAAATTAAATAGATATTAATATTATGTCCTGAACAGTGTTGCTTTCTTGAACAAAGACTTATGCCCTGAACACTCACTTAAAAATATAATATCTGTTCAATGATAAACTTGAATCTCTACTTCTGGTACAACTAGTCATGCAAGACTTGCTGAATGTATATCATATATATTAAAGCCATATCTCAGATGCTGAAAATATGCTGAAAAGAATATTCAAAGTAATGTCAAATGTGAGATTTGGCTTAATTTAAATTTCAAGTGCTAAAAACCTTAATTGCAACACTAAGCTTCTAAATAAATGCCATGAATTCTAATAAACACAGACAACAAAGATCTTTAAAAAACAAATAGTGCAAAATGTGCAAGGAACTCCAGCAAAGAAACTCTAATTAATGGCAGCTCTCCACAGCTCAATTTTCATTGGCTAATAAAATGTGCAAGCTGAAATGCAATGATTTCTAAATATCATTACCCCCAAATTCCTTAAAACATGTCCTGTAGTTTCCAATAACTATTTAAAAACACTTCCTTTTACCTGTACTGAACTTTTCTTAAACAAATAAGTTCATATAAAAAAAGGAAACTTGCTGCTTGTCTACAGAGTACATACAAAATACGGCCAGTACCTTCTAATTCATATTTCCTTGTTGATAATTTAGAATGTTGTGTCTGTTTCCTTAGATTACTGAGGTGCTTGATTTTTTTTTTTAAGTAAGATATAAATTTAAAACATCTTTGGTTTAACAGCTCATTTCAGTTAAAAGGAATATAACTGTATTTGCTACAAACTCTACCCTGACTTCTTGGATTGCTTATTTTGAGTCTCAGTATTTTTTTAGAATTTCAAACAGATGGATGGCATTTATCTTCATAACGGCTGTGATATTTTACCTTTTATTACTTGACATAACCAGATTTTGACTGCTGCTGCTGTTCTGAGTATTATATTTTACTATAAACTCTTACTTACATTTTGATTTCACTGTGGGATCTGTTTTGAAACAGACTGTAATGGAATGATTAAAGACAGATTTTTTTAAAGAAAGCATTAATCAGAATAACACTAATATACAAGACTTTAGTACTTACTTTTATGGACATGACATTAAAGACTAACCTTGACTTTTCATTTTTAACAGTTCATCAAAAACTTAATTGAATAATTTAAGTGAATATTCAGCAAGTGAACCAGTGGGAGAGGGGATGGTGAGCCATTTTATTGATAGTCAAAAAAGGGTAAAAAACCCACTGTAGAACTAAATTCCTTACTTTCTCCTCCAATGTTTCCTCATGATCTTGCAAGGTCATGACTCATAATAGCTGCAAGCTGCATAATTCCATGGGAAAAAAATACAACCAAGAGATCTGAAGATGTGATTTCCTTCTTTCTCCTTCCTTACTTTTCCTGCCTGCTTTAGATCAGCATGATTTCAGCAATTGCTCTTCTCTTCTGAGAATGTGGAACATGAAGTCTTTTGTATCACCATTACAGTATTCCTCATCCTTCCTTACAGTCATCTAGTTCATTTAAGGTTCTTGCTATTGGCAAGGCAAAGAGAATAGTCATCAGAGCTGCAGAATGTATGGCCATATGTAGTGCCCCAGAGCAACACAATCCAAGCAAGAAACTTCTCTACAATAAAGAAAACTTCCCATGCTTGCATTTGTAACAACATATTTGCACACATTCTCTGGTTGCATAAGTTGCTTAACTTCTCTGATTAATTATGTAAAATAGTCTGTTACTGGAATCTCTTTCCAGCATGGGCTGTCACTACCTTTTGTTCCTAACCCTAGAAAAGCAGTAGACCCATTTATGTGAAGCGTATGCTTCCTTGCACCTACTTTCTGCAGTTTGGAAACAAATCATCTTAATCGTAACTACAAGAAAAGGGAGTGGCTCCATTGGGAGTTTTGTCTTAGGAAAAACTGTAAGATTAGACGATTTCCAAATAAGTAAAACACTTTGTTCTATTCACAGAAAGATAATTAAACTCTTACACTTGTTATGAAAAATCGCTCTGTTACATTTTTCTGTAACTCCTTATTCTGAGACTTCACAGTGGAAAATCTAAGTGAATAAAAATTTCTTTTTTCCTACTAGTACTTCAACTATCAAATGTCTTACCGTCTTTCTTTAGACTAACCTGTATGCAGCATAGTGTAACCTGTAGCTCAGTGAAAGCGCATAGCCCAAACACAGCATTACAAACAGTTCACTTCACCATAATACTCATTTTTAGTAATACTGCATCCTTGCTTAGGACTTTTTTCCTGTTAATTCATCCTTGGAACTCAGAAGCCATCTCACTACATACACACAATAAGTGAACAGCTCTGAAAATAGAGCCATTTTAGGAGCAGCGTTAGATCAAGCCTGAGGGAGTACATAAGGTGTATAAAGTACTGCTTTACATACGAGAGAAAAACTTTTCAAGTGTCTCATGTTTATACATAGAGATGATTTTATAGAGGGACTACTACACCTAGGCTAGTAATAGTCTCTGAACTTTAGGCACAGAAACAATCACCACTCAGAAAAGGAATTACAAGCCTGAAGTCTTGAAAAAATATAAAGAATAGTGGAGCTAAGAAAACCGACTGAAAAAGTAAAATGCCCATCATAATGAATACACCACAGTTTGGGGTTTCATTTATTCTTCCTAGAAAAAAGAAGGACTGGAATAACAAATGCAAAACTGAAGTTATTGTTGGAACATCAAGTATGTGATTAAGTATCAGGTTCGTGTCTAACTGATGAAGCGCAATGATATGAATTACTCTGAAAACCAGATAAGAAACCTTGCCGAAGTATAACGCAGTAAAACTAGTCTGAATGGGTTTAATTAGCTTGACGGGCACTAGCAGTTAGCAAATTCTTAGAAAGCCTCACAATGCACAAAGGCCGCCCAAGTACCCCTTGTGGCTGAAGACCTCAGCGAGCTCCCTGGTCGCTTCCAGCCCCCAGTCGCTGCACCTTTCGCTCAAGACCGTATTTGGCCGGGGGCACGGTGCGAACGGGGCCGGGGCTGCTGAGGGGAGGGCGCCTCCCGCGTCCCCCGCACCCCCCACCCCCACCCCCGATCCCGGGGCTCAGCCCCACACCGCACGGCCGGCCGAGAGACCCGCCCCGGCCCCGGCCCGGGCCCGGGCCCGGCCCCGGCCCCGGCCCCGGCCCTGCCCGGAGCGCCCCGCTCCCCGCGGCCCCGGCCGGGCGCCCCGTCCCAGCGCTGTCCAGGGTCCCCGCCGCGCCTCGCCGCTCCGCTCCCCTCCGCGCCCCGCTCCGCGCCCCGGGCGCCGCTCACTCACCATGGCGCGGGGGCTGCCCGCGGCCGCGCAGCCCCGCGGAGGGGCTCTGGGCAAAGCGCCGCTGCCGATCCCCGGCGCCGCAAAGGTGTATTTGGGGAGCGGGCGCGGCGCGGCGGCGGGGCCGCCCGGGCGGGCGGGCGGGGGCCCGGCGGGAGGGGCCTCCCCGCTGGCCCAATCAGGGCCGGGGCGGGCGGCCCCGGGCCGCGGCGGCGGCAGCCCGGCGGGGAGGCGCGCTGCCCCCCCCCCGCCGCCGCCCCGGCAGCGCGGCCCGGTCGCCGCCGGCCGCGCCCCGCCGAGCGCCGGTGGCACGGCGAGCCCCGGGCGCGGCGTTCGCTGGTGGCGCGGGGCTTCAGCCGGGCCTCGGAGAGGGCGTGGGGGGGGCCCGCTGCCCCCCGCTGCCGCACCGGGGACGCGTGTTTCCCCGGCTCCGTGCAGCACCGCAGGAATTCAGATTTCGGGAAGCGTCAGCTTGCGCAGAGTCGGCTTCAGCGCGGGTGGGAACCGGTGTCACCAGGGGTGGCACGACGTTCTGGTTACCGATGGTGTCTTTTCCGCCTTCCAAGTAGCCTTCCAAATACTCCTCAGTTCGAAAATCGTGGGCTACCGTGTTTGTTTGATGTGCACGGTTTCTACCGCGCCTTTGATTTACTTGTTGCCGGTGATGCTCTGTGCAATCTAGAATACGTACGTTTTTTACCGTAGCTTTGGAGTGCGGCTCTTGAAACGGATAGCTAAGCAATGACAGAAAGGAAACAATACCTTTCCAAATAAGCACAGAAAACAGAAACCATTCAAACAGCTTTGGAATATCGGAGAGCCAAGTTCGATTTAGAACGAATTCATAAAACACTTTTTGCAGAGTTGCCCAGGTCTGAAATCATACTCTTAATTCTTGCACGCCACCATTGAAACAGAACGACAGCTCAACGGTTCTTAAATCTTCACAAATGCCGTAGCCTATTCATAGTATTTTCACTGCGAAAACATTGGGTGGGTTTTGGGAAGCCCAGGGTCAGAAATAGTTATTTGGTTGGACTTGGACAATTAACAGTGAATGACCTCACAGTAGGACTAGTTGCCTTATCAAGTCACATGGAAGCACACAGAATATTTCACCCAGAAAAAGAGCTGTTGTGAGCTGAAGGATGAGTTTGGAAGAGCACCATACCTACACAGCAAGAGAAGGAAGGTCTTGTAGCTCACTGTTGTAGCTTAACAAGCTAGCACGGAAGAGAGAGTCAAAATCAACCAAACCAAAAGCAGCACATCTCCAAGTGGTTTTGAACAGAGCAGCTTTGCATAAGAGAGGGTATCAAAGCTCAAGGCACGAATGTTTTGTTGCCTCCCTGACTGTCAGAACTGAAAAACCATTTAATAAATATATCTGCTTCACACCATGCCTTCCTCCCTGCAGTGTTAAAAGAAGACAAACCTGTCAGCTAAAGAACTGATGAATTCCTTCAACCACCGGTTAGTCAGCTGAAAATAATCTGCCAAAGACCATTTTGTTGCCATTTCTGAAGTTATTGACAAGCAATGTGAAGCTTAATTGAGTGCTAAATAGTCTAAGACATTGTGTACCTCATAAAATTACTGTATTAATAGATAATGTATTGATGCAGTCTCTTGCCTTCAGAAACAAAGATTAGTCTCAAGGCAAGATGCAGTCTTGCTAATTAATGTTTGCCCTCACCTGCAAACTGCCCTAACTCTTGCTGTTCTGTTTAGTCTCACTTTTCTTGCCTCAGGGAACCAGCTTTTTCTGTAAAAAGAAAAAAAAAAAAAGCAGAACCAGCTTCTGAGCAACTGATATAAATGAATTCCATTATCAAGTTTCTGTACCAAAAAGGAGTAAGAGCTTCTGTTGCACAGAGAATGCCTGTTCCAGGATGCACTGTGCTAATTTAGATTTGATGATCCCTGCAGCGTAAACCTGCTGTGCCCAGTGTGACAAATTAATGCTAGGCAACAAAGGTGAATTTGGACATTTGGTGAGTAACTGGATCGTCAGCACCCAAAGGTCTCCCAGAGTTCTTGAAAAGCCACTGTTGGTCCTTATCACATCAATCACTACATGCCTACTAGTAATGACTTGCAAACTTGCACCAAATAAAAAAAAACAAAGAAAATGCTTATGAGTAAGATCTTTGCAGTGAGTGTTTGGAAGAAGAAAAGAATATTTCAAATTGTATTAATTGAAATAATAATATAAGGCACTATTCATTTTACTTTAGCCATTGAAAAGTTAGTTCTCTAAACAAAATCAGATTAGATAAATTTCTTTCATAAGATCCTATAAATACCAGAAAGATAACACGTTTCCATCAAGAAACACTTATGTCACACCTAAAAATGGCTACATTTTCTTCAGTTTCTTCTTTAAATTAAAGGTCTCTTTTTGACCAATAAAATAGAAAGATTATATTATATGTAATGATGCTAAGATATATGTATAATCAAATGTAAGGGCATCATCATTCAGAGCATAATTAGCACTCCTCAACTGCCATTTACTGGCATCTGCTGTATTTAAATCAAGTTCTCAAAATCAGATGTCTTCAAAGAAGCACCTCTCAAATTTATCATCTCCCCCGTGGCAACTGAAATTTCTGAAAATACAGAAAGCTGCAGCCCAGAGCTGTGGTGCTGAGCAGCTGATGGCTCAGCCTTGATGGCTTCAGGCACCAGCACTGTGGGGCTGGAGATGCTGGCAGATCACAGAACTGCAGAAAGACTGAGGTTGGAGGGCACCTCTGGACTTCAGCTAGTCCAAACCTGCGGCTCAAAGCAGGGTCAACTACAGCACATCTTTCAGGGCAGTGTCCAGGCAGGTTTTTAGTACCTGCAAGGATGAGGACTCCGTAACCTCTGTAGGCAACGTGTTGCAGTGTTTGACAGCCCTCACAGCAGGTGTTTAAATGGGATTGCCTGTATTTTGGTTTCTGCCCACAGCCTCCTGTCTTTTCACGGACACCAATGAGAAAAGCCCAGCTCCCTATTCTTTTTCTCTGCCATCAGATACACGTGGCTAAGATCTCCCCGAGCCTCCTCTTCTCTAGGCTGAACAGTCACAGCTGTGTCCACCTCTCCTCATATGTCAGGTGCTGCTGTCGCTTAATCATCTTAGCAGCCTTTTGCTGGACTCGCTGCAGTAAGTCCATGTCTCTCTTGTACTGGGGAGCCCAGACCTAGACCCAGCACTCCAGACGTGTTTAACCAGTGCTGAGTAGAAGGGAAGCATTGCCTCCCTCCACCTGTTTGCTGTGCTTTTCCTAATGCAGGCGTATAATGTTTATTGCAGCCCAAATGATATTATTTGCATTTATCACTGACTCTAGAAATAGCATTGTTGCAACTGTGCAGTGCTCCAGTTAGTAGTCCATTTAGGTGTAGTACTACGCTCATTCAGGTTTTCAGCTTTTGAATTGAATCTGGTCAGCCAGAGTCCTCATGGACTCCCTGGCTCTGTTCACCTCTAGTATGTGGATTATTGAACCCAGGAGTGGTGCGGCTATGCTGTGCGTCTTTTTTCAAGGCATGGGCAAACTTAATTCTTGCCTTAACTATAATGCTTGGCTTTGTAGCTTTGATTTTGTTTTGCATAATGTTTCTTGTTTGTAATTTTAATTTCTACTCCACTCCATAATGATACATTCTCAGTATTGCCATTCAATGACATTTATTGGAGACTCACATGAGGAACACATTAGCTTTTCATTCCAGTGCAGAGGAGGTGCACATGTCACAGAAAGGTGACAGTCACCTGATCCATGGCACTAGTAATCAAATCAGGTTTTACAGAGCAAGAAATGACAATTATTCCTGAAGGCAGATGAGAATATGAAAACCTAAAAAAACCTGTATCATACACTGTGTCTTTTTAAGAGCCTTCTAAGATCAATCTAAGTGCCAAAAGGTATGCTGCAAACTGAAGAGTTAATTTAATTTTGCACTATCTAAAATGCATCTGAACTGAGATTAACTGTGGGTTTTGGATACCTCTGCCACCTGGTTAGTATTCTTTTATTGCTTCACTTGTTCTTGCTATAGGGAGTTGAAAACACTGTGGAAAACGTACTGCCATTGATGTGCCTGAAGACGTCTACTGGACTTATTAAGATTATATCAAAATCAGAGAAGGTTTCAGTGATTTATCCTCATGTACCTCAATTTGTCCCTTTCTGGACAATGTTAAATCATCTCAGTTAGAAATTACTTATCCTTAAAGTTCATAATTACCTTCCTTGGGAACATGTGTCTTGCTGCTTTGAAATATACCACATTTCAAAAGGTTACCAGTATTAATATGTTTTTCCTTTGCCCTTTTCCACTGAAAGACTCCTTTTCAAATAGTACATGTCCTATTCTTACTCATCTTTGGTCAGTCAGATCTGAGCATTTCTCAGGAGTAATGTCTACGTTTTCACCAAAGAAAGTTTTGTGCAGAGTTTCAAGTCTGCCTTGAAGAAGGATTTTGTTTCAATGAATGAATAAAAGCACAGATTCCCCATTCTTTCTTAGACTTCATACACATGCAAGCAAGCTGTCCTGAACACAACATTTCTGAGGAGCAAAAGGATTTTCATTGCTGTTGCAAGTTTTCTTGGTAAACTGCTGTTTCCTGAGGGGCAGGCTAGATTTACTGTGTGTCTCCTGACAATATGTCTGTATCTTGTACAGAAAGACAATTTTGTGAAGTTCTTATGGTGATTTACCATGGAGAGTGACAGAAATATCACAAAGGTTCTAACAGCAGCGACAGATAAATAGGATTCTCAGCCTTCATCTTCATTGGAAGTTACAGGTAGTCAGACTTCCTGTGGGAACATCTTCCTGCCCGTTGGATTTGCTTTCTTGCTCAACATTCTTATTTTCAGTTGGAAGATGGGTGTAATGCTTGTTTGTACTGATCAAGTAATAATACCTCTTTTTAGACAAGGAAGCAGTGATACTTGGCAAGAGGATAAATTTGTTTCATTTCTGACGTCATATTTAGGAAGCTTTCAACTTTAAATACAAGTTCCAGCTTGGGTAATTGCAAACTCTTTGCATCCTCCTCTAATTTAAATTGTTATGGCATCCTTCCTGTCCCGAGCGAGTTGTTATGAAATCTTTGTCATACTTTCTACTAAACATTGGCTATGCCTATGCTGTGTGATCCGGAATAATTTGTCAGCTCCCTGCTCCAGGTGCATGCCCCAGTGACACCCTGACTTTCTCTTGGACGAGCTCTGCAAATGCATTCTTTTCCATTATGCCTTGATTTCCATTCAAAGGAAGACTAGGCAGGCAGGCAGGCGGCAGGACAGCAGCTGCAGAGTGCTCCCAAAGGCAGCACAGGACTCGGAATTAGGAGTGCAGGGAGCAAACACCATCCAGCAAATGCATTTATGCTGCAATAATTTTTAGCCTTTTTCACATTTTATCTTAAGATTAGTGATTGATTCCTGTAGGTATGAGAATTCAACTCTACCAAAAGTTTTGTTATTTCTTGATATATAAAGATTGGATTATTCATCTGTTCAATGCACTTCTTACAGCTAAGAAAGACACAACTATATTAGACAGTGGTGGAGAACTTGTGCTGAGACAAAGCAGCCATTCCAAACTGATTTCCCTGCTATTCAACAGCCTTTCACTGGTACTATAAGTCAGTTATACAGAAAATATATTTATTTCTAAACTGCTCAGTTTTGAGAAATGTTTCTTTTATGTATGGTAGTCCACTGCTGTAATGCCACCCTTTCTCCACAGTCTCTGAATATCAGCTTAATTCAGCTGTTAAAATAATGTAAGAAAAAACCCTGTGCGCAGGTTGGCAATCATATCTGAGGTGCTCATTTTATATGCTGTCTTAGCATTATTGAAAATAAGCATTATTCTTGTGCATAACAGTAGTTCTCATTCAATATTTCAATCTCTGATCTTCTAAATTAGATAAAATTCCATAATTGCATCATTATAAAAATTACTCATTCGCTTTTTGTTAAGGAGATTCTGTTTGCATTGTGTCAAGTACAATGGGTTCCAGTCATTTTTCACGTTTGGATGCTGTGAGAGTACAAATATATGCTAAGATCCAACTTCTTATACACATAATCTCTCAATTTTCTGTAGATATAATCGTTTATGAAAACATTCTTGAGTGAATTAATGAAGCTTCTCTTTTGGATACTGTTTTGCAAACATTGGGATCCAGTCTTGATTTTGTGGGAAACTATCATGAGTAGTTTAGAGGGTCTTTATTCCAGAAATCATTTTGTGTCAAAAGAAAATGCAACACAGTACTGAATCATCATTGCTGAGAAAGCAAGAGCATCATTTGCAAATAAAATTAGGTTGACCTCAGTTTTACAAACACTGGTTTGTATAGATAAAGGTTTCTCTTTTATTCTAATTACCTACCATGGCAAAACTTACTGACCATACTGTAAACAAGGTAGGGGTTCTTGTTTTCAGTGTGTGTTCCTGTATCATTTTAGTTTGAAACCTCTTAGCTTGGTTCACCTGGAGTTAGAATGAATGGGCTACTTACAGAGCAAAGGTATTATCATCAGCAGAATCCAGCTCTCAGCAATTGTTACTGAATTCTGGAAATTTTGAATAGGCTCATCATACTGCAAAGAACTGATTGGAGTTGGCTTTCTAATTCATCAGAAAAAGCATGAAAACCCTCCCCCTCCCTGCCCCATTAAACTGTGTTGTTTAATTTTAGTAAATGCAAATAAATACTGAGCTACAGTGACCTCATTAACCTCAATTCATCTAGTCAGAGAAATCATGGCTAGATAATGGAAAACTAGCTCAAAATTCATATCGAGAAAAAAATAATAATTCAGTCTTTTTTCAGGTTATTCTTTTTGAGAAAATTAGAAGAATACCAAAGAAGGAACCTCTTTCTCACAGGACTTCTCATGTGGACTTTGCACATGCAGGCAGTCCTGTTTTCTTCTCTGGGAGCACTCAAGCGTATGGGAACTGCAGACTCAAGGAGTTTCCTGTAGTTTTCACCCTCCTCCCTGTCAGATCTTTCCTTTTCCTCTTCCTCCCTGTTGGATCTTTCCTTTTCTTTCTCCCTGTCAGATTTTTCCTTTTTTCCCTTTTTTCCCTGCTCCCCACCCCCATCCAATTCATCCATCCCTTTTTTTTCCTCTTTTACTTCCCAGCAATAGTGCAGGCCACTGTCAGGTAACTTTTCTCTTTCATTGCTTCTTCATTTTCATTTTCTGGTAAGGAATAATGTATTTATTGTAGGGAGATAGAAATGGAATGGCTTACAGAGAACTGACAAAGGAACTGCCTCCTACCTCCCTCCTTGGCGGCAGCAGAGCACTTCCTATGAAATAACACCAGGAAAAAAAAGTTATTCCAGTAATCTTTATGAAGCCCAATGCATTATGTCAGCTGAGCACTGATGGTGTAAGAACCACCACATATTGATTAGTTCAAGACTGACTACAGATGAAAGTATATTATCACCTGAATTTGACACATTAAACACATTAAGCTATGATTTTCTACAAAATAAAATGTTGATTTCTCCCTGCCCCCCCATATACGTGTATCTTTCCCTCATTCTAAAAACTCCTAAAGTCATTTTTAATATGTCCCACATCTCGGCAGAAACCTTCTGTTTTATGTTAGGCACGAACATTTGTCATTTTCCCTTCACCTCACACTTGTATTCATCACAAAGAATTAGTTCTTTGTAGTGCACATTGTCCTATAATGAGCCTGACACTCCTTTTGTTCTGTAGACCTTTCCAATGGAATAAGTCTTGGAGTAGATTCTTCATATAAAATCAGTACAAAGTAATACTTAGGCTCTCAGTTTTGAATAACTAAATATGATAATAAGACAACAAAAGAAGGAAGTCTGAAATTGACTTAATATAATGACTAGAACCAGAATAAGGAAAAGAGAAAAGAAGCCAAGTTCCTAAAAGCCAGAAGAAGAGCTACCTGGCAAAAGATAAAAAATTACGTAAGTATTAAAAAATGTGAATAGTAATAGGAGAGCAGCATCACTTGAGTGATTTTATTCTTTTGCCTCTGAATTTCAAATTCCATACACATTAGCTGTTCTATGAAAATTTCCACTGCTAGGTTACACCAAGTGCAACTGCACTTGCTGCAGGATAGTCAATAGTAAAAATATGTTCCTGCACTGCCTAGGCTTGTATGGTCCAAATTGCTGCTCTCAAAGTTAATAGGGAGAAATTAAAAAGCTTCAAAAATGTGTTTTGATACTGCCAGCCCTATAACTAGTTTGATATGAAAAAGGTCCTGGAAGTTAGAGCTCTATGTTAGAAGAGTTTTACACAGATGGATCGTGCATCCTTAAAATGGAAGTAAAAATATCCTTCAGCCAGCAGACTAAAAGGCATTCTTCCTCAAATAGTAAAGATCATATGCACCTGTTGTAAGCCTCATCACGTCCCCTCATACTTATTTAGTACCATTACATTTAACGTGACTTTCTTGAGGTAGCTCCTTAGGTGAAAAACATTAAGAAGGTGAGGTGAAAAGTACATTTTATTATGTTTGTAATATTTTCAAATTATGTGCTCTACACTAGCAACCAGGAAAACACAAAGCACATGCGTGGTCTTACAGACTCATGCGCCAATGTTCACTTTCCTCCTGCACACCCAGATGCTGCCACCAGGATCACCCTGTGACATGTTTTGTAACAGAACCACAGCTCCTTTACCTCGAACCTGAATTAAAAGAAATCTTCACTTTAAAACCTGTTTTTAAAGTGAAAATGTGGAGGAGGGAAAGACCTTCTATTGGGTATTCTGTAAGGGTTTGTTCTGTTTACAGTGTATTTTGGTGTCTGGCTAGGTAAACGAGGCTGCAAAGTTAGCTGATCTTCCCTCCAGGGGAATACGTCCACTCTATAGCTATCATAGGCACCATCACCATGGACTAAGTTATTTACAAAGTCATGGATTTTTCAGTTAGCAAGGCACTATATAAATAGCATCGTAGCTTAATTAGTATCATTTGTAGGTGGTATGTGAAAGCTTGTCTCTTTATAAATGCTTTCCTAACCTCAGAAGTGTATTTAGTAATCTTTCCTGATTAGGAAAAACACAAACACACCACAAAACAAACAATCAAAAGCCAAGGCAAAAAAAAAAAAAGGTGTTGGTGAAGTTAAAGATAGTTTCATGACCCTGGTCTGTCCTGGTCTCCTTCAGTTTGATTTTTTAGTTGAAAGACTTATTAATAGACCTTTCCAGCACATATCCAAATAAGGAAAAATGTTTCAGGACCAGGGAGAAAAGATTCACAAAGATTGTTTACCTGCCATCCTTTCTACGAAAAATGCTTAATTTAGTAAGCTTTAGAATGAAGAATCACTTTAGAGGTTCTGGAGGCGGTGGCTCATCTATTTGAATAGCTGCAGGTAGGAACGGCAACGTAACCTTGACAGTGATTTAATTTTTAATATTTCAGTTTTTAATATGTAATTTAACTTCAAATGCAATAAAACCATAAAAATTTCATTTTGTTTAAATCTACAAATGCATATGTCTTGAATGCCATTTGCCGAAAACAAGAAAATAATTCTACACTTTCCAAAAAAGTTATAATTCTGATAAAAGAGTGGGCTGCTGAAAGCATATGAGAAGAGGTATGGGCAGGCAACATAAAATGAACCTGATGTTAACCTTTCCAAATGGGAAGCCACGGGCTTTACAAGCCTACTATTTTTCACTCCTCCTGATATCTCCTCAACCACAAGCAAGTAATTCTTTGATGAGTATACATTTTTCTATCACATTTACAAAGTAAAATGCACTGTAATTTCCTGAAAGTCAACATATAGAGCCTAAAGGCTGCTTTAAATTATATTCAGTATTAACCACCCTGTTACAAAATTATAGGAATCAGGGATCAGTCAAAGTGTCAGAACTACCATATTGGAATAAATTTTTACAGTTGGTCTACGCTAACTTTGAGCACAAAATTTGTGTTAGTACACAGAATGGCCACACCTTACACTCAGATCTGAACTGTTTGGAGCTGGTGCTGTTGGAAGAGATTTTTGTGTCGATGGGTTTTGATTGTGTACTAAAATAACTACAACCAAAAATGTTCTAGAATAGATTGAGAATTTTCATCCACTTCTTTTTTACCCAGATATTCTATGCTTAATTTGTACCATTTGCTTGCATTTTTAAGTTCTTTGTAACTACTAGTTGAGTTTTCCTAGTTAACATAAGATTGAACTAGACAACCTTACAAGCCACCCTACTTGTGAGTGGTGGAAACATGTCTAGAATCAGATTATCATTTAAATAGTATATTCCCAATCCTTTCCTACACTCGGGAAAAAGCATGACAAAATCTGCTCTTCCTGTTCATATAGTGTACACTTCCAGTAGCCAGGTTTTTGTTCTTTACTCACCTGCACAGATAGTCAATCCAGTTTCTGACCAAGTCCATAGTGAGTGGATTATTTATAACTACTTATAAATGTTCAGGGGTAAAAAAATTATCTGCTTGCTGCTTTCAGGAATGAGCTGAAAAATTGAAAATCTACTGTAATAATTTCTTTTTTCCTAGCAGCCACAGTTTTAGAGTTGTCAAAACTGAGTTTTTATTGCATTGCTTCCTTTCTTTTAATCTTAATGTAATCACAGAGCTCACAATAACAAAGAGGTCTCAAGATGACACAATTCATATGTGTAAGACATTCTAAGCAGTGGTCAGGTTTCCTCCATCTGCTTTAAATCTATTTTGGTTATATGTATCACCTCAATGTATAAACTGCTGCTGTCCCACAGGTGGTTTTGTCATTTGTGATGCAAAACAGTCTCTTTTTAATATCTCTCTGACAGTGCTAGAATAACAGGTGATGGTGTCCTGTTGTAGAAATTCATATGTGGGAAATTTCTGAAATAGATCACTAGACTAGACTATGGTGCACAGTTTTGTATCTACCTCTCTGTGAGGGTGTGGGTCTGTAAAGCAACAGCTGAAACGACTAATTGACTTCAGCAGGAATCTCAAAGGATCTGAATGGACTTCTTGCCTTGGGTCCAAGCACGACACTGACTTACTTATGCACAGAATAATAGCAGGTGGTATTCACATATGAGCATATTTGAAATAAAACGTTCACAGGGAGATGAATTTGAGATAAAGTCACAAAAGATGTTTGATGGCTGGGAAAATAATGGAAAAATATATGCAGCTAGCTACATTCTAGTTTCAGATCTTAATGTGTATGGGGAGAAAAAAACCCTACAACTATGTTCTTAATTATCCTGTGGCTTCTGGACTTTTGGACTTAATTATTCTATGACAGCTGGAAGGACTGAGCACTTGAGACTTTCCAGTGAAAAAGTCAATATCCATTGGTAATGAACGAAACTGGATGGAACAATGTATTGTCTTCCAGTCAAAATATAAAAGACCTACTTTTGTTTAAACAACATTATTCTGGAAAAGGCTGATTGGAAAAAAAAAAGATATCCAATCTCCTATGTTTCCATTAAACTGTTGGTTCCCATTAAACTGTCAGTTGTATTCTTAACATGCAAGTTACTTGATTAGCCAGGGCATTTTGTCAACATTAAAAGTGGTAGCTCAGTGTAGGATTCCATATTCAGAATAACGACACAGGAGAAGCATACTGGGGGATGCTTCTTCATCACTATGGACTGACTGTGGCTACAGAGAGTAGGATATGTGTGTGGAAGGATTACTGTCAATAATAGCTTCCTAAGCAATGTACAGAAATGCAGCAAGATACAACAGTGTACTGTGTTTTGTACTGTACCTCTTGCTATACCTGTGGAATATCAGTCAGAGAAGGACACCAAGTAACAGATTTATATTATGGAATTCCTTGCTACTTGCTTGATTACTTGTTCTGCTAAATTCAGAAAGAACTAAATAATGAATTTTAAGGTACAATGACAAAACTAAAAATCATAGTCTAAGGAACACTTCAATTTTTTCCCCTGGTGTCATGGTTTAACCCCAGGTAGCAACTGAGCACCACACAGCCACTCACTCTCCTCACAGTGGGATGGGGGAGAGAATCAGAAGGGTAAATGTGAGAAAACTCGTGGGCTGAGATAAAGACAGTTTAATAGGGAAAGAAAAAGCTGCATGCACAAGCAAAGCAAAACAAGGAATTCATTCACCACTTCCCATGGGCAGGCAGGTGTTCAGCCATCTCCAGGAAAGCAGGGCTCCATCACGCGTAACCATTACTTGGGAAGACAAAACACCGTCACTCCAAACGTCCCCCCCTTCCTTCTTCTTCCCCCAGCTTTATCTGCTGAGCATGACACCATATGGTCTGGGACATCCCTTGGGTCAGCTGGGGTCAGCTGTCCCAGCTGTGTCCCCTCCCAACTTCTTGTGCCCCCCCAGCCTCCTCGCTGGTGGGGTGGGAGGAGAAGCAGAAAAGGCCTCGGCTCTGTGTGAGCACTGCTCAGCGGTAACGAAAACATCTCGGCATGATCAACACTGTTTTCAGCACAAATCCAAAACATAGCCCCATACCAGCTACTATGATGAAAATTAACTCTGTCCCAGCCAAAACCAGCACACCTGGTCTTCTTGCTCCTAATTTGGAAAATATCAGGAGGCCCCCTGAATGAGGGGAAGGAAAAGAGGGTAGCTATATGTTTGAGAAATATTTTTAAATAATCAACCTATATTATAGGGGAGACTTCACAAACAAATGACAAATGAGAAAATCAACCAGTTCTCAAAAGTAAAAAACTGTTCATCCCTGCCTGTGCAGATTTACGCCATGGCTGCAGATTTATGCCATGGCTACAATTTTATGTTATCCCATGCTATTTAAAATATTAAATAAGATTGCCATCACTGCTTTTGCAGTGATTGCTACCGGATGTGTCAGAAACTGATATTCAGCATAAATGATTGGACTCGATGATCTTAAGGGCCTTTCCCAACCTAAATGATTCTATGATTCTATAAATGCCATATTTGTAATCTATGCTTTATTTTTTTGTGTAAAATGTGCATTTGAAATCAACTAGTCTGTTTTAGCCATGCCCTGAATCAAACCCAGCAGAAACTTAAAAAGCTACTATTTTGCTGTCTTAGTATCTTGATAAGATCAAGATAAAGGCAGAACTTGAACCAGTTCACTGTGGCCAGTGGAAGA
This sequence comes from Haliaeetus albicilla, assembly GCF_947461875.1. Classification (NCBI taxonomy): domain Eukaryota; kingdom Metazoa; phylum Chordata; class Aves; order Accipitriformes; family Accipitridae; genus Haliaeetus; species Haliaeetus albicilla. The sequence goes on along the minus strand of NC_091483.1, from coordinate 37,229,242 downwards.
AGGACTAAATTAAATGTAAATAAACCTATCAAAAATACACAATTGAAATACATTAAATATGACATATATTATTATATGAATAGTGTATTTTCAACAGGTTTCCAAGCAGAAAGGGGAAAACATGAAATGAGATTTTCAAGGGACTACAGCATCTTTTACTAGGTATGTTTCAATTTCTATAGATAAATGGGAAACTACACAAAAACATATTTCAGGAGGGAAGACAGATGAGGTCAGCATCCACAAACCTTGCAGACTTATTCTGTTCACATGCAGTTTCCATGCCTCTCAACCAAAAGTCTCTCACCTGAGTCTTGGAATGATGAATTAGTTTATTAACTTTGGTTTTGGTTCAGTGAATATATTTTCCCATGCTCTGTTGGAATAGATTATATGCTTGAGATTAGATTATCTTTCCTAGTTAAAAGAAAATAAATCCAGCAGAAAAGTACATTTAAAAATGTAATTATGCTCTTCTATGGGAAATATATTACTTTTTGAGACAGACAATTTAATATACTAAATGAATTGAAGCATTGATGGGGCCTATTTGAAAGCTTATTATGCAATTTCAAAAGGACTCTATTGAAAGAGAGATAAAGGCTTTTAGTCATGAGCAAAAAAATAATTTTTTTCTTCAGCATCTAGGATGGCAGTACTCTTTTGTACCTGTCATATTCACATCTGTGTTTAGGAGAGCATTGCACAAAATATTCAGCTTAGCAGAGTGAGGCAAGCTCTTTTATGAATATTAACAAAAGACACATCGAGATGAATACAGTACATACCTGGGAGGAACTCTCTGTAATTTTTTTAAGTGATATCTCTTCAGTGTCAAGCTATTTTGTGACTTTTGGCCCCAAACTTCTAGCCACTGGCATTACTAGGTCTATTCAAAAACATGGAGTTTAATGTGGTATTTGAAGAGTTTGTCGATGAAGGAGATCAACACAAGTCTCTTTCACCTAACGGGACTACTGTAAATTTCAAATTTTGGCTCTTCATTGAAGCTCCTAGAGAATTAAAAGACCTAATTGTTATAACCATCAAATATATTATCTCTTAGTATCCCATGCATTAATGGAAGAGCTTTGAATATTAAATAATTATTATATTAGTTTAACAAGAAAAATATTTTTAAATAGCATGTTAAATTTTCTTAAATTATTCAAATTACCTTCTGGTTTTCAAATAAAAAGTGAGATTTAGATGTAACCTTTGACTTCAGAATTACAGGCTAAAAGAAAAACAATCAAATAACAAAACACTGTGAAAGTCTAACAACAAATGTTGTATAGAGGGCATGTGCCTGCTAATCTCTGAAATTTTGTGCATCTTACCTATAAAAGAATACTAGGTGTTATGGAAATCACTGATTATCTAATGTGTGAGTCATGGCTTATGTTTCTGTAAGTAACAGAAATTTTTGACCCGTAAAATCTTTATTATCAATGGTATACCAGAAAAAAAATAAAGTGTCAATGTCGGAGGTTTGGTTGAATTTGAAAGGACACAGATTTACTAGAAGCAGAAAAAGTAGAAATTAAACAGAACTGACAGAAAATGGGAAGCGTGAAAGGGAGGGAGGAGAAGAAATCTGAATATTTTTAGTTCCTCTCTTTGATCTCCTCTATTTACTTTGTAAAATATCACCAGCAGAAAAGTCATGTATAAAATTTCACAGAAAGAAGAAAGCAAACATAGGTTAAATATAGATACAAGGCGTAGAGGTGATTTATCATATTTTTTACTTCCTGGTGTAGTTAAGTACATAGATAGACATCTTTTGAAATGGTTTTGAATAATGGCTGTTTAATACAGTTTTATGGCCACTGAACTTGTTCATCAGAAAAGCTTCATCTCTAACCTCCTGAGGGAATAGCACACAGGCAAACTAATTTTTAAACTTGATTAGGGAAATATACTCAATAGTGTCATAAAAGTTTAGGAAACGCTGTTGTGTATCTGGGGCAAATCCTATCTTTTTACAATGCAGTAGATATTGGTTTGATTGCCTGACTGTGGCTGCCTCATGCCTGGCTGGTCTCTTCCCCCCCTGCCCTCCCTTACCTTGGATCTCCCAAGGCTTCTACCCACCACAGGAAAAGTCACCAGACATACTTCTTTTTTGGCCTTTCACATAGAAGAGTTCTTTAAACCAGAACTTGCCTGGTAAATTGCATGTGCTGCTCCTCCAACCTGCATCTGTACAGACATCTTTCTTCTCATCTGCAGCTGCTTCAGGTTTTTGTGACAACAACAGTTGTTTCCATAGCGGATCAGCTTTAGGAAAGCATTCCTTGTATTTCCAGACATCTTGTAATGCAACTCAGCTGCTAGAAAATAGGAGCGGGCAACATCATTAAGTCATCTGAATTTCTGCAAACCACTAGCAAGCACTCTGTGGAGTCCCAGTGCTTCCTAGGCTATAGTCTGTGAAATTCTGGTCTGTGAAAAATCTTGTGGTCTGCCTACATGTTTTGGCAATGTTTGTTTGCATTCAATGGGAAGTCTACCTTTGGTTTGGAAAAAGGTATTCCTTACTGTGATGATTAGAGGAATCCTTGCTGAAGATTGTGCAAAAAGTAGACTGTAAGTGTAGGAGACACTGGCTAGTCCTTCCAAGACATTTCTTGCTATGATCACTTCATTGTTTTATTTGGGTGAAAGACTATTGCTCTTCTCCATTGTTTCCTCTAAAGAAGTAGGATACAACATGACAGTACTATACTGTATTGCACCACCATACAGCATGTTGTATCTCAGGTTCCAAGTGAAACAATTATTTCCATATGATTTCTGTGTTCCAAAAGGTGATTCACTGTGTCCTACTCTGACGGACATAGACTTGGAGCAATGGTTACATTTCCTTTATGGATGAGAATGAATATTCACATTGTAATGTTCATAATGAATGAGCTTTTTAGTATGTAAAGGAATATTTCACAGGATTGAATGTAGCTTGCTTTATACAAGGGGTTGACAGGCACTGACTAAAGCTATTTAACTTTCCTGTCCCTGGATGATATCAGAACAATGAATTTATCTGTTATGGCAAAGGAGATATTTTTATTTCTGCAGTCCTTAATGTAGATAAACTGTTGAGTTCATCATATGAAGTGCTAATTACTTGAACCATATTTGAAGTACTTATGCTTATATTGCTCACTATTTTGTTAAATGGATTGTATACATGAAGTGCTTTGATATTGCCGATGTGATGTGTAGGTGTGGGTATTTACAGCTATAGCACAGGCTGAGTCACGTCACAACTAAATGCTAACCTTGGCTGATCAGTCTTAGATCATAGAAGACTATAAAGCTCCAGTTCAGAAAAGTTCACCTGCTTTCCCACCATTTACTTCTCTTAACAGGGAGGACATCTGAGCACTATTCATCAGTCAGTAAACTGTATTGCCATAATTATATCATAAGACCTCATCTGTAGTCACTGCATCATAATCTGAGAGCCCGATATTCTTAAAAAAGACAGACACTTATTTAGTTTGTCTTGTAATATACTGCTTTGGTCTGGATTAAACATTTATCCAATGTTTTTCTCATGGATTTTTGTTAAGAAAAAGACCCAACACAACAAAAACAGTTGTTCTATTTCTGCAGTTTAAGGTCTTAGGAACTTTGCATCCATTTTTCTGGCCTCAGCCCAGGTAATAACATTACATACTTAAAGCAACAAAGACTGTTTGAAACCATTCACTTGTGTTGTCTTCTCTTAGGCAGCTGTTCTGGGCATTGCAGGCACACAAAATACAGTCTATATAACATATGTCTTCTTATTTCCATCTGACTTTTTGGAAAAAATGAAGTTTCTGATAGATAAAAAGGGCTGCTACCTAGGGACTAGTTCCAAGCCCACCTACCATTATGCTGTGGTTTAACCCCAGCTGGCAACTGAGCACCACACAGCTGCTCACTCGCCTCCCTCACAGTGGGATGGGGGAGAGAATCAGAAGGGTAAATGTGAGAAAACTTGTGGGCTGAGATAAAGACAGTTTAATAGGGAAAGAAAAAGCCGCATGCACAAGCAAAGCAAAACAAGGAATTCATTCACCACTTCCCATGGGCAGGCAGGTGTTCAGCCATCTCCAGGAAAGCAGGGCTCCATCACGCGTAACCGTTACTTGGGAAGACAAAACACCGTCACTCCGAACATCCTCCCCTTCCTCCTTCTTCCCCCAGCTTTATCTGCTGAGCATGACACCATATGGTCTGGGACATCCCTTGGGTCAGTTGGGGTCAGCTGTCCCAGCTGTGTCCCCTCCCAACTTCTTGTGCCCTCCCAGCCTCCTCACTGGTGGGGTGGGGGGAGAAGCAGAAAAGGCCTCGGCTCTGTGTAAGCACTGCTCAGCAGTAACGAAAACATCCCTGTGCCATCAACACTTGTTTTAGCACAAATCCAAAACATAGCCCCATACCAGCCACTATGAAGAAAATTAACTCTGTCCCAGCCAAAACCAGCACACATTATCATTATATCCAAAAGAGACTAGCCTAAGAAATTGAAGTGCAAAACTCTCTTCACAGTACAGAAATGCTTAGTTCAAGACTAGTCATGACATACACAAATAAGGCGAAGATGTAAGGTGACATGTAAATTCAGTATCTGCTCTCACTATTTTATTTCTACTGAATGCCATTCTTCATTGACTTCAGTAGTGCTACTCCTGGGATAGACGGATGGTACGCAAGAAAGATTCATTCATTATTTTTCTGCTTTAGAAATTTTAACTACTGAAATGAGAAGCATAGATTGTCAGAGACCCATGATCTCTGTGCCTGCTCTTGTAGACAAGAGTAACTTGTAATGTCCTGTTAGGCATGCAGCCAGTTCTGTAGGGATGAGGCTCATAAGCTGTCTGCATTTTCCTGAAAGTGAAGGAACGTCTCCAGAGCAGAAATTTGGGAACTTCTGTACCTCATTATAGCATATCCTAAATAGTGAGCATCCAAACCAAACCACTATTGCATTTCTGCATATTTCTGTTGTTGGCAGGAATTAAAGTTGTAAGGCAAAGCAAAACTGTAATTGTTGGGGTTTTTCTGTGTCTGTGAGCACAAACACCCAGTTATGATCACCACAGCTCTTTTATCATAGCATCATAGAATCATAGAATAGTTTGGGTTGGAAGGGACCTTTAAAGGTCGTCTATTCCAACCTCACTGCAATGAGCAGGAACATATTCAACTAGATCAGGTTGCTCAGAGCCCTGTCCAACCTGGCCTTATTATATGCTTTGCTTAAAAAGACCATTTGTTAAACAAAAGCATGATGTTTTCTCTTCCTTTGCTCCCAATACCTTTCTTTAACATTTCAAATTTTTAATTTTGTTTCTAATTTCACTTCAGCAGAGCAGTATTTTCACAGCTGTTAAGGCAATTCTAATAAAAAATCTTGACTGTGTGCTAATAGAGAAAGTAACTGTCGGTCTTATGTAGCAAGCCTTGGTATACGTGGCCTTTCTCTCTAAGACCCAACAAGTGGAACTCAAATTGTACAGCAGACCCTTGGCATTTATCTTTTAGACACTATAAATGTATTTATTCAATAGCTTTCTTTAGCTTTTTGCCTTAAAAGTTCTTTAACAAAAAAGGTCTGCAAATGTTAGACAAATTAGCTTTGTTACAAAGCAAAATTGAAAATTATTTTGTCTATTTGATATGTTCCCTGTATGAAAATTTGTGCAAACAATTAAATTTGTGCAATCAAAACTTCATTATATCTATTTTCTCTTTACTGATTTATTGTTACATTAATTAATCTGCATTTTGATGATTGTAGGAATGTTGACAAATATAGAAACATTAGCCTATAATTCCCATAGATCTTATTAGGAGTTGAAGGCAAGGATTTCTGAGTTTTACCCTTCTCCTTTCTGCTAGTTTTTTTCTGTTCTTATCTCAGTGCTGGAACTCATAAAAGCCCCTTTTCATGCTGTCCCACCACAAAACATGATCTGACATCGAAAGAGTATCCCTATCATGTTGCCTGATGCAGATCTGCAAGAAGCATATTTATAACACACAATGTGATCATGGCTGTACACCTCTTTAACTGAAGAAGAGCACTTCTGTCAGACATTCATAACTTACAGAAACCAAATTACTTCCATTGTAGCTAAAATACATTGGGCATATCTTCTTGCCCATCAGCAAGACAGATAAAGTTTGATTTTAGGATAAAATTCTGTAGAGAAAATCTATGGGGAAATACAGTCTTTATACCATCTCTGTAAATTCCAAATGTGGTATTATGCATATTTTCTGAAGCCAAGAGCCCTCATGAAGAATGCCCAACCTGCTAGTACTTTCCTCCTCTGAGAAGTTGTATAGTCTCTACCCACATTTTAGATGCAGGCAGAGGGGCTCAAAGAGATGAAAAAAGATGCTTTTCTCACCCATTTTTTTATGTGGCCACACTAGACCAGGCATAACTTTCTCCCTCACGAAATTTGGTCTTCTGTGTTTCAGTTTTCAAGAGGCCTCTAGATCTTCCATATAAACATCTTCCCATATAAACATCTTCCCATATATCAAGGCTTGTGTTAAAAGAAAAAAAAAAGTAAAAAAGGCACAGAAGTATAGATGTAGAAAACTGCATCTTGTGATGCAGCTGCCAGAGAAAAACCCTTGGGATTTAATGCTTGGCTTTCTTGACCTGTTTTGTAAAAGGAGGGGACATCCTCCCAGCACCAGGTGCTAACACAACTCCGTCAGTGTGAATGACTGTTGGCCCCACTTGATGATGCTCTTTGAGATTGCTGGTGTCAGTTCTGTACAAAGTTGCAGTCAGCTGGAGCTTATTCATTTGCCATGTTTGAATAGGTTCAAGGTTGTAACCCCAGCTCTGCTGAAACTGATCTTGGTGAGACCAGAATCAAACTACTATATACTGGATAGACTTAGACAGCACAGGTAAAAGATGGAGAAAAAGGAAACAGGAAACTCAAGAAGCTGAGATAACTCTAGATATTGGGGATTCAGGAATATGTATTTTCCCTTTATTTGATAGCTCAGTCAAATCTGATTAGTTTAATGATTATTTAATGTAGTCTCACCAATTTTAATGAGCTGATTTGGCATTTGTACAGGTGCCACACGTTTCCAAGACCTATCAATTCTAATTGCCCTTGTATAGTGGACCTGACATAAACTGTTCCCAACTTCAAATCAGACTTGGCAGCTGCAACACACACACACCAGATTTCTGTCCCTTCTAGGAGGAAAGGGGAGCTCTGAACTCCTAATCACTGCTCTGAGAGATATCCCAGCCCTGCTGTCAGGGAAAGCCAAAAGCTTGCTTCAGTCAAAATCTTGTCATTGTCAACTATCTGTCTTCACATAGCTTATCTTCGTATATTGTTGTGCTAGCTAAAATAAGTAACAATAAGTTACATAAGCTTCCACTTTATTTGAACTGTGAAACCTGAAGATAAAGGATTTGATCATCAGTTTTCAAGATCCCTGTCTAAAAGGTGATAAATTCCCTTTGTTTCCAAAATAGGCTTTTAAGGCTGCCTAAAAATGGCAGATGAACCCAGTGTTCAGCAAACAGAAGGAGATTGTCAGTCTGAACTGTTGGGTCCTAAGGACTATGCTGGCTTGACAGGCTGTATTACCCTCCACTTCCTCATTACACTTGTGCTTCTCTCCCGTTCCCCAGTAGAGGAAATAAATTAGGGGGAGGAATGAATGTTTTGTGTGGGAAAAAAATATAAAATGAGAAAAGAGTGTAACACAAAAATTCCAAAGACTAAGCTGCCACCAGTGTTATATTCTCCTCCTCTTTTGAGCATTGGAAAAAGTATTATCTAGAAAACATTTATAAAAGGTATCTCAGTTATTTCTACAGAACAGGAAAAGGATGAAAGATATGAAATACTATATTAGTGTCTGTGTCTGTTATGCATTCTGTAAGGAGGTTGAATTAAAAATGGAGGCTTTTGTTTCCTTCCCTCAGAACAATGGAAACATCTTTTGCCATTCTGGTAAACCTGGATGAGGTAAAAGCAGAAAATAAAGAAAAAAATTCCACTTCCTTGAGTACTCGGGTCCATTTGGGGAGTCTAGGGTTTTTTATATAAGAAAGGAAATATATATATATATATATATTCAGACTGTAATATATATATATTACATAACAGAAATCTTGTAGTTAACACTGATCTTTTTTTTTCCCCTTTTCTATGAATAATATGCATGTTGCAAGGCAAAAAAGAGCGAAAGGCCATAGTTTAGGTTTCCTTATAAGCTCCAGTGATATACTGAAATAAACCTTACAGTTTATTCTTCTTACATCCTCCTCAAACAAATCTTTATTAATTCTCTGTTTAAAATAGAGCACATTGTGTGTCCTCATAATGGGCCATATCCTGCTATCAATATTTTAACAGATCCCCCATGGACTGTAATGTGGAGTCTGCTAAAAAATTGATGGCACCATTATGTTCAATTGCAAGTGTATTTATAATTAAATTATTTTTCTTTGTATTCATTCAAATTTCTGTTCGTGAGAAACAAAAGTGCCCTGGTTAAACTAATTAATTGTGAACACAATGTTTTTTGTTTATTTTGGTAATGTTTGCTTCAGTCTGAAAACCTGTGAAGAACGTTCATGCTTTCCTGCTATGGATTAACACATAAAAGTTCAGCAGCTTAGTACAGATTCAGAAGAGGTTGCAAAAGCCATTTGCCATAATTCTAGGAAGCAATTGTTGTAACAAAATATAATACACGTATAAGTAGAGCCTTGTTGAATAAAGCTGCATAATAGAGATGAAGGAAGGCTAGAAATTGCAGAACAGTAAACCTATGATAAAAACTGAAACAGAAGAATTTATGAAAAAATCCAATTTTTGCCCTTCTGACTTCCATAAGGGTTCACAGAGCTAGGGAAAAGAGTCCATGAAATTTCAGCAAATTACTATGAAGTCTCCACTCAAGAGCTATCTGCTTCAGAAAAAATTCTCCATGCCATCTAAAATTAAGCACACAAATTTATTGAGCAATTTATTTAATGGGGAAGACTTTCCAGTGTAAGAGAAAGATTAGGGTAAATTTCTGGGTTGTATTACGTTGGAATAAGCCTTTTAGCTACTGTTTTCCTTTATTGACCACCTAAAATTCTTATTTCTGCTTATTTTCTACCACTGACAGATGGAATTAATGTATTGTTAGCTGGATTTGAGCCTGTTCTTTCTCTTTCGTTCTCTCTGTTTCTCTTGGTAGCTTTTTGAGTTTTTCTTTCCTTCCCTATCTTTAGTGCCCTGCAGTTTCTTTTGCCATGTTTGAGCACTTCAAAATATTTTATGTACTAATTTTCAGAAGCCACCTGGAAGGTAAGGTATAACTGGGTAACTATCAATGCATAAGATGATCAAAAGCTTTGTGAAAATAATGTTTAGGAATTTTTTTTTTTTGCATGATGTATGCTAAATATAATTAAGGTTTCTAGCCTTTCACACTTCAGAAACACATATGTAAGTCTGTTTCCAAATGTTTTTTTTTCTCAAGTGTTCAGAAACAGTATATCATTATAGTAGGTGTATATGCCTATATATAGGCTTTATATATACTTTTTTTTTAAGAGCACCTCATTTTGAAAGGCTAGATTATTATGTGTCTCTCAGACAGTTTTTTTCAGCCTGTAATAGAAATCAGGATAAGCCAACTGAGCAAAACTGAAGAACAGAAAGAACATACTGCTTCACCCTTCTGCAGTCTTTTAGAGAATATGGGAAGCATTGGGCTAGGCTCTCTGAAATGCTAACTACCTCTCATAGAAACATTAGAGAGAGTGGAGGGTTATAGGCATCTTGATTTTAAACAGAAAATCTCTTCTTTCTGGCAAAGTTTCTGACAGGAATAGAAAATGGCAGGTTATGAATGACAATTATTTTAATGAGAATGAAAAACAGCTCCGTCATAACTTCCCTTCTTCACCATATTAAAGCTGGGCTTTGTAACCCTTCTTGCAGGGCATGGGAGGATATATATAGTATCCCTTTTTATGCTGCAGTGCATTCAAATCATTATTCAGCAAGTATCACTGGAAGTCTCTGTTGCAGTGACAACATAGAGTTTCAGTGTTGATCATCCATAGTATGACTCAGTCTATGTACACAGATCCATTTGGCAAGTGTTTTGCAGAGGTACGTACTCCCAAACTCAGACCCTAGCTTTGCATGGCAACTTATTAATTTATAAGACAACAGGAGCCAAGCTAAATTTTCTCATCTTTACTTCTCAGCAGTAAATCAAGATAAACATGCAAGTTTAGGAACTGTTTCCCTTGCTTTGTACAGGGCTACAGGATCAATATAGTCAAAGTCAGTTGCTTTATGAATTCTTTGGTCTTGCAAACCAAAGAAGACATCCAGGAGTTTAAACAGTTTTCTTACTTATGCATAGAAGTAAGTTTATAAATGTGTGTATGTGTTTATGTATAGAAAATGATCTAATCAATTTATCCCAGGTTATAAATGAATCCTGTTTCAGCAAATTAAAGAATCCAATATCCCGTAGTAGAGGAAAGCTCCTGCTCTTTACAACTGCACAAACAAGATGTCAGTTGCTCAAAATGGGCAGAATGAAGAAAGGATAATCCTTCTCTGTTCCATATCCTGGCGCAGGAGAAGTGCTGCAGTGTGGGTGGTGTACTCTTGCCATGTATTTTTGGGCACCAGTATGAGACATGCATCTCAGAAGGTTACAAAAATATTTGCAGCAAGGTCTTTTTCTGGAGTCTTTATCTTTACATAGCTCTTTCAGTCTGCTAGTTGGTGTAAATCTGCAATATGAGAAAATAGCTTGAAAAATCTAAAAAAACCTATATACAAACCTAAATTTATACAACACAGTGCAAGTGGACATGGGCAATCTGGTTTGATTATAGTTGCTTTCAGCAGATCTGCTTAAAAGTGCTGTATGCTGATATGTCTTACTGATAAGAGACTGGACGGTAATAGTCAGAATATGCAGGATTTTTTATGATTATCAGAGGCTTGAACTTAGCGTTGTCCTGTTTATACTTAAACCTTAAAGATGAATTTGGTGTTTATGCTGTGACATAATATTAAGTAAATAGATCAAAAAGCTTAATTACAGATTCAAGGCAGATGCACCACTGTCTGGTATTGTTGAGATGCAGATTTTGTACATGCACAAATTTTGCACTAAAATATAAAATAGATGGAGGATGACCTCTAATACTGCTTAGGAACATACATTTCACATAAGCAGTTAGATTTCCTAACTTTAATAAAGGCACTAGGTTTCTGTAATAAAGCTGATCCTACTGGCTACATGATGATAAGCCTTACTTCAGTATCATTTAAATAAACCGTAATGATAGTTAAAGCTGAATCCCAACACCTACCTTAGCTGATTACAGTACAAAATCAACAAATAAGCATGGCTTCAAAGGAATAAAATTAAACCTCTATCACCTGCCAAACCCCTATAACTACTCCAGCAAAGCTGTGGGAAAAGGATTATAAAATAACTTAGTGAGATATGTTGTGAGACAGACAATAGAATATTCCTTTTGAATTACATGGTAGAGCACAGAAGCTTTAAAACTTGTAACTGACAGTTCAGCTAGTGTTGAATTGTCCTTGGCTGGAATAAAGCCAAGGGAACAGGTTCTGCATCTTACTTGGTCCTCTATCCCGAACAAGTACAGGTAGCCACATTCTACACCTTCTGATGCCACCAATTAGAGGGCATGCAGAGTTAGAAGAGGGCACAATTAAAGCCTCAAAGTTTCAGGTATTTACTGCCTCACCTGTGGTAAAGGTCCTGAGATTGATTTTTGTCAGCTTGAAACAAAATTACATGCTCCAGATATGGGTAAAGTGGAAAAAATTCTAATAACCAGTCTTGTAATGATTATAAGAGAGCTAACACTAGTGTTATCTAGCACATAATGTTAACTTACTAATAGCAGTATGTACTTAGCGTTTTAATGCACCGCTCTAGGAAATACTGCGGATTTTAACAGGACAGGACTTTTTTTGTAAGAATCTGATGCAGATTTTATATATCAATCATGTCTTAAAAATGGATCCACCTAATCAAAGGCTTACATTCACCTTGTCATCTGTTACTCTAAACTTAGCATTCAAGCAACGCAGCAAAACCACCTTTGTTCTGAACTCAGTGGGATGTGAAATGCCAGTATAGCAAGAAAACACCATTTCTCCATGTAGAAACAGACCATCAAAGATGTCAGGATTAATTATAAAGTGGGCTGTCAGAAGTACTATCTGCACTGAAGAAACAGATAGCAAACAGATTTCAAAATGGAAGTAAAATGCATTTTTTTTAATGCATTAAAGACTAGCTAGGAGTTCATTTCTGTGTCATGAGCCAAAACTATGCCATCTGGCAGGAGGAGAAAGCTCTTCAGGTTCTAGTCACAGCGAATACAGTCGGCTCAGTTGAAGACTATGTCTATACTGCACATTGCAGTACAATGTAGAATTGCCAGAGGTATGTGTAAATGGAGGAGCTTGAATACTGGGCGCAATAAAACCAAATTAGCAAAGATTTCTGCTTGGATTAATTTATACTACTTTTCATCATAGGATTTGTGCATTGAAATGCCAATTGGATTAGCTTCAATGGAACTGTTGCTATATTGCTTCTAGTATCCAGTCTAGTGCCAGCATGATTCTATGTAAAACAGCTGTGATATCCTGAACCAGATTTTGTGGGAACAATTAATATAGATCATTATCTTGAATATGTGCTACTGCAGTTAAATAAGAGTCCATTTACCCCATACTAGTAATCTCAAGAAGTCTGTTGCTTGTCACAGGCCCAGACTGAGGATGTTGCAGAGGAATTGTCAAGGCAATATCTCATGGGAACCATTAACTTTTGCTGCTCACAAAAAAAGGAAAAGCACACTCAGGAAGTTAACAAATGGCACCAAGCTGGGGGAGAAATTTTTATGCTGGAGTGTACCTGTCCGCTTTTGTGCTTCCAAAGGCATTGACAAACTAGAGAGAGTCCAGCGGAAAACCAACAGAAAGTTTGGCAGGCTGGAGTACATAATGTATGAGAAGCTGAAAGACCTAGATTTGTTCAGTCTGGAGAAGAGGAGGCTCGGGGGGGTGTCTCATTAGTGTCTTTACTATTTCATGGAAGGCTGTAGAGAAGGTGGAGCCAGAGTCTTCACAGTGTGCACAGCAAAAGGAGGTGAGATAACAGACACAAACTGCATCAAGGAAATTCTGACTAATGAAAGGAAGAAAATATTCACAGTGAGGGTGGTCAAACACTGCAGCAGGTGAGGCAGAGTTGTTACAGAGCCTCCATCTTTGGAGATACTGAAAACTCAAGTGAACAGGGGCTTGAGCAATGATCTAACTGAAGTTAGCCCTACTGTGAGTGGGGACTGGATGAGGTAACCACCAGGGGTCCCTTCAAACTGAAGTTATTCTATGTTTTTGTGATTTTTAATGGGCCGTGGAGTTTTCTCTGGCCCTGAGACATACTTACTCATGTCCATGCATCTAAACTCTCTTATCCTCAGAAGGGGATCACATGCAGATTGATCACTGGGAACAGTCCCTGGCGCATGCTGTCAACTGGACTGTTTGGGAAAAGGTTAGCTGGAGCAGGTCCAAATCACACCAGGAAGTTCGGTAACGTTTAGAACTGTGGAAGTTGATCAGTCATTGGTCAACCCTGTGGTCTGATTGCCCTCTTTAGTTATTAGCTTGTATACAATCATACTAATGAGGGTAAATAATGTGGTTCATAATCAGATGTGATCATCTAAATGAGTTCATCCCATCTGTATATGTTTTATATATAAAACATTTAAACAGTTGCTATAGTGTCTCAATTCCATTAACAGGCTTTCCGCTATCAGAACGTAATGATGAATTAGTAAAGTGCCCTGTAAATATAATTAATTCCTATCTAGCTGAAAAGAGCTATGTAGGTCATGGGTGTTTAGAATTCTGCTAATTTGGAAAAAAAAAAAGTGTTTTAATACAAATATGTGATTATGTGGTTTTCCTAAGACTGACTTGATTTGAAAAAGTATTGTCTAAACAGAAAGTGTGGTGATTCATTTTCATTGAAATACAAAGGCCTTTGGTACAAAGTATGTATCCACCAGCTAGTTTGAAAGGCTTCTTTCTGGTTTTAAGTTGTCATAGAGCCAAATTCTACTTTCAGACAGAAGCATGTGGCTACCCTGCAGTCAGCAGATATGAAGTCATTGGAAGCTGTATGTAAACTTACAATGGTACAATTTGGCTCAAACTTTTTAGTTTGCCTAGTTTTTTTCAACAAATTATTAAATAATCTCAAAGCTTTATTCTAAATGCTTTTTGATATATTTTGTGCAGCTGACTGATACTGAGCATGTAACAGTAATGAGTGGCTGACCTTGCAGTATGATCAGTAATCATTGTTTTTTGAGATGAAAGGCCCTTTGGGCCCAGTCTTGCAAAGTGCATAGTATTATGGTTTCAGTTCTGCCAACTCGGTCAACATATAATTGATATTATACATCTGAGTCAGCTCACAGAAATAATGAGGTTGCTCTTGTATTCAAAGATAAACACACACTAAAATGCTTCTCTGGGTACAGCACATACCTTCCCACAGGACTGGCTTTCTATCTTGTGTGCTTATGCATAAGCATCAACTAGGCTGCTACTCTAGTAAACTACAGTATTACTCTTATCAGAATGGCTGACAGCAGCTTGGGAAATATGGATTATAGTACCTGTCAAGAATTTATATTACTGTTTTCTAAGTAAATTAAAAAGGTTATAACCACAATTGATACTGATATACAGGCATAATCAATTGTCTGCATTGCAGATTCACACAGCAATGATCATGTCAGAGAATATTTCCTGTATGTTAATAGCTAGCTGATAGTCTAAGCCCATTTACAGTCAAAATGAGAAAGATAAAGTTTGATTTTAATAGTGCTGCAGCTACAGTGCTATAATTATGTGATATCCAGAGCAATGCTAGAAAACAGAGACTGCATGGTTGAAATCTCTCTCACAGTTGAAGAGTGAAGACCGCTGTTCAGTGAAGATGCAGTCAGATCCTTCGTGGGATATATATATATAAGCCATTTTTGGAGCTTTTCCAGATCTGCATGTTGTCTTTCCCCTGTTTTACCTTTTATTTAGGTGATGCATGACTTTGCATCGGACCCAAACAAACTACTTAGGCTAAAGTAACATGAGGTCTTTCACTCTGTCTTATTACTTGCTGCTCTTACTGCAAGCTTTAAACATGAACCGCATCATTACTTTTCATCAGAGTACTTTATTTTATAAACCAACCACAACTTCATATACGATGACATTCAAATAACCATGCAAAGCCTGCTTTTTCGTTGGGTGTTCCAACTGGCAGTGAGAAGATTTAGAACATTTTACTGATTTGTTTTGAAATCCATGTAGCTAATGATAAATAGATTTTGTGAGTTGCTCTGGTGCAGGGTGCCTCTCTGTCCTCTTCTGCAGGGGCTGGCTGGATGTCCTACAGTAAAGGTTAGGTTGTTGTGCTTACTCCTCCTTTAACGTATGGCTAGCAGAGTGGCCAAGGCACACTTCCTGAGGGTACTTTATAAATGCATTTTCAAATTTGAAGAGCATAATGATGAATTAGCATGTTCACTACTGAAGAGGTTGCTGACTGAAAATTAGCAAATCACAGACCTTTACTCCTAACTCTGTCATCCATTAAGAAAACCCTTGATCTCTCTCTCTCTCTCTCTCGCTGTCATTTCAGAGTACACTGTGGGAAAGAGAAGTTCCAATTGAAATTCGAGCCAAGTAAAACAGGAGAAAAATGTTGTTTTCTGTGAACTGAAAAACTGGGTTACAAGTTTGCGTAGATGGAAGGGGCTCAAAAGGGTCAAACTTTTGAAATCCTTCATACTGTTTGACAAATATCTAAAAATACCAGTGAACTTAAGACTTCCTTTTTTTTTTTTTTTTTTTTTTTAGCTTCAACAGTTCCACTACAGTTTAGGGTATTTGCCACTGATTACAATAAAGAACTTCATATGCATAATACAATTCTTTTTTAAAAAAAAACACCTAAAGTCACTTGATTAAGAAACTAGTGTACTTACTCATTTACATGTAATATATATATATATATATAGAACACTTTAATATTCCCAAGTGCATTCCTGTGCCCCCCAGCTACTATTAGTGGATGCTGATGACAGATCTTGAGAACAATTATGGAATATCACCCAGTTTAGCTGGAATGCACACACTAAGCAGTCTAAGACAAGGTACCATCCTTAATAGGTCTGTAGAAAATTTGATGGAGATTACTAAAAATCAGCGAGAGAAACACTATAGCACATTAGTGGTAATGTGACATATTGAATGGTGTACACTCAGAACATTTCTCATGTGATTTGCAGACTTTAATTACATTGACTAATTGCATAGGAGGCTTCAGGGATAGAAAAATGAAACAAAAAATTATTGGCAGATCCTCTGGTAATATTGCTAATGGATGACATGCATAAACATTAAGAAAGAGGACTTCTATGATAAATGTAATTTGCTTATATACTAAATGTAAGCAAGAAAATATGGCTGGGCAAGGAACTCAGAATCTGCTAGTATCCATTCAGGGTTGCAAGGGCAAGGGCAGTACTCGGGGCTTATTCTTAACTGGCCAAAGGTTGGACCAGATGATCCTTCAGGTCCCTTCCAACCTGGTATTCTATGATTCTATGATATGATTTTCTATCAATATATGTCTTGTGTCAGAAAACCCCTGGCCTAGTAACTCATTGGTCTTTACTTACACTGACAGCTATGGCTGACCTTAAGATCTTCCTCAAATCCATACTCAGTGATCATTAAGGTTGTAATGACTCCTCCCCAGTGCCCCTGGAAAACCAGCTTCACTTCTGGTATCAGGTAAACAACGTTCCTTTTTGCCAAGTTTTTAGAATTTATGTGTATGAGCTTACTTGAGCACAGGAAGTTTGTAAGCATTAACATAAAATTCCAATCCTTTTGACTTGCAGCACTTCTCTTCCCTACCCCTTCTTTTGACTGTTGTAAGTAGACACAACTCAGAAAGAGAAAGGAGTCACCCACAGACTGGTTGCTGAAAGAATCTTACCATAAGGGACAAATGCAAAAGAAGTCTTTGCATAAGGGACAAATGCAAAAAATATTTTTCTAAGCATGTTAGCATACATTCCTGTTCCATCATGTACATTAACAATGCAACTTAAAATCATTTAAAATACTGTTTAGCAGTTAAAAGTAATACTTCTTAAGAAAACTCAGAGAGCACAACATTGAAATTGTGCTCAGAAAGACTGCTTTTTGTGTCTTTTTTTTAATTTTTTATCAGGAATAACAAAACAATGCATTTCTTGTCAGGTCGTTTGACTTGGATTGGTATACTGTATTTTATTTGACTCTCTCCAAACATTTAACTTTTTGTCATTTTAATACTTTCAGGGCAGGTGTGCAATAATGCCCACAGATTTTGTATTTTGGAGGGCAATGTCTTATTTTTTTCCTCTCCACTGACATTCCTGGTTGAACTATGTCTTCAATAAATCTAAGGCAGATTACTTTCTGCCTGAACGTCAGAGTGCACAGAAGAGTCAGCACAGCTGACTGTGAACCCTGGAAGGAGAAGATGCTTTGATTTTAGTACACCTTGGCTGCTCACAGGGCTGTAGCTGAGTTAGTACTAACCTAACCATCTTAAGTACTGACAAAATGTAGCTATGGGAGCAAGAAACTCAGTGCATATTGACATCACCTGACAAATTCAGCAAATACCTGGGAGGCGACACCAAGTTCTCTGTTGCCATGACTACACGCACTGCCATCTTCTAAAACCAGTGTCGTTATTTTGGTCCTTTGTTAATGTCTGCAATGGAACAAACCTGAAAATAATAACAAAAAGTAAATTTCATTTCACATGCTGCTTGTACTCTGGATTATGAGAAGTTATGAAAGTATAATTTGTCCTAAAAAAGAAAAATCACCATGCAAGGCAGTAAAATGCCAGACTTGATTTCCACTTCTGCTTAAATTGTATAAATGGTTTCTTCAAGATTTGCAAACATTGTATCTTGAGTACAACTCGCTTTTTCACTTGTAGCTATTCAAACATGTCATGATTATATATAATAGGAGTAGTATTTAAGCAACATAAAAATAATCATAATCTGACAAAGTACTAAGTAAACTTTATTAGTCCTTTTGACAGACCAAGTGAGACTATCCAGAAGCTTTCTTAAGTTATTGTTTAGCACAGCATTTTAGAGAAAGAATTTACTGAAGCTTATGTAGTAATATGTAGCCAGAGAGTGACATAAGGCCTTGCTGATGACATAAGATGAGAAAATATAAAAATATACAACTGATTATAAAAATGTGGTAGAGGAACTGCCTTCTAGGTTGATTCTGAAGTGTCAGGCTTGAACAGTTCTTAGAGACTTGTCTGGAAAGCAACTATGGGAATATAAAATCTTATTACTTCTACTGGACAGCAGTCATCATTGGTTTGCATATTTTGTAGCTAATTGAGTATTGTATCCCAAAACTTGAGGACTAGCTAAGAGAGCAAGAAGCTATGACCAGGACACAGAGACAAGGGGCCCACTTTGACAGTGTTTTGCCTTCCTAGAAGCACTGTGAAGGTGGGACACTCCTCCTACAGCAATGGTGCACTGCAACACAGAAAATACATGATTACTTGGTTTTATCTTTTGTAATATTAGCAATAGTCTGAGAAATTTAATTGTAATCATTCAGAAGAAAAAATAGTAACTTTTCAAAGTAAAAAAGCTCAAAGCTTCTTCTGGAGCTGATCTGTAATATGCCTCATTTGCTGCTTTTGTGACTATCTATCTCTTAATTAAAGTATCAAGACTCAATTATATTAAGAACTATTTAATTCCATAAACTCCTGGGAAACTGTGTTTTTAGGGGATGATCAGTATATGTACAAGAGCTGAGGGTAAAACAAAGTACCAGCCATGTAATCTACTTGCTGAGTTATTTAGGCAAGTCCAGAGATACCGTATCACCAGACAAACTCAAGCTTGGTGGTCACACTGGAGGATATCAGGTATTTATATAACTCTCTTCAATCTTTATGGAAAATCCAACGGAAAGGTTTCTGAAATTTTCTGATTCTTGCTGGAACTTGGATTTTTTCAAGCCAAGCTCCTGTTTCCTAGGGCTATTGTCTTTCAGTAGAAATCAGCTTCTTTTCGTAGATCAGCCAAAACTAACTAGTAACCAGCTGAGTAGTTCCACAAGTCTGCTGGTATATGAAGTAAGTGATGAATATATTTCTTTTACCAAAATAGGAATAGGTGAATAATACTATTAAGAGAAAGCAAGTTCTTCTTTTAGCTAAGTTTGGCTCAGGAATGAAATCCAATTTATTTATCTGACGTGAATATTTAAAGCCTTCATGTGACATCTCCTTAGCCTCAACCAAAACTTAACTGTGCTGTTGACCTGCTACAAGCATTTGCTATTCAGATGAACAAGTTTCAAGAGTCTATATCACATTAAAGCAGTAATGTAAATGAAACAGCTTACCAAGACTCAGATTTAATTAGCTAACATCCATGCAAAACTCTGTGTCTAATGTTTCCTATTGTTTGGTGCTAGGACTTCATGATGACTTTTAACCACATATGTGTAAATTCACATAGGTTTATATTAGGAGGTGAACATACCAAATGAATTATTAATAGAACAGAAAAAAAGAACTAATTTGTTATACATGGAGTGAAATTTGTGCTTATATATAAGAAGATTAACTCTATGATTCATTGGGGCATATAAGGAAAATATTTATAATCTGTTTGAAGGGTACTGCCTCAGTAATAGAATTCAATAGGTAAAAGAAAATATTCTTTATTAAGACAGCACAGAGCACCCATAACTTATACCTACATTTTCTGTGATACACTTCTCCATTATTTCATAACTTTTGCTTTATCATACAAGGAACTTGAAAAGTCAGGGCAATATGCAATAAAGAAAATACACTAATAGCAGTGTTATACTGCTATTAATATTAATAGTTAAATACATATTAAGATGAATGCATTTCCTCTGCTGATTTCACATCTAAGTCTACCACTAAAACTTGAATTTCGTACCCTATCCATAGCATAAAGAATTTCAGTACAATCAGTTTCAGCAAAAAATTTGACTCAGGGAGTCAGGTTTTGCTCTGACTTTGACAGAGTTGTGCAGTGGATATGTCACTGTAAAACTTGTCTCAAGAAAGTTCCAAGTGTCATTTAGGGAATTTAAAATAACTATAGTTGAATCAAAGAAGAGCTTTGATGGCAGCTATTATGACAAGTTATTTAAGTGAAAAAATTACTGGTGAGAACTGAGGAAAGGTTCTCACGATAATTAGATGTAATAATAGAGGTAGCTGGCAGAGCAACATAGCATTTTAATTTCCCTACAGTTATTTTTGGACTTAACTGCCCCCCCCCCCCCCCCAACACCCAACAGATAATAGTCAGATCCAAAAGCAAACAGTATGCCTCTTCAGAGGCAAGGATATAAAATTGGTTGGTTCACATCCACAGTTTATGAGACTGCTCCATTACTGGATCATTGGTTAAAGGACAATGCAAGGCACTGGGTCAAAGATAGTTGAGAATAAATCCAGCCCCCTAGCAATGGCTGTTAGCTGTTTCATTTAAGATTGACATTGTCTGCTCCTATGTAAATAAGCTTCCTGTGAACAAGGATCAAATATGAGACTTACTTCATGCTTCCAGTTATTAATCAAATATATCTGGAAATATGAATCCCATGAGTATTTGCTAGTTAAAATGTAATGTTTTCAGTCTAGCAAAACTGTTAGTCAGAGGCAGCAAATTCACTTTTAATGTATAAATTAATGGTATTGGCTGGAGCTCCATTCAAAAACCCCAAATCCTGGATTACTCCACCAGATAGCAAAGGTTGCATATACACCCATAAGCATACAAGCAATGAGTAAGTAACAGCTCCCACTGAGAAAGGAGAGAGGCACGTAAAAAGTTGGAATGGCTAAGAACATAAAATATTACCAGCCTGTGTGGAAACAAATTAAGCAGATTTAACCCATACTACAATTTGTTTTCCTTTGGTTCAGGCAAGATATATGATTTTTATTTACAGAGAATGAATTTGAGGTTAGATCTACAAAGAAAATTAGTGAAATACATTTAGTAGATTTGGGGAGATGGGGCTCATCAGTGACTGTTTGGTACAGGGTGGAACAGCTTGTCCTCCTTCTGCCTGGGGTTGTTGGGCACTGCCAGAATTATGGTGATCATATTCCAGAGGACAAGCCTTGGAAATGGGGTAATGGGAATATACCTAGTACTGCTTCCATTGCCTGTGCAAACATCCTTATTGAAGCTCATAGCGGAAGGTGTATACAATAACTTTGATGATCAGACTATATATCTATCCATGACATTTCTCTGTCAGAGGATCAAAGGATTATACTCCACAAAATTGTGAGTGATATCTATTTTCATATCTATATTTAAGAATATGTAGCAATGCATGCCAGGATTTCTCAGTTTTCGTTTATTGTTTTGACATCAGCAAGAAAAAGTGGGTGTCTTAACACCACCATAAGACAAACAACAGATGATATTGCATGGTCAATGTTGAAACTGCATTGCCAATAAAGAGGCTCGTATTTGTACTTTTGTAATGAAGATAAACCATAGCATTTTTAAGTGTCCCTTTTGTTACTTGGATGCCAGACTGCCAGAGTTACAAGTAAAAACAAGGTGCAAGAAATATCTGGGATTCTTTTCCCTTTTCTTTTTTTGGCTGAAGTCATAACATCATTCAAAGTTTAAAATATGTAACATCCTATATGTAAGAAACAGATGTTCTAGCAAGAAGGTGGCAGTTCACAGATCTTGATAGAAATCCACTGAAGATAACGGAAAGCACCCACTGCTTTTGATGGGAAGTGGTCATCTGATCTAGGAAGCAGATTCAAAAATATACATATTTTCCTTTATTCTGAATTTACTAGTATTGATTCAGTGAGGGTGTGTAGAGGGGGCTACAACTGTGAAAAAGGCTGACGGTGTAGTTACTGAGTAGGTTGTCCACCGTAAAGCAACATTCGGTAGCATTATAATAAAGCCATGAAACTCAAATGGAAGAACATTCTCTGATGAGGAATGCAAATTCCACACTGGCCAAGAAAGTGTTAACAGGCTGCTGTAGGTTAAATTATCCCTGTCCTAATTTACCTGTGAAAGTTATTGCAGAGGAGGAGTGTCAGTTCACCTAACAGAAGCTGGAAGTCTCCTCAGCTGGTGCCTTTATGGAAGTCTGGAGTGTGATGGGCATGGCCAGGTTTTCTTATCAGACAGCAACTGCCAGTTATGGTTGCATATGTATATAATGTTTTTGTCGCTGCGTGGGACTGGTCTTTTTGACACAACAGAGTTGTAGTGATTCAATTGTGCAGGTCCACTTCAAAGAACTGAAAGCAGATGTAAATAATACACTTGGAAGAGGTTGTCTGTGGAGCAGTCTGCAATTTTTTTACAAAGTGAGGTGACCACCTCCACCGTTGCCAGGTCTTTTATTTTTCCCGCTTTTGGTGGGTCTTTGTTATGACATTCAGTCACATAAGGCCAAAGCCCTGTTGTATGGCAGTTGCATCTGTGCTGTTGAATGTGATGCTGAGCTGGTGGTCCTGGAAGGAAGAAAGTGCTGTCAGGAGGGTGTGCCACTTAGGCTGGGCAGTCCTCTGAGAAGCAGGATAAATTGGTCCGGGCACAGTGATGTGCTAATGCACGCCTCTAGTATCTCAGATAACAGCTTCTTGCAGTGATGCAGGGTCACATATGTATGCATTGAGGAATTTTTAGAGTCAAAGCATTTTTGAGTCAATTCACTTTGGTGCTTGTCCACTGCAGGAGGAAAAACATTCTTATTTGAGTGCTGAGACTTCTTTTATGATGCACAGAGATTGCTAGGGGCTCTTCAAACAAACAAACAAAAGAACCCTGAAATAGCTTTAACCTGCCCAGCTGGGAACATTGGTGACCAGATTGTGTCTTAAGTACCTAAAACATTTTTCCTGTTTGTGTTGTTCAGTGTTCAGCTGCTGCCAAGCCTGTCAGAAGTCTGTGCATTCTGAGACCTGAATGCTTTTGTACTAAATTTCTTGTGGCACCTGAAGTTCTGTTTCCGGATATGTCAGAAGCATCTTAGTGGGTCTGCGGGTGGCTAACCTCCAGATCCACAAAACCTTACAGGGGTGCACTTAGACTACGCTTGGATTGGCTAATCCTGTGGCCTAATAGGGCTGGTTGGCATCAGGCCCTTAACGTCCATACTATACAATTCTCAAGGGGTTTTGCTTCAGACAAGATCCTGTGGACTGAACGGTCAATTGTGGTCAGAGTCCATTAGGTGGTTTCTAGGGTCCATCTTCAGCTTGCATTTCATCCAGAAGGAACCCATTCATGTACTCCAAGGCTGTTCTGTGATATATAAACAGTAAGTGCGAGCAATTAGGAGATTTACTTTAAAAGTGTACACCTGGTATGAACCAAATATGTGGATGTATCTTTCGGTATCAAAAAGTGTCCATACCCAAAAGTGGATGAATTACGCTACAAAATGTAGCAAGTTTCTGCCAGATGATGAAGAGCTGGATGAAAAGACAGGACTTGTGTTTCATATAATGAAGAATTTATCATACTAATAAAATAAAGCATGCTCTATTTTTTTATTTTTTTTCTTTCCCAATAAGCCTTTGCTTTGAAAAAGTTGTTTTAATTTTCTGGACAGCTAGAGATATATTCAATGATCTGCTAAAGCCTCTCCTGCTGTTATAGGAGATAAAACTGTGCTATAGAAAAATACAAATATATGAAAAGAGTCTTCCATTTTCTAGTTTAGAACTTCTTTTCCACTGGCAAAATTAACTAATAAGCTTATTTAAATTCTAACAAAAAAACCTGTATTAATAGAGGTTTCTGTCCCATTAACCCAGATAGGAATGACTATTCTCTTCTGTGTAAGGAAGAGTTCAGCTGTAAATCAAATTAGAGGGAACACTGGACAAGCCATCTCCTTACTGCATGGATGAAGAGATGGTGACTGTCTTGCACAATATGTCTTAGACACGAATCTTCTATCAGAGAATAGTGAAACTGGACTTCTAGGGCTCCTCGAATTCAGAACTCATTTGTTTTAATCTACAGTGGTATTCAGGTATTTTTTGTGGTAACAACAATGAAGCCATGGAACAGCAATGCGGAAAGTACAAAGTGTCATCTCTTCATGTGAAGACCATTTCCAGAGATGAATTAAACACAGTTCCTTTGCCCAGCAAATGAAGATTTGAGTTGACCTGTATATAAATTCCAGTTTCCTTATGTTCTACAGATACTTATCCGGTGTATAGCCAATTATTTTGCATATCATTTGAACAAAACAGCCTGCTGGCAATGCACCTGCTCCTCTATGCAAAGACCTAAATGAAGAAAAGATTTGCACACAAGCTGTCAGTTTGAGTCCGAAATCTTAATACTTGAAAGTCTCAGGCGCTTAACAAAAACAATTCCGCCATGTTCCAGCAAGGTTTTGAGTAAACTCATACTTCACTCAAAAGAATCAGCAAGGAGTTCGTAGTAGTCATAAACTCTTGCAGCTAGTACCCTAGGCTGATTTTTAGTAAGAAGGATTCTTCATATTATGTAAAGAACTTGCTATAAATCCTTTGGATTGATTTGGTGGCAGAGCTGTTCTCCAGTCTTCCCCAGCATCTTCAGAAAATGATTCTGTATCAAAAGTGGCACCACAAAGTTTCAGGCAGCTATTAGCACTATAGAAGGGGTCTTTTATTGTTGAATCACTGCAAATATATGTAGTTTGGAAAAAACCCCATCATTTGGTAATGTAATGTAAGTTTTTCCTACTAATAGGGATTTTTTTAAACAACTACCTGGTGACCATTAATTCAACATTTCATTTGGGTGTGACTTTGTCCTTGTTTGCAAGCAGTTAGTATCTTAAAATCTGTTTGCCAAAACAAACAAACAAACAAAAAGCATTACCTCATTTCAACCCTCAATAATGGTGTGGCGAGCTAGAGGACATAAAGATATTTAAGGCTTTAACTTGACAAATTATGCACCCACGATTGCAGGTTAAATGTTAAACAGTAGCTGTGAAAATGGCCTTTCATTAAGGTTGTGTTTTACTTGGTAAATATTCCATGTGTGCCATCATACAGGGAGTAGCTCACCATAAGTTTCTTTTACTTCCTATTGGCTATAAGGCTGAATAGCCTTAACAGTTATTTTAAACATAGCTCTGTGTCGTGGTTTAACCCCAGCCAGCAACTAGCACCATGCAGCTGCTCGCTCACACAAACACATGCCCCCCCGGTGGGATGGGGAGGAGAACTGAAAACAAGTAAAACTCATGGATTGAGATAAAAACAGTTTAATAATTGGAATTAAAAAATAATAATAAAAAAATAGTAATGAAAAGGAAGATAACAGAAGGAGTGCAAAATATAACCTCACCACCTGCTGACCAATGCTCAGCCAGTCTCTGAGCAGCGGCTGGTCCCTCTCAGCCAACCCTCCCCAGTTTATATACTGAGCATGACATTCTATGGTATGGAATATCCCTTTGGCTAGTTCAGGTCAGCTGTCCTGGCCATGCTCCCTCCCAGCTTCTTGTGCACCTGCTCTCTGGCAAAGCATGGGAAACTGAAAAGTCCTTGACTTAGGATAAGCACTACCTAGCAACAACTAAAACATCAGTGCGCTATCAACATAGTTCTGAAACTAAATCCAAAACACAACACTATACCAGCTCCTAGGAAGAAAATTGACTCTATCCTGGCTGAAACCAGGACACTCTGCTACCCCAGTCTTGCTTAAGATTTATCTTGCCAAGGATGGAAAAGAGCATGCTGGAATGTAGCAACTAACAAAGATCTGAAGCAAATCCATGGCAGACCAGGCACTGTATATTTTTAGTGAGTACCACAGGGCACATAAGAGTTAGATAATAAAACCCAGGGATAGGGGAGTTGATCTGAAGCGCAGCTAGGCACGTAAGTTCTATTTAAATCCTTAACTGTTATTTTGAGACAACTTGCTCAGTCCCTCAACTCCATTGCACATTACTTTTGACTTTAAGGTCCTTGCAGACACAACCACTCTCCAATAGCCCAGATCTATCTCTGTTTTTAGCCTTGTCTCCAGCCACTACTTTCATGTGTTGTGTGACTGACGATAACCCTCCTCTTCATAGCCAAGGGGCTAAACCAGAAAATCAACCTAGTGTCAGATCTTCCCGAGTCTGGAGGATTTCCAACTCAAGTGTTCCACTTTGCATTAGAGTACTGTTCCCACAAGCTATATTCTATGTTATTCTGAGACAGATGCTTTTTTTCCCCTGGTTGAACTGTGCCACAGTGCAGGAAACTCCATGGGATCAGAGAGTCCTGAGATTAAGGCTCTTTACATTAAGCAGTTGATTAATGTGGACTGCTCTGAGAGCAGGGGCCAATAACTTAGACTGGACTGTATTATAATCACAAGTCATGGCCACAGTTATGTGAACTTTTTTTCTGGACCTGGGGTGTTTTTTTTTAATTCTTGAAATTTTCAAATCCTGATTTGTCTTAGTACAAAACTGGTGTTAACATCACTTGCAGCCTACATCCACTCAAACCAGAGTAATAGGTAGTTATTTGTCAAAGTTTTTAATATAATGATATTTTAGGTTTAGTGTGCATTGTGCACATTAATGGCAGGCAAATTTGATTTTGTCACATAGCTGACCAGAGGAAAATTTGATTTGAAAATTACTGTAAAGATTTCAAAAAATTATTTTTTTCACCACACTCTAATGGGGGTTGCAAGTTTTTACACCAAAAAAAAGGTTTTTATAAATTGTTATTTTCCTACAGAAAACCAGAGATTGCCTTTTCTAGTCAGGATGAATTGGGCAGTACAGGATTTCAAACTTTGCTGATACTGTTTAAAAGCATCTTTGAAACTCAAAATTTTGGCTTAAGTGATGCTGCAACATCTGAAAGACCACAAGCATGACATTTCTTGAAAAAACCTGTCATTAGCAACAATCCAGATGTGATTCCTCATGTTACAAGTACTGATAGAGTATATGGAAATGAGGCAGAAAGAAGTTTGGTTTGTATTATGTATGATAGGCTTCGCTATTATGACTGTAGTATAGATATGCTTATGCAACTGTAATTGTGCCTTGTTTTAGCTGTAAACACTCTGCTTTTGCTTGTGGACATATTGATTCACTCTGAGTCGTTCCTTCTCTGTCAGAGTTGCCAGCAGCGACAATTATTCTGAAAACAAACAGAACTGGGATCAAGGCTTCCACATTTGTTTTATTCTGTGGTTTCCGAGACAGGCAATCAGATACAAGGAGAGGTATACCAGTCCAGGTAGTTTTGATACTAGCTCTGATTCTCCTGGGGGAAGTTTGGCTACAGATACCACAATGGCACTTCTAATGCTTCTGATCCTTGCTAATACACTCCCAAAGGAGCCCAGAGCTGTAATACGAGCTGTGGGCGGGAGCCAGGCTATTGTAAGCAACATGCGTTTATAATTCCTCTTAACTTGATCAGTTTATGAGTCTTGAAACCAATTAAGGGCTTTTTTTTTTTGGCTGGCACAACTCTGAGTGGAGGACTGTTCCATACCTTTGCTGCTCTAACAGTAAGATACTTCCTTCTGATTTCCAGCCTGAAGTTACGCAGAGCAAGTTTGGCTTTTTTAATTTTCCTCTGCTGTTAACATAATTCTCATATAACTTCAGTAGTTCTTTTCTTCCCTGGTATTACATTAAACACATCAGGCTGCATGTCTATAAAGAGGACTCGGCTTTTGTCTTGCAAGTTTAAGTAAGTGAACCAATCTAGTCTATGCTTCTCTAGACATTCTTCCCCACTCCATCACTAATTCTAGCACCAGTTTTGTCTACATCTTTTAATTAAAACTCAATCAGACTCAAAAATGGGGTTTTATCTTGGTACATTAAGGAGTTGGGTCCCATTGGTGGTCAGTTGTCCTTGCATATCTCTGCTGTTTCACAAGCTTGCTCTCACATCCATCATACGCCAAACTCACTGGTTATGCAGCCATCAAGAAACTGTTGTGCTCAGGCTCATAGGGAAACTGAGGCTCATATGGAACATTATTTCAAGCTGCAGTGTATGCATAATGGTCTTTCATATCCACTGCCAAATAACACGTCCAGGGTTTTTTCATTCCACGTAACAAGCATTTTAGTTTTGCAGAAGAAAAGTTTGTTAGGATGAAAAGCAATGTGCTTGGGACCCATGTTGCTGAATTTCACTCTGAATCTATTAATTTATCTCCAGGCTGCCTGCATGATAGTTTGGTACTCCTGCTGCTTTAAGAAAGTCTTCAGATTTTGTCTCACTTCATGAAGCTCTTTCTCTCGTTACTTATCATTTTACCATTCAGATTCAGTGGTTAGACTCCTTTAAATTTAAAAAAAAAAAAAAAAAAAAAAAGAGCAAAGAAAGTATCAGTATTGAAGAATGTCGCTGAAAATGGGTTTCAAAAAACAGCATTGTTTTGCCATCCTTGGGGGATACATGTTCTAAAATGATCATCAACAGAAAACCTGCCCTTTACAGCTGCACTGTGTGTGAGTTTTACAACGAAAAGGCGGCAAGAAAGTATCTTTTTATCCTTACACATAAGTATAAAGAGATATCTATTGTATCTGTCAATAGAAAAAAGTATGTCCATGACCAGTGTGAGAGAACATGGTTCTTACAAGATACTCTCTTTACCAACAGTTGATGCACTTCATGGAAAAATCTTAAAGGGTCAGGGACAGGAAAGTTAATACTTATCTTCATATTGAATGAGTCCTTTCAGATTTGCACCAACATCCCCTGAGTCCAGTGGACTGCCGCCTCATGTGCACAGCATGTGCACATCTTTGTACTAAAATGAAGGGAGTTCAGTCTGTACTTCCTTTAGCAAAGTAATTGCACTGTACTGCAGCCAAACTTGGGCAGAATATTGGCATTTTATCAAGTTATATATTCAGCATAATGAAATTCAGTGAAAAATGCAAGTTGCCGTCTTTGACAGGATGGATTATATTCAAAGCCTATGAAAAGCAGAGTTAATGTGAAAGCCTTGATTCTTGATAATGCAGCTAGCTTGAAAATATGGGCAGAGCAATGTGAAAAGGAGCTATTGCCTGACTTTTTTAGTCAGTTAAGCACATAAATACTTATGGACTATGTTCCCATGTTTCACACATACTTTTATTACAGCTCAGGGTAAATGCAGAAATGAAAAGGAAAGCTGTAAAGTACAAGCTGGCAGAGGAAATACTTGCTAGTGTAACTGGTGAAAAGACCAAATCTTATGTGGCTAAAGCACCAGCTTTTCAGTTTCTGATTCCTTGTTGGAGAGTTGCAAAGTTCTGCCTCAAAATGTGAAGCCGAAAGTTACAGATATTCCAGTGCTTTATCATCAATACTAGCAATAAACTAATATTCAGGAAGAGAGCAAAATGTGGAGGTGAATGTAGATAATGCTACATCAGTACTGATTTTTAAAAATTCTTACTATTTCTAGCAACATAAATAGAACAAAGCCTCAGTGGAGGAGGTTCAGAAAGAAAAGAAAGGGGAATGTCTGCAACGTATCTTAAAGCTAATATTGGATATGGTCATGTATTTCTCTCTTGCTAGGGAGGACCCCGAATTGTGGAATTCAACATGAACAGGAGAAGTACATGACTAAGAATGTGTTCTTGTGGCAGTCAGAATTGTGTTTAGGACATTATGGTAAAGTTATAATCTTCTTTTTCCTACTTAGAGTTACTTTTCTGGACCACAGTCACTATATGCAATTAGTGATAGTTCACCTATAGCATAACTTAACCAATCAGATGGAAGTAATAAGTTTGTGCAGAGAGTAAGCAATGTAGTAGAACAGCTTGTACAGTGTTAATAAGCATACTATATGCATTTATGAAAATATTCTTTTAGCTGGGTATGCTCAATATGAAGTCTTGTTTCTTAATGCTGCCATTTTGGATTACATGACAATGAAGAGTAGGAGATAAACTCAGCACACAGGAATTTTGCTAGCCCAGATCTGAGCATCTTCAATTCTATGCAACAAAATACCACTAGCTGGTCTATAAAATGGGAGCAGTCACTACCTTTCCTGTAGATTGCTGCGAACAGCCAGAATGTGTTGTGCTGCCAACGACATAGTGTTTTTCATGGTTTAAACCCCTCCTCAAATACTAGCAATCTGATATATAAACAATAGGAACTTTTTAAGGAAAAAAAAAAAGCAAATCCATACAATCTCATACTTGGAAAGCAGTACAGACAAGGAAAAAAAAATAATGTTGGTTTTAGAACTACTTTCAGTTAAGCCCGGCACACAAGCCACAGGCAGTTCTTCAACTTCATCCAACAGGCTTTGGATCAATGCTGTTTATTAGTGCTATTGTTATAGTTTTCCTCAAATTGACACTGTAAACAAAGCATGATTCATTGCACAGGGCATTCGAAATTTATTTTTTCTGATGAGAATATGCTGCAACAAGTTTGGTTTGGGTTTTTTTTGTAATGCAAAGTCTACTCCAGTGCAAACAGTAACTCAGACTTCCCAATTAGACATCTATATTAATTTGATAGGACATTCGTTTTTCAGTTAACTGCTTTGTCAGAGTCTGGGAAGGAAGCACTCATTCTCTAATACAAAATATTGAGGTACAAGAGATCATCTTCAGTGTAATCTCAAGAAGAGCCTTTTTTTACATTGATCAGATTATTCAGTGTCAAAGAATGTTATATGAAACTTTACAAAATCACACTATTATTTTTTTGAGTATGGCGGCCCACAGTAGCAGAACTCATAGAGTGAACTCAGGAGCTCAAAAGTGAGTTTATAAACACTATGGGAGTTAAGAGATCCTTTCCATATGGAGAACTAGAATTCATGAATGCAATTTTAATTAACAGTTATTTTTTCCAAACCAAAGAGGAATATGACTTTGTTTAATAACAAGGCCATTCTGGCCTGTCTTGCATATTTGTATGGAGGGAGAGAGCACAGAACCTCTTTGTGCAGCGGAAAGGCCAGGAGGAATTGATGATCAGTTAATTTATTCCTCCTGTGCAGTGTTTTATAGTTCTGTGATATGTGGCCAGCACACTGCTAACAGCTATCAGAGTTGTTAATTGCTGACAGAGTATATCAGGTGCTACTGGATTTTCTTTTTAAGTTTTTCTTTTAGAAGTATCAGTAATGCTCCTATGTAATGATGTCTCCGTTCTGCCATTTCAGCACTGCTCTTCCTGCTATCATTCAGAGAAGTTCCCAATTTGTCACCTTAGGTTAAGCATCTGTAAATTACTGACTTTAATTTTCAGCGGTACTGAGATGAAAACATTGTCTCGTAGTTCAGAATAAAACTAAGAAAACCAATACCAGAAAATTGCCACTTGTGAAGCTGTGTGGTATTGTATCCTATTACTGTCACTTCTGCAGTGTGGAGAAATAATCTGTTTCAGTGATCATATGACTGCATTCAAAAACTTGGTATGTCCTAATGTCTTTTAGCAAGTAAACATTCTCAAGCTTGATACAATTCCTATAACAGTTCCCGATAATCACTATTGAGAGTGTACTTGTGCACAAGCGTTAATCATGGAAACTGCTGTGTTTTCCTTTGACAGACTTTTGCCATAGGTAAAAGTGGAAAAAGCAGCATTACTCATATAACATATAAGAAGCCAGATAGCTCAAGTGACTAGTAAATTGATTGTGTGTTGGTTTTAGTTCAATACAGATTTATTCCTGAGGGAATACTTAAGTATTCTGGAAACTTATATACTTCATGTGTGAATAGACTGATACCCTATATAAAAGAGTATCTATTTGTACACAAATACAATAAAATTGAGCCGGTGGAAATTAGAACAAAAAAATAGGAAGAGGGACCATTTCTTAGTTTGCTTGAATTATATAGCACCCAGTATGTATTGACATCATAGTTGCCAGAACATACATATTCCTGCCTCTGAGCTCTCCACCTAAATGAAGAACAAATTCAAACATTCAGGGAGAAGAGAGGAATAGAGGTTTTAGGTAAGCTAGTCCCAACAATGTAATATTAACAGATATTAACATCTTTAAAACATTACACATGATGCACTAATTGAATAGGTGCCTACTTAAGCAGTAAGCAACAAGATGGCAAATACATGGAGCAGATGTTTGTAAATCTTTGGAGAAAAGGGAGATTTTTTTCATTTTCTATGCAACATTAACCTCCTTTTCTAGATAATCTTACATGATCAGGACTGGCAAACACTGCCTCCAAACATTTTATGTCTTTCAGAAGTAGACAAACAGAAGTTCTCAAAAAATGTTGTAATACTAGACTTTTCCAGACTTCAGTGACTTAATTGTAGATTGAGCCTTCTGCACCTGTCATGGTTTGCTGTCTTTTTGACGTGGAAACTCAGACATGAAGGAAAGTCAGGTAAAGGAAAAGAGTAGTAGCATAAAGCTGGTCTCACTTCACCCACACCCTGTGCACCTTAGGGCATGCATGTGGACTCTGCATCTGGTGCTCCGTAGAGCGCCCAGGTTTATTCGTAACTTCTGTGACACTAATGAGAGTGCAAAGCACCTCTTTACCTAAGTAAGAGCCAAATACCTTTTAAATCTGCAACAAAGTACTTGTTTACAAAGAACATTTGATTGACCTGCAGATCTTGATTTTTTTAAAGGGCAGAGTTTTGAAGGGCAGTGAAGGAGAAGGGTGGGTAGGCCTTCATTCTGCTACACTCAGTATTTTTTGGCACTTCCTGCCCACTAGGTGCCTGAAGTTGGAAAAGGCTGTTACCTTTCCTACCAGTTATCTCTTCCTAAAATTCAAAACCTTATAAACAACATATCTAATGATAACAGGCTAGTCTTTAGAAAGGGAAGTAGGATTTCACCTGTGAAAAATCTACAGCATTGACTAAAGAGATCTTCTGGCACATTCCAGGAAGGTCCTCTTACTTCTGTGGTACGGGAGAGTCCACCGAGGCTCTGACGCTGCCTTTCAAAGGGCAGCGTCTGGGGGAGAGCTCTGCAGTACCATCTCCAAGTGAAGTGAGCTGTGTCCCCACAGCCCTTGGGATGGGCTGGGGTGAAATCTGGGACTCTCCTTCTAGCCAGCAGGAAGGGCTGACTGTGACCATAAATAAAAGCATCTTTCTGGGATACCTAGTGCCCCATGTGCCATACAGGGGAGCCTCAGGGCTCCGGGAGAGCTCCACTTAGCTCTAGGCTCCGGGAGAGAGTCTAGGTCCCTAAGAAAGCTGCAAGCTAATGCTAAAATAAACTAGGGTATTTAAACACCAGAGTTAAATGTTCAACTTCTAAATAGTTTGTGAGGCTGGTGGTGGATCCCAGTATGTTCTGTGTTTTGTGAGCTGCCAGAAACCAGTCAGAAGACCAGTCTGTTTGTAATTGGATCTTCTGTGTTTGTACACAATCAGTAAGTACTTGGTGTGATGTGGTTTCTCTCTGGGATGCAAGAGAAGTTTGTTATAATTTTTGTAAAGAGAGATGCAGCAAAACTAATAAATGTTTACAGACAAACTTGCACCAGTTAACATAAACTGCCTTAGCATCACATATTTCATTAGATCACCGCAGCTCCTCTGTATACAAGTTCCCAGTCAGGTGTTTGTAGGAAACTGAAGATTCACTGTAAAATTAATTCTCTTCACTGTTCAAACATGTAATTGAGAAGTAAGAGGAAACCCTTATCATGGTCAGACTGCCCTGTGAGACAAGTACTATTTCATCAAAGGAAAAATTGAAAGGGTATTCCATTATTATCCCTGTAAACATATTCTGAAATTATCTCAAAAGAACCTAATTGTTAGAGAAGTTGATGACAATCGACTGCCTTCAGAGAAATGTGAACCATTCAGCAAACATTCATTTTCTTTAAAATCCCAAGTTGTTCTGTCTCATGCAGCCCTTGTTCAGGCTGTGGTCCAGACCACCCTTAAAAGCCTGTTATGTTTCACTTGATTTTTTTATTACTTTTATTTTGTTGACACAGACATCAAACTTAACCTGAGTTTAATACCTGAGTTTAATGGCAATATCCTTCTTTCAAATAATCACTGAGTTGACAGGCATCAATAATTTAGCAAGTATCTGAGAGAAATATTTAGGAATATGTCAATATTATTATTGTTCAAAGTCTAAAAATCGCTGAGGGCAGGGTAGATCTGATTTATGTGAAGACTGAGATGAAGAGAGTTATGAGTATCACCTAAGCTAATGATGTTTGTTCCAAGCAAATTATACAGCCATTGCATTTCAAACATTCAACAACAAAATAATTTTGTTTCCATTTGGGCTATGAAGGCAGGATTACTGCTGCTTAACCATAGTTCCATATCCTGTTTCCAGTGATACCTAGGCTATTCATGTATCTAATTCTTTGAATTGTTCATTTACTGTGTAAATCCTTTAACATTCCTGGTAGTAGTAACTGAAAATACATTACAATAGAGTTTTAATCACTATTATAATATGTCATTTTTCTGGCTAGATTCCTTAAGCATGTCAGCCTTAGCTTTGAATGTGAGAAACATTTAAAAAAATTAGGGTACAATCTACTCTGTACAAAAGTGTGTACAACAAAAATATGAAACAACAGCAAACAAGAATTTCTTAGAGCCAGCATGTCCATTAGTCTGATCTTTTACAGTAATGCGCAAAGAAGATTTGGGAGTCAGTGCTGAAAATTACATTGCAGGCTGACCATACAAAGGCAGTTCAAAGACAGTTCTTCACTACTCCAAGACAATTCCATTCTGGATTGTCAGTAGATCCATCTTTGGAACAACCTTAGAATCATGCTCATGCTCACAGTGGATCAAAATAGGACCAAATTCAAATGCAACTAAATATATACCAGCTCAGCAAAACATAAACACGTTAAGTGATGCCTTAGTGCTTACATTCAGACCTACTATGCTTTCATAATTCAGAGCATTTTGGAAACCCATAAACAGACTTTCATTACTCTATGCTTTTTGTCATGTCCACTGTTTATGCAAAGCAGTCTTAGGTTGCAAGGTTATTAGGCGCCTGTGACAGACAGACTCATTGCTTTCCCTGTCACTACCACTCTCTCAGACTTTGCCCTCCTCACTGAATGGGATTTTTATGAGTTATCAAAAGACAGCGGGTGTAACAGTATGTGACTTTCCTCCCCACTTTAGTTTGCCTTCTGTTCTTTCTTATTTCTCTGCTACAGATGTGTATGTTTTATCTGTTCTATGCCCATCTGCAAATCCCTTAATCTTCTAGCTTTCTGTTTGGCTCTTTTCTGTATTATAAAAGCTATGCTTAATCTTGCCTGCCTTTAAAGAAAAAAAACCAAAATGTCTTAACTCTCTTTTGTCTCTCTGCCCAGGATGGAACTTTTTCTTCACAAGGACCAACCTAAACAAGTCTGGGCTACTAAGA
The DNA here is from genome assembly GCF_947461875.1 of Haliaeetus albicilla. Taxonomy (NCBI): domain Eukaryota; kingdom Metazoa; phylum Chordata; class Aves; order Accipitriformes; family Accipitridae; genus Haliaeetus; species Haliaeetus albicilla. The sequence continues at coordinate 37,193,598 of NC_091483.1, read as the reverse complement.
GCAATTAAAAATCAAAGGTTTAATGCAAGTCTCATTTTGAGTTTGTGTAATTTCTGAACTTAGCAGCTATCACTCATCATTTGTTTTTTTTCTCATATCAGAGCCCTTGAATGTTCAGTAGTATTCTAGGTAGTGCTCCATTCAGCTACCGCCTCTCAATTTCAATTAAAACAGCTTTTGACAGCTTTTGACAAAATCTCTAATGTCTCCCAACAGAAGTACCAAGAAAGTGTCATTTTCTTGGTCTTTGTTATCTTGGCATATGGACACTTAAAATATTCTATTTGTGGGATATTAATTCAGACCCCACATAACTTTCTTCCTTGGATCTCTGTTCTTGCATATTCTGATCCCTCTTTTCTCCTTGGAGGCTACCCATGATCTTCAATCTGGACAGAGACATCTACTTTGTTTTGATAAATCTGACTGTTTATCAAGAGGAATTTGAAGTCTTCTACAGTTATACCAAAATTATTCATATGTGTTCCAGGACTGTATCAAAAGTGACATCCTGTCACGAGGGAGCTATCCTTTCCTTCCCCATTCTCTATGCCCTGCTTTTTGTGAGAAAGAGGTGTGTGGACTGGAAGGATGCAACAGTGCATGTCAGCCTGCTGCCTGTGCAGACAAATAATGGTAAAGGCCTCTGCGGCACATCACAGAGCTGACCTCCCCAGTCTAGCCCATCGATTAACTTCCTTCCTAGTAGCCTTGTTTTGAAGTATGATACACTATGCACCAACCACCCATCAGGGAAGCTGCAAAATTGCAAGCTTGGTTCTTTGATGTTAGGGCAGTCAAACTCCTCTGCCCACATATTTCATTTCCATATGAAAGGCAGAAGAAAATGTCTGCAGTAATCCCTGAAGCTAATGAACTATGGAAAGCAACCACATAGATTTAGAACTATCCAGTCTTAGGAACTGCACTGCCCTTTGCCTTTCCTTTTGGTATAGAAACCCACTATTAACAGAGAGCTTCCATTTCCCCCTTTTTGTGCACCTCTAGTGTCAGTGCTGGGACCTAAACCTGTTCAATTTCTTCTCACCGTGTATTCCTTGTTCCCTTTTTCTGCTTATACTGAGGACTTAGGTGTTTGATTCCAACTAGACAGTAGGTGACTTGTGCTGAAAAGTCAGTCTATTCTGCCCAGTGTCAGAGGACTATGCATAACAGGAACCATGAAACATCTTGCTTGGTTTCTTGCTTTAAAGGGTTAGTCCTCAATTTCACATTGAATGCCATAGTACAATAATGTAACAAAAAGCATATAAGGTTGCCTTAGATATAGCTTTGAAAAATTATGAAAAGAGTTTGCTTTTAAAATGTTTTGTTTGGTTCCAAACTTACCAAGCAATAAAATTTGAGAAGTTTTAAGAGCTTTCTAACATAAAAAACACTTGAATCTAATCTAGATATTATTGCATGCTCTTGTTGAAAATGTCTGTATAGTCTGAGATTACCTTAATTATTATCTTGTTCATTTTATCAGAGATTCCCAAAGCACAGAAGAAGTGCTAGAAGCATTACAGAATGTTTCCACTCATCTGCTTTTTAGAGGTGCTTACCTTCTGTAGTCATCATCAACTGCCAACAGCTCCACCCAACATAAGTGCGATCCAGAGTTTGGAAGTGTTCCTCGGAAACTTTCAGATTATGTACTTAGTCCTGCATGGGAACAAGATGTTACCTTGCCCTTGAGTACGATCGTGGTTCCTCAGCATTCAGGGGTTGATAGTCAGGAACCCTGAATCACCAGGGCCAGAAACCGCTCAGTCAGCCTGACCCACACGGTGCTTGAAGTTGTTCATGGAGCATTTGGTTGCTTCTGTGGAAGGCAGCACCTCCCTCTGTGCTCCTGTATTTGAGAATGACCATTTCACATTCAAAAGTAGCAGTGGCAGAATATTTAGTCTAAAAGGTGGTACCTTGCTTTTAGACGCTTAAGATGTAGCAGGGGCCATATATGTGGGGAGAGAGGGAAAGAAATTTGTCAGAAGCTAGAGGAACTGCTTGCCCATTATGAGCTTTCATAAATTCCCCTGGCCAGTCAAAAACTTTCCAGGGAGAGTTTTCTTGCCTGCAGTAACAACCTAGACTGCTCTGTACCTGCAGGAACGTATAGTTTCCAGTGAGGTAGCCACAGTGCACATGGATAAAATGAGACTTTCAAAGGACAAAGGACTATATGCTTTTATTAAATGCACAAATGCCACCATCATCTTTGGCATGTGACAGCATCCATCAATCGGTTCTAAAGCCATATGGATATTGGTAGGAAGAAATTAACATTTTTTATTTTTTGATGGTGCTTTTTTTGCTAGAGCTACAATATATATTCCTTCATTCTAAAGGTATTTTTGCCCACAATAAATTTTTTATATATGCCTTTTCTTAGAATTTCTTCTCCAGCAACCATTTGTTTTCAGACATAAACTAAGTAGAATTAAAAGAACCAAAGGAAACAGACCAGAGACAGTTGGGTTCTTCAGTCTGCTGGTTAGTTGCTCAAGTTTATGCTCAATTTGTGTAAGGTGCCTAGGCTATAAGGCATGATTGTTAAATTTCTGCTGCTCTACTGAATATATTGGACCAAACCTGGTACTATGCCAACTTATATCAGCAGAGAATTCAGCATAATATGCTCAAATTATTCTTTTAACAGTTTGACTTCCATTTAATCAACACAAAAGAAAAGCAGGACAGTTTAATAAACACATAGAACACCAATGTTATGAATAAAATAATTCAATTTTGTATTAAAACTCATGTAATTGAGTTATGTCTGTTCACTAGATTTCTGCCAAAAGCCGTCAGGCAGCAAGATGCTTTGCAGTAACACAAACCTAGCAGTTTTAAGTTGTCAAAGAGTTTGATGCAGTTACTCCATGGGGATATTTACATAAATGAATTATGTGAAGCAATTTTTGCTATTAAAAAAAATTCAGAAACTGCAGACAAAACCTATTTCCTCCACTTGCAGTTTCATTATTAACGCTGAAAAGCAATTCAGTCTCCATTTCTTAGCTATTACGATGAACATTTAGGGCAGGGAGAGAATTTTTTTGAGGAGAGAAAGACAGCTGTGAACAATAAAAATCCATGCTCCTATTTATAATGCAGCTTCCTCCATTGCACGTGCCCTTAATTTACATCTTGATATAGTCAGGAAGAAAGTAACATTGCTGACAGCTTTGTCTGCAAAACCAGACTTCTACAGGAGGGTAACAGAGAAAAGATCCTGGCCAGATTTCCATGTACCTTGCAGCAGTGGGAACACCATGCTGGGCTCTGTGTTCACAATCAGAGAAGTTGTAGAAATTATGGTGGATAAGTGGCACTGAGAAAACTGATACAGCAGAGCTCTGTTAAAATAGTGACATGCTTGAGCTCTTAAAGAAGTAAATATCAGTTTGATATAAAAGCAGATTTCAAGTTCTCATCCATTTAAATCGGGGTTTACCATGTTGAAGTCTTTTGTTCAATCAAGAAGACACACCAGTTTAACCATTAAGCCATAAAAATCACTGGGCCCCTTGCTCAAGTATCCAACCCCTTGCACAAAGCCAGATCAACACTAAATTCAGTGCCAGCTGCTCAGGACTTTGTCTGGTTGGGTCTCAATGTCTCTGAGGATGGAGATGTCACAGCCTTCCTGAGCAGAAAACCTGTTCCAGTGCTTGAGCATCCTTCTGGTAAAAATGCTTTCCCTGTGTTTGGTCAGAAAGTTCCCTCCCAATTTCAGAGCATTCTGTCTCATTCTCCCATTATGCATCACTATAAAGAGCTTGGCTCCATCTTTTCAGTAGTTTTATCATAGGTACTGGAAAGTTGCTAATGGCAGAGCAACCTTCTGTTTTCCAAGCAGAACAAATCCAGTTCTCTCAGCTTCCCGCTGTACCTTGTGCTCCAGCCCCTGACCATGTTGGTGACCCTACCCTTAACTTGCTGCAGTTCATCAATGTCTTTTTTGTACAGAGGGAGTTCCAAACTCAATGTGGTATTCCAGCTGTGATCTAAAAAGTGCTGAGTAAAGGGGAATCATCACCTTGCTTGATCAGCTGGCTTTGTTCTGCTTAATACAGTACAACTCGCTGTTAGCTTTACCTGCTGCCAGGGAGCACTGCTGACCCGTATTTAGGTTGCTGTCTACCAGGCTTCCCAGGTCCTTTTCAGCAAACCTGCTAACCAGCTGGGCAGTGTCCAGCCTGTAACGATGCAGAGGGTTGGTTCATCCCAGGTACAGGACTTTGCATTTGACATTTTTTAATTCGGTGTATGAATTGTGTGAATTCTGTGTCTATCCATTTCTGTAGTCAGTCTAGGTCCCTTTGAACAGCTGCCTTGTCCTTTATTGTATCATCTGCTCCAGCAGTCTTATATCATCCAAGGTATTGGTGAAGATACAAAGCAGGAGAGTTGACAGGATAGAACCTTGAGGACATCCATTTGCAACTGAATTTCCAGTAGAGACCATTAACCACTACCCTCATGACCCAGGCACTTTTTCACCAATTTAATCATGCATCCACCCAGAAAATGAGGTTCCATCTTGGATACTGTGGATGATGGTGTCAAAATGGCCTTGCTAAAGCCAAGATAGACAGCATACACAGCTGTTTGCTCATTCACACATCTAGCCATTTTATTGTAGAAGGCAAACAGGTCTGTTTACATATTTTACTCTTGGTAAACCTATATTAACTACTCACAGTCACCCGCTGAGAAGCTTGATTCTTTGACTCCTGAACATCCATGTAAGCATAGACATTGGCCTGTATTTGGAACTAACATTCATTATATACCATCTGAGAAGACTTAGTGGTATCAGTGGCTTCTAAAGGAAACAAAATCATCATAGAATTATAGAATAATTCAGGTTAGACAAAACCACTGGAAATCATCTAGAGCAACTCTGCCTTACCCTACTGAAGCAGGGTCAACCTCAAAGTTAGATCAGGTTTCTCAGGGCTTTGTCAGATAAATTTTGAACAGCTCTAGGGATGGAGATTCCACAACTTTTATGGGAAACCTGTTTCAGAGTTTACCCACTCTCACTGTGAGAGAATTTTTCTTCTTATAACTAATTGGAATTTTGCTTGCTGCAACTTGTGACCATTGCCTTTTTTCAATACAGTTTATTATAAAATGGCCAACAGCTAGGTAACAAAAATTGCTGAACACAGGGCTGTGTCTGAAAGCCACAGCTTTAGACTCTCAGCTCCTAAAGTTGATGGCTGGAAGGTCCACATGAGATCCACAGCCCAGATTCCTCTCACAGTAGGTCTCTCTCCACCTTTCAAAGTAGGGGTTACTCTTCATAATTTTGAAACAGTTTATGGCGTCGAACACTTGTAAGGAATGTGAAAGTCTGCTCTGCGTTCCCCACGTATGGAGTTGAAATACATACCTGTGAGAAGGCTACCCCAATTGTTAGGCTGTATTAATTCAGAGTTTAATTCTCACTGATTCAGAAGAAAGGATGCAGCGTGCCTCTACAGCATAAGGGATAGGACTCTCATTTAGGAAGTAAAGTTGAATTTTGATTTCTGCTCCTGGGACTACTTTTGCAGTTTTATGAAAAGTTCGTGTATTCTAGTGTTGGAGATCTGTTCAACTGTTACAATTATTTTTATTATTTTTATATCAGATCCTTTTGGACAAAAAGTAACATCTTAACTCCCTCAGTCTGAAGTTTGGGCAATGGAGTTCTGTACAGTACATATCTACTTGAAATGACAATAGTATAAAAGTATTTTTCATGGTTGTTTGGAAACATTGCTCTTTGTGATAATTTTCTTCCATTAGATACACAACATGATTTTCATGAAGTGGTTTTACTTCTTTTCTTTCTTCTTTCCTGTTTGGCTTGTGTTTGTCATTTTACAAGTCCATCCTGAACGCCCTTCCTCTCAAAGAAGGTAGGAATCCTTCTTGTCAGTTTATCTTCAACAAATCAACAGCCTTTCTATTTCTGTTCCCAATTCTAGCTATGGATCACTAACTAATATAGCTTTCTTCTGTATTGGAAAATATCATCCATCTGTCTGAATGGGGAAAAAGGACCAATGGTCCACACATCTGAACATTTTTTTAAATCTCAAATCACTTATTGAGATCTCATAACATTGTCATCTGTCCCAATCCATATGAGAGTTGACAGCTATACAGTATTTAAGATACTTCTAAGAGACCTGATTTGTTTTGTCTGCCTCTGCAACTGAATTGCTTTGTGTAGTGGTCAAATTTTGCTATAAATCTGATCAGAAGTGATATTTTCACAAGTTCAACCTGGAACAAGTTTCCAGACATACTCATTTCTCACTGAGGTAATTCTTAACCCAGTGTTATTACAGACTATGTCTTTCAGGGCTTGGCTTCATGGTTTGTGAACATCTACTAAAACATCAGTCAAACCAGATTTTCTTTCCTACTTATGCTTGTATATGCTTCAGCCCATTTTCTCTGACTGCAACACAGCCATTAAGACTCTTAGATAAGCCCTTCATTCTCCATAGCATTTAGTAAACTGATTGCATTGCTTGATACAAATTTCTAGACCTTCCACTAGCTAATATTTAAACAAAAAAGTGGAGCCATTACTTACCCTCGACAACCTGTAACAAACAATCAATAGGTCATCCTGACATTGTACACCTCCATTAGAAAAGATAAACTGTTCCAGAATATTGTGTGGAGGGTCTGCTTCTACTCTTGACAATTTTACACCAATGGAATTGGCTAGAGACTTTACTACCACTTCTTGTAATCTCTCTTCAGTACATATGATAGAAGCCATAATTACTACTGCAGTGCCAGTGGTTATTCCCTGATCTCTGTCCAAATAGAATTTTCTCCCAGTCTTTTCCTTCAGGGTGTTCTTTTTTTTAGCAACCAATTTCTAAATTTAATTTCTAACTGGCTCACCAGCCAAATGATTTAAATGGCATAAATATTTCTTCATATTTTCTGTGGTATTTGACCATTTATCTGTTGCCTAACTTTATTTGTCAAAACTCTTATTTACTTAAATTATTGGCTGTGCCATACAGCTGTCCCCTCTGGTTTGTGCTGTTTCTAAATTGCATGTTGCAGATTCAAGAAAGAGTATGCTTTGTCTGGCAGAAGTTTCCCATTAAAACAATAGGAACAATGTCACAGTCTACTATGTATTGATATTATGAGGACTGACAAATGAAAAAGATGCATTTTTTCATCTTTTTAATACTTTTAAAATCTAGTTTTTAAAAAGCAATTGTCTCATTCTGTTTCTTTACACAAAATATAGTGCCTTCTATTTTACTAGCAAACCTGTTAAAGATAAGAGCCTCTATGTTTTCAGATAAAAATTACATGACTCTCATGATCTTTCCTACTCACTTTACAGTTCTACTAATTAGAATGTGGCCAGAATTTAGCTCTTGAGTCACAATTGCATTTTTAACCCAAACATTTCTCTTATGTGTATCCAGTTTTCTACTGTGCCACCTATACTTGCTGGTTCAGAGCGACAGTAACTAGTGAGCTTTATGATCAGGAAGTCATTTTCTGACAAAATTCTGTCTTCATTGGTTCTCATTCTATTTTCAGAAAACCTCTCACCCAGTTTGAACTGGGCAAACTAATAATCACATACTGTGTCTGACAGGGAAAGACTCTCATGTGTCTATCCCAAGTATAGATGCTACTGAATAGTTTATTTGAAGATTGTTTTTACAGATAAGGAAATTTTACCTGTCCTATGTAAATGCAGAGAATGAGAAGTGATGTCAAATACTTCTTTCTCTTCTGTTTTGGCTGTTTAAATGCAGACTAAAAAACAGGTAATATCAGTCTAAGTACTATAACTCTGTAGCCCCAGTTGACTAGCTAGAAGGAGTAGACATACTGACTGATAGCTGACCTGATTTCGTTCTTGTCATTTGGCAGCATGTTGTTTGGAAGTGGAATAACTGTAAATTTTTATACTGTAATTTTGAAGAGATTCTTCAAGCGCACACCTACCAGCTGTGCTTGCCTGCCTTATGAGGGTCAGTGCCTTGGGGAAGCTCAGACCAAATACACTCTTCCTTACATTATGGACCAGAGGGAGAAACGTGGATTTATCTTCCAGCTGTATAAACTTCTAGAAGTGGAAGCAGGAAAAGACCATTACGCTTTTGGTACCTTGGTATCTATTCTTCTATCTGTAGAATTACGCAACCCATACATCAAGGACTAAGAGAAGAGGAAGGTGGAATCAGATAGAGCAGCCTTCATCAGCTCCTTTTGTATTGTAGCCCCTCTGCCTCCAAGATAGTAGAAAAGCTAGGGTTTTATAAATTCTCATCCATAGCAGAAGGATCCCTTCCAACAATGTATTTGGCATTTCTGTGATGAGGCCAAGAGAGAGACTGTGAACAGCATTGCACAAAATTCTCATGATACTTAGAGAAAAACTCTCACTGTCTTACCACGCATAAACGGTATTATCTCCTGGCTGTGCTGGTAATTAACTGATCACAGAAAATGGACAAAGATTAAAGTAGAACTGCAGAAAAAACCAGTTTACTACTGGGGCATGAATGATGTCGAGAACTGGTCATTACAAGAATGGTCTTCCCAGAAGGTATTTCTTCCTAGACCAGTTAAGGTCTCTGCTCCAGCAATTTTCAATTGTTTCTGCCTGCTCACACAGCCACGGCTGAAATAACTATATTTCTTCACTCATTCCTGAAGGAAATGCTATTTCTCCTATATATAGGATTCCAGTTTAGCTACAGTGACTTGCAGAATTTAACTGTGATTCTGTACTGATTTGTTTCTCATGTATTCCTTTAAAAAAAAAAAAAAGGAGGGAGAATTTAACATAGCAATTTTTACAGTTAGTTCAGTCAATGACAATGTGATATGTGAGCAAACCCTGTAAGTGCTTTCTCCCTTCCCTGCATCTGTGTGATAACTGTCCAGCTCTGCTGTAAGTATTCGCCCTCAAAATGCCGCTCAAATTGATGTGACAAACTTCACCTTGTGGTCAGCCACAGCAGTGGCTTGCCACAGGATCCATTTGTGTCAAGTATAGAACTGGTATGTTCAGAAATGGGATGTCATCCTGGAACTATTCCCTAGATGAGCACACCAAATGTGAGACTCATGAGGTTATATTAACCTTCCCACTCAAATTACCACAACAGGGAAAACTACATCTCTGACTGGAGGCTAAAGAAGGGAGGTCAGACTACCTTTTGGGTGGTGTTAACATATCCCTGTAATAACTGTTACAGAAGAACTTAAATAGAATATTCAGTGGAAAGGATAGGAGAATAAGAAACATAACATGTTAAAGAGAAAAACTGTACTTGGTTTCCCTTCATAAGAAGAAATAAATTTCCCTATCATAGAGGCATATCTCTTGCTAAATTTCATATTTAGTCAGATACTTAGAGTGGTCTATCTGGCAATCATTCACAGTTCTTAATGTATTTGTCTTGATAACCTCTCTGTGAGAGAAGAAATTGTTGCTATCCCATTATTGCAAAGAAGGAACTGGGGCATAAAGAAAATGTGACTTGTTCAAGATCACACTTAGTGTTTGTCATTCAGGGCACTTGAACTCATTGCCTGTGATACAATTCATTGCTGAGGCAAGGAGGCAATGGTAGTGGCATTATTACTTAAAATTTTCTGTTGCTTTAAAATTAAATTTCTGGGGTTTTTTAAGATTTTATATTTATTTATGTGAGGCTGCATGCAACAGGAAGCTTCAAAGACTTGCATTTTTCTGGCTGAAAATATACAACTGAAAAACTACGTGTTTGTTAGAATTAACTGTTAAGTATCTGAATCTATTTCTCAAAATTATTTCTGTCAAGCCTAATTATGCCTCCCTCCTTTGCAGATGATGGCAAAAGAAAGCTTTTTTCCTTTGGTTATCTGATGGCAACCCAAGATAGATGCAAAAACCCAGAAAAAACCTAATTCTGCTTGCAGGCTGTGTACAAATTTTGAAAACATAGGAAAGGAAAGAAAATAAAGCAGTAGAAAGTGTTTTCAGGATTCCTCTATTCCTCTAAATAACCGCCACACATAACATACACATAAAATGTGTATATTCACAAACCTCATCTCCAAATATGGTATGATATATTTATTACTATGTGATTTATTCCTTTACAACACTTTTAGAACATTTGAAAGTTTGCAGAACATATTGATGGATGTGTATCTCTGAGATGCTGTCTGTCTTGAAAAGTAGCAGCTGTGAAGATCACTGGCTTTTTTTCACTGAATGGGAGTGAAGGGACAAATGAACTGTTGGTCAGATGGGATTTATTGATGTGCCAAAGGACCACTTCAAATTCTGTGCTCTCTTTTTCATACATGCCTTAAAACACAAATATATCTCCTGTGTGTTTTTAGAGCAGTAAGGGGAAGTTGGTCTATTTCCTTTTTGGTATGACTGGAAAGGCAAATCAGTTTTTGCTTATTTGGAAACCCAGAAAAAAATCTCGGCATTGTCAAACTCAATGAAAGGTAGAAGCCCAGTTCTTGCCTCTGATAAGAGCAAAGAACTTCTGCTCACATGAGCTCGTTAATATGGATAACACCAAGCACATGGGTCAACTGTGTCTTGATGGAACTAACTGAAAAATCAACTCCTGCATATCAGTCTTTATAATTTTTATTTAAAACTAACACTGGCCACTGAAACAGTGTCTTATGTAAAATGTAGGCGAGTGCTTTCAGCTTTAGAGGAGTAGTGTAAAGCAGAATGTAAAGATGTTCTACATTGTGTTCTCTGAGGTCTGTCTCCCTTTCATTTTAGTTTCTTGGTTTTGTATCATTCTCAGAACAATGTCCTGTTTTAAACATATTAGTCTTCGTGGCATAGAGATGAAAATAAATATAGCCATACTTCTATTTTACTTCCCTACCTTACTGGCAAATGGACTTTGTTGGAAGAAATGTGAGTATTATTTTACATCAAATAAACAGATTTTTGAAGCTATGAAATGTGGGGAGGTTTTGTGAATCTGAAAGAGCCAGGAACTGCCAATTATTCATTACCACGGGACTCCTACTTCAGACAAGATATGAAGGTTAATCCATTATGAAACTTTTTTCTCCTTACTTTTCTAAACAGTATCTAAAGACTAAAACAATCATCAGTAACTCATTTTGTGTGGGTAGTAAAGGAGGAGAATTTTTTTAAGTCAAGTATAAACTCCTACATATAATGTTATTAGGAAGGTTAAATACATAGTGACTTTCCAGGTACAAGTAACCGTAAGAAGGAAAATGGAATGCTGTTTCAGAACACGTATTTTGCTTTGATTTAAAGCAGTGAGGTTATTCAAAGTCATAAAACAAGAAGTAACTTGCTTTTCAGCTTCTCAGAAAAGATTATTTGCTCTCAAAACAAGCCCACCTTTTAACTGTGTATAAGACTTTTACATTTGCCATATTAAGGGAGAACAATTGCCTCACACTTGCCTTGCTCATCAGTTTGTCTTGAGTCCGCTAATAACTGTACAACAGGTTGAATTTCCAGTGAGGGCTACTGTTAACTTCTCTGATGTAAAGACTTGCCAACAATCACGGTTGATCCCACTGTGTATATTGAATTGCCATAATACTCTGATTCTCCTCTGTTGCTGTTTGGTCTCCTTATGGGACAGTCATCCCAATGAATTGTCTGTTTAAAAAAAAAAAAAAAAAAAAAAAAAAAGCTGTTCTTGTCCTCAAAGGAAAAGGAAGCCAGGATTTTCTTGCTGTTTTCCATGGACAGCATTTTTTTGGCATGTATCCAGAAACGACTATGGCTTGTAGACGATACATGGTTTCATTATGCATCCAACAAAAATAATACCATCACATCTGTCAAAATCTTGAACACATACAGATGTCCACAGTGATACACACTAGTTGATAATTAAGATAAAAATATTTCTTATCTTCTTTTTTAACTTCTGATTGTCCTTCACAGGATCAATTTCAAATAGATAAAAATTTAATGATAGCCTATATTTGCATATTTTCTGAACACATAACAAAGTCCATTAAGTGGATGTTACACTTGAGAATTTAGAAAAAAAAAAGAAATATCATTCCGCAAACTTCTGCTGGAATTGAAGAAGATGGGGAAGTGACATTCTGCTTTAAATTTAAATGTGTCTCCTTTATCTCCTAAGATAATTGTGAAATTTTATGGGGTCTGTCTTGCATATAGACTTTTTTCTGTCTGATTATTTAGTAGACATATATAGCTTCATTAACTTCAGTCATTGTCTTACTCAAATCAGGTACCTGAAATTCTGTTAATATTTGAGCTGCGACCTTATGAGCCAAAATAAATGTAACTTATATCTAGATACAAAGTGAGAGTGTTTATGCAGAATAGTTTAAAATATCACCTAATTATTTTATCACATTAGTTTAACATTTATGTAAATTTTGCAGGTTTTAGAGGAGGTATTTTTTGCTTTTCCCAAAGCAGGATCCCACTTAGCTTCAATACGAACATAAATCACAATTCACACTCTCATTTTGTGGAACTTTCATACAAAAGTGTTAAAAAATGCAGACTATTTGCATTTTCAGTTTCACAAGGCAATGCGATCTGTTACCTAATTGCCACATTTGGGAATAAATAGAAGACAAGCAGGCACAGATAAATAGATTGTTTGAAGTAATTGAAGGGCATTCTGAAGTAGGAATACAATTCTTCTCTATCTCGTTACAATTAAATTTCATTGTAAGTTCATGTCTTCAGAACCTTCCTGGGGAGGGTGTGTAATAGACTGTGACGTGAGGCTAGGGCCCCTTCAGTGGTCCTATCTTCTACAACGGTTTCACAACCAGGGAAAACTTTCTCAACCAACTCCATGCCTCAGCCTTTTGGACTAAATACGCTTGGTTCTGTTCTTACTAATGGTAAGTGCCTGTTTGCAGCTATGGTTTGCAGCTATGGTTTGCAACTTAGGCAAGCCTGAAGAAGCATAGTTGCCACATCATATCAAACTGATAGTGTTCAAGTAGGTTTGAACTGAAAAAAAGCAAATGTATCTGTGCCTGCATTGTTGGCTTACTGGCTTCATACAAGCCGAGTATTTGTGGTTCAGGTGGAAGCCATTTCACTTTATTATTGTTTCTAATGCCAGAAGCAGTTGCATTCCAAGAACTGAGGGGAAAACTGTAGTATTGCTGAGAAGTTGGGTAGACTGATGGTTTGAGAATCTTTTGTTCTTCTTCAGAGTTAATTTTCACTGGAGCCTGGTCAGTGTGTTCCTTGTTAATACTGCATTATCTTACATGAGCTAGCCATTCATTGTCCAGCAATGGCTTTTCATTATGAACTTCTGACCTGATTAGTTCCAATGTTACGTATTTTTTTCATGTTTTCTGTGGCCTATACTACCATATTACTAAATTACCTACATGAATAATTACCCTACTTTACTCCCATTATCCTTGTCATGTTTGGGTGGAAAATCTCAAGCAGAGTGGCAGAAGCAGCCTGCTCTGCAGAAATTATAGCACTGTACTCTACTATAGTAGCATAATAAAGTGGTTCAGAGCAACCTGCCAAACTCTCTAACTTCTATTCTTATGTCTAGTAGGTCTGCTCTGGCAGTAAATTTCAGAGAGACAAACTACCTTTCCTTTTGCTCTTTGCAGAGATGTGCAGCCAGCTAGATACTTATTGTGCCCTCTGGGCTGCTCTCAATGAGTCTCAATGGTTTCTGTTAAGATTGTAATGATTTTTTTTCTGATTTTCAAAAGCTTGACATGTTAGAGATTTGAATTTCATTTTGAATTTTAAACAGATGACATAACTTCAAGATCATCTGAGGCAGTTACACAAAAGAAATCACAAATTGAAAAACTGGTTCATAAAATCATTATTTTTCAAGAAAAAAAAAAACTTGATGATTCTCCTCTACTGAACAATCAAATTTTGCAGGAAACAGGGAAATCATAGTATGTGCAGTGTATCAAAGGCAATGGAGCATCTGGAGGTATTTTTTCATGAACGTTTTAAGGGAACTAATGCTCATGAAAAGTATTTATAAAGTATTGAGGTCAACTCTTCTTTTGTGAAGGGATAGAACCTGAACTGACAAAAAGTATGAGCAGGTGGAGCTGCAGTCCTGGAGTTTATGCCAGGTATAAACATATTCTCCCAAGTGTATTCAGCTGACTTTCAAGCTGATTTCTGGGGTGAGTACAATTATTTGTGTGGATGAGGATCTGAACCCAGAAAACCTCATTTAAAAGCACAGGTGGTTGTTTATGGTTGCTGTCTGCATCCAGTGTACTACACTGAATCAACTCTAATTGACAAGAGAAGGCTGAAGCACCTTAATGACCGCTGTTGCCAGAAAGAGTTTTCCAACTCTCGATTAGATTATGTTTAGGTGAAACTGCTGCTCGTGATAACAGATGCTGATTTTCACTGGAGCTGACATATTGATCTATAATCATAGCATTACCTTGTCTACTTAGAAGATGCTCCTTTTAAAAAATACACACATATATATATATGTTCAATTTAATGCTGAACTTTTTATTGCCATTCGGTAGGTAATAGCATAACTTTTTTGCAATGGGCAAAGAAGCACAATATGAAAAAACTTCTAGAGAGGGAAAAATGACTGTATTTTCTTTCCCATTGATCCCTCCTTTTGATGAATTCCCATGAACAACGTGAACTGGGAGGTGGCTCTGGTGTAAGATTCTGTCACAGCCGTGACACAAGAAAACAGCACTGAAATGATGTGATACTGTATGACCTGTGTAAATATGAGGGTATCTTCTGAAGTTTACCAGGATCTGTGAGTTTGAGGATGCATATACTGTGCCTAGTTTCACTGGATGAGAGCTTTGTCCCAGTGCTTGGAGAACTCAGAAGAAACACAACACAGAAATCCTCAAGCAATTTTCCCTTCCCTCTGCTCCTGCTCCTGCTCTCTAGAAGAGACAAGTTGATCCAACTGTTTATTTTGGAGCCAAATATAAAGCTGCATATTACCAAAACCATCAAAGGGGATTTCCAATACAGATTTGGAAGTTCAACAGCTCTTTATCTTTAGGAAATCAGTTTTTCAATTACTAGCTGAACCGAAACATATCTAAAAATTGTAATTTTTTGAGATGTGTCTAAGGGCCTTTATTGCATGGCCTACTGGGTGAATTTTGACAGAAAAGATGTAATTGATCAGTGACTCTTAGTATGTCTTTTCTCTTTATTTAGATACAGCTATTTTCTTAGGGGTTTTTTTTTTCTTTTCTTCCTGAAGCCTATGAACTATAAAGATGACCAACTCACTGAAAATTTGAAAGAGCATGAAATTTATACAAAATAGAAGCTCAGAATGAAAAACATTTCCTGGAATAAACACTGATAGCATAGTAAAGCAAAATTGTGGAGATTTCTGGAATACCCATACCCAGTACCTTGCTTTATCGTAATACATTGCAATTAATCTATTATTTTAGATTAAAAAACATATGCTTGTGTGTCAATATGAACTGCTATATGAAAAGTATACTTGATCTCATAATTTTCCATTTTTACAAAAATATTTAGGGATTTTTACCTATACTGTTATTTAACATATAGCTTATTTTTCAAAGCTGACTAATGGCATTTTTACTTTTTACCTGATCTTCAGAAATGAAAGTAGTGAGTACTAAACAGAAGAAAAAAAAAAATCAAAACTTTTTAAAAAAAGAAACAATAAAAGAAAATAATTTAAATTATATCCACATAACAAGAAGTTTTGACAGATAGAACACAAAACTAATTTGTACTGACTTCACTTCTAATTCCAAAATAACATAAAAATAGATGTAATCACTGCAAAATAATTTAAATGGAAATATTCACATTGGAAGCCCAACAGTAATATTGTGCAATACAAGATATAATTAAGTCTGCTGGTGTAAGAACAATTTTTGCTTCAGTAGACTGCTTCCACTGATTATTTCCCTATATGAGTGCTACTGTGCTATTATGTCTTAATTTAGTTATATTAGATTTGAAACTTGATTCCAGCACAAATATACAGAAATAGTGTAATCTGTAAAATGCACTCTTCTGGTTAAAGAGCAGAGATAGATTCCTTAGCTAATTGTTTTGGGCAGAAACAAATTTTTTAACCAAAATCTGTTCAGCAAATAAAAAGAATTGAAGGAGCCTGCAAGCACATTTCTGTAATCTTCTCACCACATATGGCATGCAGATGAGTAAGACTATATGTAAAGTGGAAGATTTAACCTCTTTGCCCTTTCAAACCAGCAGTGGCATGGGAGAGAGGGAGATTCTGCAGCAAAAGTTAGTGTTGTTAAGTTGAATCATGCAAAACAGGATGTTCAGAGTCACAGTCTCTGAAATCCTCCTGCCATGCTGAGGGCCAAATGGAGACAGAAAAGAAAAAACTGCAATGCATGATTGAGAAAATGAAGTAGGGTCAGATTTACTGGGAACTGGGAAAAAAACCCCAACAACTTAGAAACAAAGGGAGCCTGCACAAAAAAAGGGAATAAAGACTTCATATAAAGCAAAGTGGAAACCAGCTGCCAATACTTAAGATCTAGGGCGGGGGGGGGGGAAGAGAAGAAGAATGGAAGAAAAACTTCAAACGCCATTTGAGATGATGGACCCTCTAGGGATTAAATCAGAAGCATTCTTCCAACTTTTAGTAAAAGGGGTGGTCCAAAGTATGAAATTTGGCAGGTGACATAGGGACTATTTGAAGACACCATATAGGAAGCTGTCATCAGATGCATGCCACCTATCCTAAAAGAATAAAATTAAGATAGCTAAACGGAAGGTAAAGGGAAGTTATCAAGAACAAGAAGGTTGGCTTCGTAAAGTTGAAGTCCTGTCCAAGTGTGAGTATCAGACAAGGCCACAAGCACTGGCAGGTTAAATGTGAAATTATGCCAAAGTAGATTTTGAGAAAAAACTTGCAAAGACATAAAAAGGAATAATAAATTCTTTTTCAAACACATCAGGAGCAGAAAGCTTGCCAGAGAAGCATGAGAGCCAATAGATAAGCAAGGCATAAAAGAATTTGCCATGGACAAACTTAGGGAATTTTCCACGCTGAAACTGTTCTTTTTGGAGGAGGTGTTAGAGAATCTGTCACAAACTGAAGTGTCAGTGGAACAGATTTTAGAACAAATTGACGGAATACTCAAACCACCAGGGCTGGATGGCCCCTGCCCCAGTTCTAAAGGGATGCAAACATTAAATGTCTGAACTACTAGCCAGAGTATATAACTTCTCACTTAAAGCCACCTCAGTATAAGGTGGCAATGGGAAGGGCAAGATGACTTTTTAAAAAGGGATCCAGGGAACAATGCAAAAGTACAGAGAGAGATCTAAGTTTTAGAACAGCTTCAGCATGATGAGTAATTAACTGGATCAGTGCTACCCTGCCTGGAAAAGAGGCAACTGACATGCCACTATGCAGAAAAAGCATATTACAGAAAGCATTCACCATCTTTTCTAGTGCTTGAACGAGGAGACATCAAATTAAACTAGCTAGTGGCAGATTCTAAAGAAAAAAGAGTGATTCTTCAAACAATGTTTACTTAACTTACAAAGCCCCTTGTCACAGAGTTGGGCAGTTTTGTGTCCAGATTTGGCAGAGATTTTCACCGATTGAAAAGTCTTCAGGTGAGAGCCAAGAGAAAGATCAGAGAATAGGAGACAAAGATTTACAGAAAAAGATTTGAAGTCTTGTTGTTTTAAATAAAAAGGACATCACTGAAGGAGGATATAAGTTTTCAAGTACCTGAAAGGCTATTGCATAGAGTTAAGGAACTGTTCTCCGAGGACAAAAAGGAATAGGCTTCAGACTGCAAACTAAGTAATAGCAGGAATATCACAGAACTGACAGTAGTCTTGGGCAATGCTACACTGATATGAGGATGGTCTATATGCTTATTAAAGGATATTCTAATCTTATATCTGTTCTGTTGCTATTTTCCTCTCCTTAAAGTAAGAGATTAAACATTATTTCTCCTTTTACTTTGGCTTTTTATAGGTATTCTTTCATGCTTCCTATCCATTTATCTAAGTTGGTGTAGTACATTGTAACCCATTACTTCCCAGATCTGAAAAAGTATGTTTGATGTGTGAACTCTGTATGTGTGTATTCTGTAATGTAATGTAATGTAATGCAATGTGTGTATTCTGTAAGATAACTGTTATCCATGACTGATAGGTACAGTTTCTGCAATCTAAACCATGCAGAGAAGGAGCACTAAAAAAGGGATCCTCCCAAACCAATTTAAATAGTAGGGAAGTATATGATTGTCAGATGAATGGTTTGACTGGCTAACTGTTGTATTACACAACGATTTGGGCATGCTTTGGTAAAACAGTCCAAGTATTTCCATATAAAAATTCCCCAACCTAAAACAAAGTGCAGTATTTCAATCAATTTGTAGTATATAAATTATATTTTATCTGTTTTCTTATCCCAGGATTTCTATTTCTGCACCAAGCAATCTCAGGTAGCGCCATGTGGTGCTCTAAAGCAATGAGCACATGCCTTAATACACTAGGTCTGATGTAGTTTTAGAAAGCAGGTAACAACATAAGAAGAACATTTTGAACAAAGCGTTTAAAATTTTGGCCTGAGGTGGGTTTTTTTGTAAAAATGCCGAAAATGTTTCTTAATGTAGGCCCCTAAAAAAATAGATTTACTTTCAAATATCCTGGATTTGACAGACAGTGGAAGACATTCATAGGATCTGTGGGTGCTGGCAGTGAAGCCAGACCAGGCACTTCTAATCTAGGTGTCTAAATATGGATTTAGCTGCCTCTCTTGAGGCACCCAAATTTGAAAACGATTGGCTGCAATCCCCACTGAAGCGGCTCACACCATTCTCTACATGGTCTGTGTGCCATGGTTCTAGTAGCAATTGTTTTAATTGGAAAGAGTTTAGTTTTCATTTTTCTGAGAGAAAACTAGCCAGTCCCAATTATGGAAACAAATCTTCAGCATAAAACTTTTTAAAAACCCAGAAATTCTCCTGGGGAAGTCACAGGCAGGGCAAAACTAGCTTTTCCAGAAGAGCTGACAGTTTACATTTTAATGTGGAGGAATCCAGCAAGTCTGCAAGTTTATTTTTAGTAGTTGTAAACTGAGTTACTTAACTCCTTTTTTTCTGCGGCTGGAGCTGAGACATAAAAATGATTAATACAATGACAAACTGGTGCCTGACCTCATGCTAGAGTTTGGATGGTGATGAATATTTTGTTAATCAGAAAGCGGTAGGATTCTTTTGCATTATATTTCTTGTGATGCCTCATCTAAATATTTGCAATCTGACGGCTTCTGTGCTTAGAATAGTTCTGGTTGCCACAAAAAATACTGGGTTGCTATCTCTGAACAGGATGAATCTGCTTCCCTCCTTGTGGAGCAAAACTGGCAAAGAAAATTTTGTTACCAGTGTCCTGGTTTCATCACTGCCAGCACAAGTCCTGCCAGATCCAGCAATGAAAGCTGTGGCAGTTGCTCTGTCAGGGGCTGAGAGTGAGCTAGCGCAAGGCAAAAGCCATCTAAGCCTTGCTGCTGTAGGAAATGTGAGGGACCTCCTCCATTTAGTGTCACTAGCGGTGCAGGACTGTGGCTTGAGCTCCCCAGCATGGTGCCAGGGAAGGTACCACGGGTGGTGCGAGCTGCTCCCTGCTAGCAGAAAACCACTAGTTTGACTCTGCTACTCCTGTGTGCTTGTCGGAGAAAGCAGTTCGCTGCAGCAAATTCATTCCTTTGTACATGTGAAGTGCCTTCCTGTAAGACAGCAAACTTGTAAAGCTGGTGTAAAATTGGAATTGCCTCAATTATAAATCAATCCAGTCACAAGAACTCAGTTTGGAGATCATGTTTTCTAAAAGAACAAGGCTGCTTTTTCCTCCAAAGCCACCATTAGGGACTGCATCTGGGGAACAGTCAGGACAGTGAGTGTCAAAATCATTCCACCAAGGGGTCATACCAGAAAAGTGTGTTAAACTAGGCATACAGGAACGAACATTTCTAAATGATCCACAGTCAGGAAAATAAATGCTCATCAGGTTTCACTGTACTACCATGTGTCTGTGGTCAAAGAAATAGCTCTAATCAAAAGAAGAAGAGAAGCAGTCACATTAATTTAAAATGGATGGCTAGTAGCTGCATGGTTTGGCTTCTGTTCATAACTAAGATGCAGACTTCTGCCCTTTTCTCTGGCACATTACTTAACCTCCGAGTCTGTTACCACATACATCTCTAAAGCCATGCAATTTAATTAGCTAGCCTCCAAGGGGGCTGGAACAATACTTATAAAATATTTGCAGTTGCTTTTGATCTGAGAGGCACAGCAAAAGGGCAAAGAAGTATTTACATGGGTTTTGAAGAGAATTACAAGCAATCTTTTTGTTTGGTTTTAAACTGAAAGCCAAAATACATTACAAAGCATTGAGCTATTCTGGCAGAAAGCACAGAAAAATACCTAGCATGTTTGGTGACCGAAACCTTTACTGACACTGTCTCCTTACAAGTCTTGTACATTTCTTACTGTTATAATTAAATCTAGTCAAAGTTTGTCAGAAAGAAATGCATTGGAAATCATGCTTAGGTTAGGATAAAACTTCTAAAGTGTCACTGGTTCTGTACAGATAATCACATAAGGATTCTGGGCAGAATTTTGTATGGATGGCATAACTTATACAGCCTGTTAAAGGCAAGGAGGACAATTTGGATAGATCTGGTATTGCAGTCATTTTCTTACCTCATTAACACAAATTCTTTATTGGGGAGACCCATATCAATCATGTTATTCCTGAATTACTGCTCTGTGAGAGAAGTTAATATTAACGGACTAATATTATCTGTGTATTTCTTTCTAAAACACATGCATTCTGAATAATAAAAGAGTAGGCAAACTGCCTTTAAGGTTCAAATATTAAGCCACTGTGCCATGTGCAATTTGTACAAGAAAATACACAGTATTTTCAGAGGAGTTCTTTGTCTTTGAACTTAATAGTGAGATGTGAAAGGCAAGTGAAGAAAGCTGAATTAAGATTTTCATTAGAAGTTGGGGTTTTTTTTCTTTCTCTGCTTAATCAAACAAACACCACCATCTGACTTGCTTGGAATTGCCAACAATTAGGAGCCAAACATTTCAACATAGCCTGACAGATACTAGCAACGCCACTCAATATAAACATTGTCAGGCCACCGTCTTTGGACTGTCATCTTAGTCCCAGTCTTGTCTATTGCCCCATGCAAGTGGGTTTCTACAGATCTTTAACTGGCAGTAACCTAAACAGGTACCTTCCCACAACTTAAGGGAGGAGGGTGATGGATATGAACTTCAAACTTAGAAAAAGCTGTGCTCAGTAATATTAAATTAGCTGCTCAAAATAACAGCCAACCCAACAGAAACCTGATTGATCAGGTCATGATAGATCATGCATATCCATGTAAATCAAAGATTCTCACATATAGTCTGAAAGAAGGAGGGCATACCTGGCTCAAAGGGATAGAAAACTCTTGATCTTATTTAGTGAAATGGCCTCACATCACAAAGTCTAATTATTAATATTTTAGACCTGCCTGAGAGGAGGGGAGAGGGACTGCATTTCTGGGTAGCACAGGACAGAAGTTTTGATGGGAAGGACAGGTTGCTATATACATCACCAAGTTAAGTTACAGGAAGTCTAAATCTGTACCTGGTTTAGCACTTCATTCCCAAAAAGGGAAACTTCAAAATAGGTGTGTTGTAGGATGGATTTAATAATTTCCTCACTTCCAGTCAAAGGACATAGGCAAAGATGTCTTCTCCCTGTGAAGAACAGTGCAAAAGGTTTCCCTGTGTAATGCCTCTTAAGACACACCACCGACCTGACCACACAGGACATGACAGTCAGTAAGAAAGCTTTCTTTGTAGCTTTTAGCAAACTTTCCAATTGAGATATTTCATGTCTATTTTCTTTACAGGAGATTAACTGAGGCCTTTGTATTCAGGCAAGTGTTTATACATCAAATGCAGAAACAGTATTCCCAAATGATTGAGGTGAGTTTTCTTTAGAAAGGGACAAAGAAGGACAGTGTTTGTGGGAGCTATACATAATAAAACCATCTCTTTAAGTTGAAAAGAGCCCCATGGTCTCCCTAACATACTAATCATGGGTGACAAATATTAAGATATTAAATTCTAAAAATAAACTGACAGATGGAATCTATGTGATTTAAATTAGGTTTGATCCTGTAATGAAAAAATTACAGTGCCAACTCTCAAATGCAAAGCTGCCACTCCTGGTAGAAAAATCACTTCTCTGAGGCTAACCTAGGCAGCACTGAAAGATACTTATTGTTTGGAATGCAGATTTAGCAGAACAATAAAAGAGAACATTACCATATAAGTGCACAATTTAGGGTTTATCAAGTGACTCTTTAAATTGCAAGACAATGAGAAACAAATTACTAGAATGTGGATAAACTTTCTCATTGGACAGACTATCTTAATCCCACAGGAAATATTACAAATGCACAAGATAAGAGCTATCAAACTAATTCTGTACTCTTTTAATACAAGAGCACCATCTTCTGCATTCATAACTGTTTAATGTCTAATTATTGTCTTTTATAACTCATGTACTTTTAAGATGAGATCACTTGAGCCATAAAAAGTTGCTGAGATTAACTCTCTGCTACTTAGTGCACAGTTTGTCCCTTGTTAAAAGAGAGTGTAAACATTCAGAAGATGGTAGTCAAGACTTATTTAAACATACATTCACCTTTTGGAAGAAGGCAAAGAAAGCAATTTCAGAAAATTTTCTGTGAGAAATGATAAATTTTAGTATTCATCTGTTCCAAACCCTAAATACCCACAGCAGTGAGGCAATAGTTGAAATGGGAAAGCAGGGTTATTATTGCATGTTTTTGACTTGCTGGTTAAAGAGTGTAAGACAAAATGGAATACAAAAGAGGGCAAGGTTTAGATGGTAGGCTCACAAGTCAGTCACTCAGTAGACTCAGCTAGTGTACTTGGAAAAATTAGATGGACTGTTAGACTGAAGAGCTATAAAACCTGAAAAAGGGTGTTTCTGCCAAAAAACATGTTTACTACTTTTCAACTATGTTATCTGGTCTAATGATTTTAGTTCTATCCATAAAGCTTGCCAATGCCTCCCCCTTCACTACTTTTGTGCAGCAAAGCCACTCCCTCCCAGACCATATCGGGGTAGGTGGTGGGTGTAGCAAGACTCTCACTTTGCTGGGCAGCATGGACAACTGCACAAATTCTTTGTAGACTTGTTTTGTTTTGCATAAAGTCACTGATTAGAGACCATCATTGTTATAACTGGGAAATGATTTTTTTAGCTGCATCTACAGAGATATATAGCTTTTGGTGTAGATGTTGTTAATAGATTAAGAGGCAATAAGTTGGTACTCACATCAGGGCTGAAACAAGTGATGTTTTTATTAGGCAGATAACTTTCTATTCTGCAATTCAGTAGTTCAAATTATATTACAAACTGAGCCTCTTTGGGGATTTTTCATTAAAATACTTTATGCAATTATTTTTTACATTTTCCTAGTTCTTTCTTACATTTCTCCATGTATGTGACTGAAAGGCCTATGTGCTACAAGATTCCCACTAATAAATATTAGAAAATGGTATTCCTTAATAGCATACTCTCCGTAATGTTACTTGCAGTAAGATTTGCTTGTATTTTAAGTACAGTGAAATGCAAAGACTGTAAACAAAGGTCAGAGGAAATCAGCTATGCCAATGAAAATCAAACATGGGCCTCAGTCTTTCCCCTAACTCTCATAAGCCTGAGTGGTTTTGCTGTTCAAGGGTCTGAAGGCTCCACTGGGTAAGAGCTTTGCTGTGTAAGGCACTACACCAACACATAAGTAGACAGTTCCTGCCCTGGAGAGTTTGTCTGTTTAACCAGATTAAATATATCTTGCATTCCCTTTAATGTGACCTTTCTTCCTTTCTTCATTTTACGTGCTTGTGTAATGTACCATGCTGAGGACAAGTCTCTGTGATATTTTTATTTTGAATCAATGTTTAAGTGAAGTATTGCCTTTTGGGTCTTAGGAAAGGATGACATTCTTAACCAATACATAATGCATGAATTTTTCATGACTCTGCAGCAAGAAATAGTGTCACATGCTGGCACAGCTACCAAGCAGCTTTATTTTTATTTAAATATGGGGACAAAAATCAAGGTTCCTCTGAAACAGAAGAAACACCATTCACTCTCTGCTGTGTCTCTTAGTGATAAAGGAAAAGCAAAATTACTTCACCAGGAGAACTTGTTTGCTTGCCATTCTAATCCTTCTGCTTCACTGAAAGGGCAGGTGGCATCTTTCAGACAGCAAGGTGCTGGTATGTGTCACTTGTCTGAGGGAAGGTGAAAAAACACTTACTTTTAAACACCGTAATTGAAAGCACTTTAACTGAATCTCTTCTATGGATATTTTCAAAAGGAAGGGACCACAAGGGAGATGACTGTGGAAAACATAATCACTGCACACCAAGCTCTCCTGCTTGCTTTTATGTAGTGAGAATTGTGTTGTGCCCTTCAGCATATATATGTGCTGTCAGCGGCTATGTTTAACAACAGGGCCATACATTGTAAGAAAGATCCTGGTGTCAGGATTGGTGTTCATTGCTTCATTTCTCTGCCCGTCAAGTACGTACATCATCTATATTCTGATTAGCAAGAGGGTTTGCACAGCTTTCTGGGAAAGACATGATATAAGAACAAGCACAGCGTTAACTGGTAGCTAGAGATAGGGAGTGGACTAGGAACACTGATTTAGTGGAATTATGTGGAGTGTAAATAAGAGCATAATTGGGACCCAGGGGATTAATTAGATCCTGGAATATATATCGAGAAATATATCTCCTGAACTTTTAGTCCCACTGAAATAAAAATAAAAATGAACAGATTCCTTACATCTGGAGCCCAGTTTAACTCCTACCTAGCTCCACATTCTAAAAATCTACTCTATCAGGTTTATAAGCACCTTTAGTGTTATAAGATATCAAAGATTTGAAGAGATTAAACTAAAGACTGCAGATGGAATTTGCAAGCAGCATAAATCACTGTTGATTACTGCTAACCTTTCAAATGTCTAAACAGGCACAACCTTTCTCATATGTTCTCCTATCTTCTCATACCAATAGAGGTTTTGCCTGAGTACTAGCCCAGAAAGTCTATGTAGGTAGAGATGACATGAATTGTTCAAAATAGTAGTGTAAAAACTATTTTCAATCTGCTGAAAGATTTTAAACCACAGTTCTGTGACCCCATTTCATTCTATATCCTGCCTATGCCCTGAGGGTTGTCTCCCTTAGGAGAACATCAACTTCTGGGGATATGTCAAGATGAAAAGGCCATTGAGTAAGCATCAAATGTGTTTGCTCACGACTGTTATTCCACAAAGAAATGCACTGCCCTGAAGCAATATAGTCCTGGAGCTTGAAGCACATTAGTTGTACCCTCTGTATCGGTAAAGCTAAATAGCCCAGCTGGGTCACCACACTGGGGCAGTTCTGCGGCTCTCAATATCAGGACTATTACCAGAGTCTCTTGGCCATTCTCCATTACCAAAGGAGATACATGAGGCCTTCCATCTGAGAACAGATCCTTGACTTTAGCTCCAAAATTGCTAAAAAAGACATTGCAAACTCTAGCACTGTATAAAAATCTTGGAATTCATGGGTGAGTTTATAATTGGGGAGCATTGCTCTGAGACTTAAAAAAAAATAAAAATCACTCATTTAGTCACAAATTACTCCGTAGTTTACTAAATGTAGATAACTGGCCACTGAATTACTAGGATAAAGTTCAGTACTTCACATAAATTAAATTGCCAGTCTGTAAGTACCAATACATGCACAGATTGCAGTTAGTCATCGTCTGCTGCAACAGAAAGCCAAAAAACATAGGGCAGCTGTTAAAGAGATGGCAGTGTGGCCATTCCATTTATCTGCTAAAAGATCTCTGTTAATGATTCTCATTTTCTTGCAGTACTTCTTGTATTAACCTTGAATACCTGCTAGAAGCAGAAAATACACAGATCTACTGTCTGCCAACCCTACCACTTGCATGCAGAAGTTCAGTCTCTGAGATTGTTAAGGTTCCTTCTAGTCTAAAAATTGATTTTTCAGGAGCCTATCTAAGCTTAAGATTAAGTCATTTCTTCTGCAGTCAAGTACTTGTAACATACAAGAACAATGGAACAAATGAAATGGAAATTCTACCACGTGTGAATGGTAATAGCTCTTTCCTGGGTTCCCTCACTAAGCAGTACAGTCCTTACCCAATGTTTTCCACTGTGCATATAAAACCAGGAAGGACTTTCTAGGGAAAAATACCATGATACCAGCTTAAGAAAAGGTAGTAACAATGTAAGTAAGTAGTTAATGAAATATCCACACCCTGAATACCATTTGGCAATAGTCTTTCACTCAATTCTGTCCTATCATAGTGCATACATCTCCTTTAAATACAGGACTTCTCCCCACCAGCACACCATACTGATGGCTTGGTGGCTAGGGGGAACATCAGTGAGCCTTTCTGCAGCCCATGGATGAGCACTCACTGGTTATCTTCTGATGCTTATCATCAGTCAGGTCAAGTGATTTCTGTGCTATAGCTGCTGATTTATACTGAGATCCACACTACAGTCCACTTTATTGCTGTCCCTCCAGCTTGAGCAAAGTCTCTCTGTTAACATCTCTGCATAGCATCTTTGCAGCCTCAGTGAGGAAGTGCCCATTGCATGTTGAACCTCTGAGCAAAATCCTTGATGTGTTACTTGCCTCTTTCCACCTTTCTTGTTCCTCCCTCCCTCCTATCTTCCTTCTCTCCTCAGCCTGATGCTTGATTCCCCAACCAATATGGCCACTGTGTATGTTTTTGGTAAGTTCCTAAAGTGTCACTGGTGAGTTCAAAAGCATGTTCCAATTTATTTTCTCTGGCTTTACTTATTCTTGACCATCAGGAGTATTTAGAAAGGTATACCTTTCTAAAATAGGTATGCCCTTTTCTGTATCAATTATCTTATCTTTGAATGCATGGAAGCCCCATGATACCAAGCTTTATCCTGGTCCATGTTCTGAGATTCCCAGACAGCGGTTAAACCTCTAGCTTCTTTTCTTTTTAGTGGATGTTTAGGAAACTCAGCAACACGTATCATGGAGATAAACAGGGAAAGCTGATGATGAGGGTGATTCTGTCCTCTTCCCACAGAACATTAATATAAGTGTTTCCTGAGAACCCACGGCTTCTATCTTACATGTTGAAAACAAATAATAATACCAAAACTGAGCTTTTGTTTCTCAGCTGCCCATCTCCTTAACCCTCATAAAGTGGCTGATGCATGGCATTCCTGAACATAGAAAAATCATAATAATACTTTTTAAAGCCAGACCAAAAACCTTTGATAGGAAATTTTCTTGAGACTGCAGTAGATGATTACATGTATTAGGCTGTCGCTACCTTCATGGGTTTCCCCAGAGGTGCAAATCAGCACAGCATCACTGATTTGAAAGGAAACAGACTGCTGTAAGCTATCTGCCTTGTTTGCCAGATAATTTTAGAAAACAGGAGAAAAGAAGAGAATATTCAAAACAAAGGGCCTTCTCTTGCAAGGCACTGATGAACCCCTCCCCTTATGTCCCTCACATTCGCTATCAACTTCAACCCCTATAGCTTTCAAAATTGGACACCCTCCACAAAAGGCAGTTATTTAGCACCACAAAAAATAAATCAGGTACCTGTCAAAGTCCTTCAAGTTCTAGATAGCTTTATAGCAAAAATTAATGATAGCAAAAATCCTTGTAGTTTTCAGTTTGCTTTTTAAAATTTTCCCCTTTTTGTAATTATGGCTCTCCTTGGGTGTTTGCTTTGGGAAGGGAAAAAGTGGGAAGGACACTTGTTTTCTTTCCCAGGAGTGGTTAGAGCACCACTTCCCCTCCTTGGGGTGGGAGGGGGTTGGCTTCTGATTGAGGAAGGCCAAGTTTGATTCCCCCTTCGGATATACAAACTTCATTTTTTGAATGGCCCAGAACTGAGCTATCAGAGTACCAGCTCCCAGCTAGGGTTTGGGTTTAATGACTCTGCCACACTCTTTGGCCCAGAAGGTCTGGGAGCGTGGGACAAGTTCAAGACCTGAAATTGAACCCCTTCTGGGAAAGTGCATTGTGCTAACTGAGAGAGACTCCTGGGACAATCCACTTTAAATAGCATTTGTTTCTAAGTGCGATAGTTCATGTGAAAATGCATGCAGCACTAGTTCTTACCAATGTTTCACCTCAGATTGTACTCTGTATAAAGAACAGTCTCAAGCAGTTGCTGGATTTGCAGGATGTGGACAGGAAGAATAAGGAGGGAGCAAAAGTTCAGCAGTTCTAATATGTAGGTATAGAAGCTGGACTTTCATTGTCTCCCAGTGCTCCCTCTCTCATTCAGGGCTGCATAGGGGAATGCATGGGAGAAAGCAAGGCTGTAGCTTCCCAGAACACTGCAGCTGAAGCTTGCCAGACACATGGTGACCATCAGAAGGCTGCAGTTATTAGTGCAGCTATATAAATAAACATGGCTGAATTTTGCCCCAACAAAAAATTGTTTGCTCTGTGTGACCCTGCTGCACGGAGCATGCTTAGGTCAGTGCTGCATGGAAACGAACGAGGAAGAGATTGGACTGAAAGCTCTCCCATATTGCAACAACCAGGGAGAGAGAGTTTTTGACAGGCTCCTGTTTGACTATAGGGGACAGGAAGAGTACAAAGAACACCTCCCCCAAGGGTCTAGCTCAGCTGGGGTTTTTGCACTTTTTGTGCTATGCTGGGCTTTTATGCAGTATTCACTACAGGGATAACAGAGTAAATGCTAAGGTCAGCCCTTGTGGAGCTCTGTGAGGGAGACTTGTCTCCTGAATTGTTCTCAGCAGTGAGTAAGACAACAGAGCCAGTGAGTAGGAGAGTCGCTGGGAACTAAATAAATACATTGTTTGCTCTTTTTTCCATTCCCTCTTTTTTTTTACTTGAACTTTGTTTGCAAGTGAACCTGGCTCAACTGAAGTGTATTCACAGCCATTCTAGCCTCTTTCAGGAGAGCTGCTTGTCTGGGGATAGCATCCTTGATGCCCATGAGCCTTTGTATCTTCGTATCAAGTACTCTCTTCTTGCACCACGTAGATGTGGAACACAGAGGAGAGAAGCAACCTTATACTTTGTTGGCAAAGACCCTGAAGAGTAAATCCTGAACTTTGACTGATGTTTTGTTCTCTATAACTCTGTTTTTAATTAAAGGACAGTCCCAGTGCAGGCTCTGTTTTGCTCTTGTGCTCTTTTGCTTTCCGGTGCTCCAAGGATTACTGTGAGGCTACCCAAGGCACTCCATATAAACTGGTTTGTCTGCTGAAAGCAGTAAAGCAATAGTAGCATGGGGCTGAGTTTACTGGTGGTGGTGCAGAGTCATACTGACACAATTCTGCTAGTTTCAGGACAGAAGCCAGTATCTCAGAATGCATTAGAGCACTGAAAGCTACTTTGAATTAGGACAAAGAGACTGCCCAAGCAGAACAGCAGACAATACTGTTTCTGGAATCTGTGCTAACTGGCATGGACTGAGCTGAAAAGTCTCTGTGTAGTACCACATTTTTTTACAGGGGCACACTTTTTGTGCTATAAAAATGAACCAGCTTCTTCATTTATGCATTTATAAGACATTCTGTTGCAAAACTGAGATATGTCCTAAATCACTCTTTCAGACTACCTGGTAGTGTATTTGAGGCCAGTATTCTGAAGTAGTCTACATCAGCAGACCCTAGACTCCCCCATTCTGTAGGATGAAGATTTCAAATGTCCATCTCCTTTCATTTTGCTATCATATGAGACAGCCTCAGCAATAGAGAATGTGTAGATAAACATATATTCCAACATAGGGAACCATAGCAACAATAGCTATGGTAAGACTGGAAATATTTCTCTAAGATATGAAATAGCAATATTCTGAGTCTGTTGCAAGTTGCTGAATGCCAGGTTCAAGACAGCTCCACTCTGGCTGATTGCTTTTTATAGCAAAATACTGGAAATGTCATTGCCTTACTTAAAATCTGCCTCCTGATAGAAGAGTGCATATATCTTGTATGGCTGCCTCTATACAGACATATTGTTGGACTTGACTTTGAATGCAGTGAGAAGACTTCACTGCAAAAGCCTGGTTTTATGACTTTTTAGGACTTCTCCTTGCTAGGGCTATGACATAATTTTCTGTGTAGATCTTAATGACAATAAGCTAGTGTCTAGAAAGATGCCTGGAAAGGGTAGGAGAAAGATGAGTAGCAACTTCTGCTAACCCAGAAAGAGCGTATGTGAGACCAGCCCCGCTGCTTCGTGTGATCACAGCTCCCATACCTCATTTAATGAGATTGCATAAAAACTACATGACATCCTGCATTTTCTTTTGCATACCTGTCCTACAGTGGCACAAAGTAACAGTGTGGTTAGTTTAGGTTGCTTGTGGCATTTGCTGTCCTGTGTGGCAACAGGCCTTCCCTTGCCTACCTCACATGGATCCACAAAGGTCACACAATGTGCATCTAATGCAACTGCAGAATACTGGCTATGGTTGTGAAAATGGAAGAGTATTGAGGTGACGTCCTGATACTGGAATATCCAGAGACTGGTGGTCTCTAGCTTGAGAGTCCCACGACTGAGAGCAGTTGAAAAGTATGCTGTTACTTCTGCTAGCTAATCTCAGTGGTCTCAATACGATTCTGTACAAATGATTCATGTGGCTCCGATTTTTAGTTTAACAATGTTATGTTATATGTAATCTTTGCTCATTAGGTGTGAGAGCTTATCCTAAACCCAACAAATTGTCAACAGTAACTTCTCTGATAAAGTTACATATTACTTTCTAAAAAAAATTCCCTTTTTAATCTTGCACTATGGTGCATATTATTTTTGCCATCATGCACACACTTCACTACTATTGTGATCAATAAGTAACAAGTCTGTTCATTGTTCATTAACTAGCCCTTTCAAGTTCCCAGATAAATAGAAACAAAGAGGTTTTCATGCTGTTTCACTCCAGGCACCTTTTTCTTGCACTCTTATGGTAAATAGATTGATAGAGGCTGAAAATTTCATATGAAGCAACTTGTTAGCCTGCTGCTTTCAACAATACCCTCACAAGAGGAACTATACCTTCAACTTTCCCCCACTTCCACCATCAAGGTTAACACAATCTTTGGATTTTTTGCCACCGCATCCTTTCCAATTCACTGCAGTCACCAGAAGCTAAAGCTACTTTTACGATCACGACTGCCCCACACTATTATTTATGATTTCTATGCTTTAATAGGATTAGCAGTATTTTGTGCTGTTCAAAAGCAAACATGAATACATTACTAGTCAACACTTGCAGAACAGCAGCAAAAGTGTTTATATCTTCAGAAATAAAACTTTGCAAGCTTGTTGATTGGTTTTGGTTTCCACATAGTACCTCTTTTACACAAGTTACTTGCATAAGGATTTAGAACTGTATAAAGTAATGAGCTTACAATCAAAATGTTTGCCTGGGGAAGTCTGCCTTATCAAATATTACTTAACAGGGATGCTAATGACTCACTTAACTCTGATGTTCAGATCCTTAAATGAAGGAAACAGCAAAAGCATAGTAAGAATAATATTGCTGTTAATAAAGTTAGCAACTTCACATATAAAGTTTAAACCCCCCTGGATTGCTAAAATGCCAGTGAACTCTGGTCCTCAAGCTAGAAGTAGCAATAAAATTCAACAGACTGTAAGCATACAAAATGTTTTATATAATCTGCAAATTTTAAAAATGATTGATAGGTTTTGAAAAGAGACACACTGTTCCTGAAGTCTAAACTTTTTCCAGTAATTACCACTGGGAAGGGATGACTAATTACAGTACTCTCTATGCTACACAATATACATAGCAGACAAATACACTGAAGAGTTTTGATTTAGGTGTTCTCCATTTGGTAGAAGGAGTTAACCTATTTTTGGAAAGAGACCTATGCGTCTGAAGGCTGTAGGCTGATTAAAGTCTTCGTACTGTGCTTTGTAGAATCAAAACATTTTCTGATGCTGCTGTAAGTCAAAGTCAAAGCTTTTGAATTCAATACAATATGCACAATTACTCAAAGTGCAATTACATTATTATTATTAAAATTGCCATCCCTTTAGTTTAGCACTGCAAATGGTTGACATGGAAAACAGCAGTCATAGGTTCTCATAACACAATAGATATGTAACTTTCAGCAATGGTTGAACATGGCAAGACTGTTGAGATTTCTGTTGCCTTCATATTTTCATCCTCTTAAGCCAACATCTCCTTTTCAAGGGTATAGGTAATTTGAAAAATATTTGTAGAAGCCTATTCCATGCTCATAAATTAATTTTGTGCTTACCTAAAACAGAGGGGAAGCCTATTCAAATCAGTCAGTGATAAATAGGTAGTGTGAGGGAAAGGGAGTCATTCCCCCTGTCTCCCCAATTCTCCATCCATGTGGAAAGTGCTTCATTGACTTAGCTTTCCCTGAGAAGTATGTTAGGAGTTACAGTGTCAGACTTTGTAAAGTAAAGGGCAACTAAGACCAGAAGCGAGGATTTTTCAAATGGGCCAAAGAAGTTCAGACCCTTACCTGAAGAAAATCAACCTCCCTTAAGCAACCTGGAAAAAAATGGTTAATATCCCTTGTGTGTCACAGAACTTCCTGGGCTTCTGACAGATTTTTGTCCCAGAAAACAGACTTACAACTCTTCAGTTCAAAATTAGCTGACCTGACTGGTGCCACACAGCAAAAGGAGTGAGCTTGAAACCCCCCACCCGCCACGCCCCCCCTCAAATCATGGCCAATATAAAACTTAGGTTCCCTATTAGAGCTTGGATAAGATTATTACTATTTGGTTTGGGATAAGAGGAAGAGGTATTGCATTGTATCTGTTCTTGAGCACAGTGTTTAGCACTTCTTATCTGTGAACTATTTCACTTCCTGGAGCCTTGCTGTGATGAAAGCAATGTGTCTGTGATGAAAGCAGTGTGTCTGGGCCTGGGAGTACCTCCACCATAATTGCGTGTTCTACTTTTGAGTTTGGAGGCCAAAAGTGCCTGGTGGCCCCACTAGGTACATTCACCAAAATTTCCTGTAGAAGGTTTTACAGTCTTGAGCTGAGGTGGCACCTACAGAAACGTTGGTTGGGTCATTAAGAGAAAGAGAATTACATTCTTCCCTGTACCTTGGCATTGAATGAAAATTCCTGACTGTGTTGGGTGTAGGTGGCAAGGTTTTGGTAGACGGGGAGCTGCAGGGGTGGATTCTGTGGAAGAAGGTCAGGGCCTGCCCTGTGCTGGACACAGCGGGTTCCAGATGGCTCTGCAACAGACCCACCACAGGACACAGCAGAGCCCATCAGCCAAGCTGGTGGCACCTCTGTGAAAACATACTTAAGAGCAGAAAACACTGATGGGGGAGGGAACAGAGGAGAGAATGAGGGAGCAGTGAAAGGAGAAGTGAACAAAACGAGTGAGAAACAACAGAGGGAACACCACAGCTAGAGGAGTAGGAGGTACTCCATGGTGGAGCAGGCACACTGCTGAAGGGACTGCAGTCTGCTGAGGACCCACAGTGGAGCACAGAAAAAGCATGGAAAGGAAGGAGCTGCAGAGAGAAACAACTACATCTTTGACCACTATTCCCTGTGCTGCTCATTGCCTCCCTGAGTGTAACCTGCAGTGATAACAAGGGGTGAGGAGAGGAGTCTGGAGTGAAGTTGAGCCTGGGAAAGTGGGAGGATAGGTGTTTTAAATGTTTGTCTTTTGTTTGGTTTTTTTTCCCATTACCAAATAGGTAATTAAACACTAAATTCTTCAAATCCAGTCTGGTTTTCACACAACTGTACTTGGTGAGCGGTCTGTCTTTGTTTTGACCCATGAGTTTTCTCATCCCTGTGCTCCTTATTTTCTCCCTCATCCTGCTGGGCAGGGGAGAGTGAGCAAACGGGCGAGTTGGTACTTAGCTACTAGCCAGGGCCAATCCACCACACTGACATAGAGAGCTTTTAATGCACACTGACTCTGGGTCTTGAGCTGGGTTTCAAAAACACAGTTTCTTTGTAGCAGAAACCTTAGGAAAGCTCCACAAGCCAGAGTGAAAAGGCCAATGGTCTTGAAGTATTTCATAGCCTGAAAACTGTAGTTATTTTTATAACTTTCTTGTGGTGGCCTTCAGCATTTCCAGATTTAAAACCACCTTCAGATAATTTTAAAAAACAACAACAACAACAAAAAACAAAAAACAAAACAACAACAACAAAAAAACCCAAAAACCCAAAAAACCAACCAACCCCAAAACCTGAATAAGTAGTATCTGAGATGTCTTGCAGAAAATATGGTGAGATAAACTGATTTTAGAAGGAGTAGGATGAGAAAGGAGAGGAAAAGAGCCTGAAGTGCCATTGTGAATTCTTTGTTTCAACTGCAAATGAGAACAGCTTACAATAGTTACCATTGCTTTAGAAAGGAGTTTTATACTGATGACAGCAAAAGTTGCTTAACATGCTAGGCTATAAAGACTCACGAACATTTTTCTTCTGTAAAGGTCATTTATCTTCTTGTATTCTTGCAGATGAACTGGTTGTCTTCTATGTTTTATTGCTCATTTGGTCTCCTACACTACCTACCTACCTGCAAATACCGTTTATGTTTCTCAGGGCTGAGAATACTGTGTAATCGTTTGACAGTGGTTTAGCCTATTAAGTGTTTCACAGAACAGCTCCATGTTCTGTACACTGATAATTATTTAAACTCCATCTGTAAAAAATGCCCTCATTTAGTTTCGGTTGATTTCCTAGGAATATTTTTGGTTTTCAATACTCGTTAAAGCTTCCTATTTACTTTATCAAGGATCAGAAAAGTTACATTGACAATGAATTTAGCATTCAAATGTATTCTTGTAATAGAGGCTTACTGAATTCTGCCTATTACAGAGTACAGAATTAGAAGCCGCTCTAGTGTAATCTATAAATCATATTCTTTTCAATGCTTTGTTGACATTTTCAATAACTGCTGCAGTCAAGTGATGAGTGATGGATGAAGTGTTCTGCACTTAATCTGGTCCTGTATTGTTGCATAGTGTTGCAGTGTGCTGTGAAATGGCTTCTAAGGTCTACCATAGGGGCATCAGTACTTGCACAATGACTCTTACACATGCCTCAGTTTCCTCACAGGCCTGGATGGTGCATGCTCTGTAGAAGTGCTCAAGGCGAAGGAGTAAGGATAAAGCTTCTAAGTGTGGGGTGACATTTTCACCACAACAAAATAAAAAATACTAATGGGACTCATACTCCAAAGTCCTTTGAGCACATCTGAAATCCCAATAAAAAATACTAATGGGACTCATACTCCAAAGTCCTTTGAGCACATCTGAAATCCCACTATTTGTGCCCTTGCAGAGAGGATGAGGTACAGTCTCGATGAGAATGGTTCTCTGGTCTATGTACTGATAACTAGGAACTGTCCGGGGATGGGCTACTACGGTGGGATGACCCTGCTCATGGTGCTTCAGGAAAAATTATGATTAAAGGCAGAGTCCAAAGAATTTTCAGACCATCAGTGAAAGGCTTAGAGAAGCTGTGGCAATTATCGCAGTTGTTGTTGGAGCAAGGGAGCATATTCCAGACATATTTATATATTAGCAAAGGAAAAGCAAATCTCTTACTCCTTTTAAGAAGCCTTTTAGTCATATTTTTCTCATTGTATTTTGTCCAGCCTTCCTATGCATCAATGAAACATTACTTTTCTCTTCCTCCTTGTGGGTTTTCAACTTAATTAAAAGTCTAGAATTTTAATCAAAATCAACAGAGAATGAATGCACAGATGACCATTTTTTCTTTCCTTCCCAACTCCCTGGAAAGATATTCAGCAAAGCAAGAAACTCTGTATTGTAAGCTTTTTTGTCTCTGAAATATTCTCTCAAAAGAAAAGTGAGAAAAAGGATTTTTTCCTATAAAGAATGGACATTTGACTTCCGAGTTCTCATCCTTTCTGTTTTGTCTCCCCTTGTTATGCGTATTCTGTTGTATTTCAAAGAATATATATGGTATGGTACTAAAAATCTGTGGCACTCTTTGAAAACGTACAAAACATACATAGTGGTTTTGATGAATGTAACAATGTAAAATAAACATCATTTCCTTGAGCACAAATATACAACTTCATAACAGGCACCCAGTTCAGAGGGTTGGATAAAATTCCAAATTCTCCCAGAATTCAGAATTGCTGATCTAGTTAGGGCTTTCACTAAAACTTCTTTTATTATAAATCGTTCCCACAGACATTCACCTCTTCAAGAAACTGTTGAGTCCACGTACATTTATTTTCAAGTCAATCTTGCTGTGTCATCAATGAAAGAAAGTGGGAATAAACCTATTTCAAATTATGATGTCAAGACTCAGTAGCTGTAACAGTATTTATGAGAAGGTGAGAATTTGGAAACTGGGAGCATGTACAGTCTGTCGCGTGGCTTGGTCATGTCCCTGTCTCATATCACTAAGCCCTGGGTCCCCTGACCCTTCATGTCGTGCTCCTGGTGCTCTCGGGCATAATTATTACTTTTTGCAGGGTTATTTCTTTCAGTTCAGTGTCTGTAATAATGTGACCACTCAGCTGGAACCCATTTTTCTACCATGAAACTGAGGCTATATATGCTAAGAGGACATATAAAGGTACAAAACCTTCTGTGGTGGTGTTAGATGAATTTGTTTTAGCTTCAAGAAAAATAGCTGGTTCATTAAAAAAAAAAAAAGTCTCCAGGATTATATTGTAATATTTATGCAGTGTGGAAGTGCCAGGAACAGGATTACTAGTTAATTGGGTAGCTAAATTTTTGGACCAGCTATACATACCCTATGCATGCTTGATACCCTCATAATCATTTCTATATTCATTTCCTGGAGTAGGGATATATGCCTCAGTCTTTAGTGATGGTATCTCTAGGCAGTTCTGTGGATAAACCTGGCAAAGGTTTATTTACATTTTATACATCTTAGCTATTTTACCTCCTTTTTTTTCTTTTCTTATTTTTTTTAGGAGGGCATTTTCAATAGCTGTGTCTTTGTCTATGAGAAAAGGAGTAAGAAGGAATACTTTTCTGCCTCAGACTATTGATAATGCATTTGTTTGTCCTTTAAATTATTCACTGTCCCTATGTTTTTGGAGCACAGTGTGTTTGGACAGCCTGCAAATTTCACAAGGATAATTTTGTTATCAAACATAAATTCTCATCACTTCATATTACACATGAACTCTTAATCCACTTATAAGTGGCTATCACACATATCAGATTTGTTCCTGTAGTCAGTTGTTTTTTTGGCACAGCTGCCCTACTATGGCAAACAATCAGCATTTTAACTATAACTTAAAGTTGAGATTGACCTGGGTCCTTTAGATAATTCTATCCTTTATTCATAAGAAGCTCATTTTTTCCCAGGCACTATTGTTGTTTTTTCAGTTTCAGTATGGTTTAGGGAGTGTTTGCACTGGATATGCTTAAATCACTATAAATTGAAAACCTTCAAAGGTGTTTGGCTTTTGGCATACCTGTGTGGACTAGTATGTGGGTGACATGCTCAAATTATCTTAGATATCTGGGTCAGTTGTTCTCAAGGATTTACTTACATTAGGGGAAAGTACTGCAGTACATTTCCAAAGTTTTTTAGCAGTTATGGTTACTGTAGTGTAAACTGTATGACTTGCCTACTGATTTGTCAATGCTGCTAATGTGGAAAATGAAAGATTTTGCTAAACATGATAAATCAGACTATGATATATGCATATCTGTGGCTTGGCCCTGAGTATCTCTGCTTTGCATGCTTCTTCCTCTCATTTTAGCGGACATTAGGTTCTGCCATTAGCAGAAACCATGCAAAATTGCTCTAATGCTTTAGAAACACTTTGCAGTTGTCTCATTTATTTGTGTCCTTGGGATGTAATCCTTCCCAATAACTCAAAAGACAAAAGCCTACCAGTTCACGAGTTTCTTGAGCAGCAGTTCATACATACATATACCTCTGTGTGTGACACTTCAGATTCTGCAAAGTGCTTGGTAATATACAGAAATTAAAACTTGTCAGTGCTTTATTAAGTCATACTGACGAGACAAAACCCATATTGGGTAAGAGTATCCAAACTGACTATCTGTCCCTATCCCAAATCTTGGCTATTTGAATAACACAGAAGTAAAGACAGCAGAGGACTGGTGGATTAAGTTATCCTATGTTATTAGAAGAACAAATTATTTCTGCCTCTCCTCCTCAACTTTTCCATCAGCTTCTCCCAGAAAACAGCAGTGGGGTTTCTGAGCTTTTGCTTTTCCTTGACTCTGTCATGTTATTTTTGAGATAATTCAGACTGACTCAATTACCCTGCTGTCAAGCCTGAGAAACGGCACTGACTGCACTAAATGTGCTCGGGTGGGTGTAACCATAGCAGGAGAATTTGGCAGCATGGCCGTGAAAAAGAACTAGCAAACAGGATTGCATATAACCTGGGTAGCAGGGAATAAGGAGATGTGCAAATCCACTCCAGCCTTATGCTGTGACCATGAGTTCATTCTCCAACTGGAATTTTCATACTATATATATAAAACAAAGCCCATTGGCACCTTGATGCCATGATACATCATGATTTGTGTTCGGGTGGAGTATTGTCCCTACCCCTACCTGGAAAGCTGCATTATTAGTAACCACTATCTCCTCAGACAGATAATATTTCTAAACATGCTATTTCCACCCCTAATCATAGCAAACACTAGAGTGTGTGAATTTGTTTCACTCCTCTGGGAATTTGCCACTGGGAGTGGTGATTGCCTCCATCCAAAGAGATCCTAAGGATAAATGCCAGGTTCTTTTCCCTTATCAGTTTCTCAGCTCTGAAGAATTGGTGGCATTCAACTTCCCTCCTTCTACATCCTTCCCACTCAATGTCCACCCACTGTTGTCACGTTACTGGTCACCACATCCAAATCTCTGTTTATCCCTGGGTTCTGGGAGATTTTTAGTATAAACTCTAATCTGTTCCCATATAAGCAGTGCAACGGTTCTCAGTGATGCAGGTAAAGAACATGCTATTATTTGTAGCGAATCATTGATTTCTGGAGAATGAATCAGATCCTTTTATAAACCTCTATAAATAAAAAGTTTTGCTTTTCTACAGCTCCAAGAAACTAAAAACATTACACGTTACCATTAGTCTGTAGGAAAAAAAAACTTAGAGAAAACATTCCCTTAATATGAAGACACTTTCTTTTACCCTAAAGTAAAAAACCTGAAATAACTCTTTTTAACATAATAAGATTTTAGAAATCTACTTGCAAAAGCTTGCA
Organism: Haliaeetus albicilla; assembly: GCF_947461875.1. NCBI lineage: Eukaryota > Metazoa > Chordata > Aves > Accipitriformes > Accipitridae > Haliaeetus > Haliaeetus albicilla. The sequence continues at coordinate 37,154,170 of NC_091483.1, read as the reverse complement.
AAATCATTCTAAATTAAGGACATTATTCATCCTGTTGTCTTCACCATTCTTTCTGTGGCTATAGAGCCTGCAAGAAAAAGGACCAAATATGAGGCACAGCGTGTCTGGAAAAAGAAGCTTTAAAATAGTACTTGGCATTTTCCAGTTTATTGCACTGAATGCTAATGCACATTGGGAATTCATAAACACAGAGAAATGATTTAGACTTCCCTTCCTGTATAACAAACACAGCAGGACAGAGAAGTGCAAAAACTGATATTATGTTGTTTACAGCTAGGATCCAATTATGTGATTACTATTTTAATCTCAGCTAGTTTCTTGCTCATACTCTAGGCTGTACCTAGATTCGACCTATGAGGAAAGGTTGGTGAAGCGCATATAAGACGGCTTTAGTTTAGCTCATTCAGGTACTAGCCTGCATGGCCATGTGTATAGACATTACTTAACGGAGATGAGTCCCTGGACCCAAGCACTGGTGTGTGATTGCCCAGTGTGCTCCTGTTGCACTCACAGTCCCCAGCCCAGTTCTGGCCAATGCCAATTAGTGCTCTACCGTGGAAGAGGCTGGGGACAGCAAAGGCCAGTGATGGCTCCTAGTTGGCGCTGCAGTCCAGGCCTCTCTATTTTGGGAAATGAAGAGAATGTGGCTGTGTAGACGTGAGCTCTGCTGTGACACTTGCCCTCTGGGCCAGCACACAGGCACGGCTTGTTCTAGTTATTAGCATAGGCATAGCCCACGTAACCCAGTTTTAGCTACATGAGCAAGTCCACAGGGTCTCTGGTGGGCTCCCTTCAAATCCCACACTTGCTGTGCTCCCTGCCCTGGTAGCTGAATTACAGCCAGCTCAATTCAGGTAAGACTATGTGCTGTGGCCCATCCAGTTAATTACAGCACAGCCTGCAGCAGCAGAATGAGAAACAATGACCTCGATGATGAGGCTGCCAGCTACGTTAGGAGCTCTATTCTGAGATGGTTAAAAGGGGAAAGGTGCTAAAACATGCTTTGCCTTTCATTTGAACCGGCATCTTCGTTTTCAGTAGAAAGGAAGTGAGACTGATGTGCTCTGTATATATTTGACAGTGCTAATCCCCAAGTTGTTTCACTCTGCCAAAGCTATCATCTTGGCGGCACCCGTCAGTGAAATGCAAAAACTCTTTCAAGAAAACAAATGCAATATGTATACACACATCTATACACATATATATACATATGTATGTATACATGTGTATACATACATACATATGTATGTATATATAAAAAGTTATTGATTACTCCTTGGTCCTTTTTGTTCCCTTTCTGTTCCAGGCTTAGATAACATTCCCCCTTGCTGGTTTCATTCACATTTTTTAAGAAATGTCACCCCAAAATGTTGTTAGAGCAGTTTATTTGTCATGAGGGTAGTTGCTTATCAGCTTCCTTCTCTTTTGGTTTGACTTAGAAATTTAGGGAAAAAAATAAAACAGATTTTTTTACATACTAAAAAAACTGTGTGTTTGCCTAATGAAAAAATCTGTGTCTGTATGCAGTGAATTGATTTCGTATGATTCTAGCTAACTTAAACAATTTGAAAGACCTCTCTGGCAGATGGGATGGAAAGTTAAAATATAAAGGGAAGCCAACCCTCATTCAAAGAAAGAATATCATCTCTGCTATCCCTCTGGCAGGTTACGTGCAGTCCAGACAAGTGAGTGAAATTCCTAAGTGAAAGAGTTACTCCACATCTTCTGTTTCACAGACTGACCAGACAAAAATAACATTCTAGCATAGCTTAAATTACATGTCTTTAATCAAGGCTTCCCAGGTAATGCAAAGGACTTGCACAAGTTTTGTTATATAACTCCAACTTTTTTTTTTGCTGTCCATGACAGAACATTATGAAAATACTGATTATGTTTGTGGGACATCCTGCAGTGCCATCCGAAGAAATCCAGCCCTGGAAGGTCAGGACATCATCAGTCAGGGGACTGAGCTAACCAGTTCTGCTCAAATGCAAGGTGTGTTAGCTGGAGCAAAAAGTCCCAGTAATGTGACTGTGCCGCTTCCCAACCTAAGCAGTTCTGCTTGACACTGCCTGGCACAATGTAGACACATCCCTAGGATAAATCTTCAGCCTTGTATAAATTAGCAAAGGCCAGACTTATTCCTGTTGACATCATCTGAAGATTTGAATCATGTTTTGTAATTAGGAGACATGCTGGATTTGAGAATGAAATGTAAGCACACAGTGAATTCTCCCCACTCCTGAACTGCAAACTTTTCCAGGTCCATCTCGTTTGGATTCTTAAATGTACTGCCAAATTTTCAGTGGAAGGAAAGAAGGTTTTATTTTCTTTTAGCATTTAGAGACAGTACTTAGGTTATTTAGTTATTGAATCAGCACTACTTTTTGCTATACAGAAGGCTGAATGCAGTAAAAACATGAGAGAATGAAGATGACCTTTCTGTTTAATATTATTCTTCCATATAATATTTTTAAATATTTTTAAAACATAGAATTTAAAGTCAAGTAATCCAGAAACCTCAGTGTTACAGTCGAACAGTGTATAGAATGACATGTTTGAACTGGGTTTTTGACATGCTTTCCCTCATTCTAATCTGGCACCTAGCAGCAGTTGTGCAAATGTCCATAGTATTCACTGAGGCAAAGCTTAGTAAATAATAAAGGTGCTTTTGAAAACATATTTGAAGTTTGAGACCTGTGAGAATTCAAAGCTCTTCGTTGATCTGTATAAACAAGAAACTGAGAACTGCCAACAGTTTTATGAAAAATGAAAATCGAAAAATGCCACTGACAACTGAACAATATTCATATAGGTGACAGTAGATTATGGACTGGACCCTGGAATTCCCTAGTGATGGGTTTAGGTATTACTGTGAATAGAAAATCAATCTGTATGCTTTCAGTGGAGAAAAAAATCGGTTTTGAAAAATTCACAACTTGAAGTAAGAAAACATTTTATCAAAAAATTCTATCTGTGACATCCCGTACTTTTTCCTGATTTCAGCATTAATAAATCCCAGAATCAGAAATATTAGAAATGTCCTCTCTTCCTTCTCAGTCTGTCACTGCTTTGATTACATCAGTTCTTCCTATTCTATGTAATGGCATATGACAATAAAATGGTTCAGAGTCACTAGTCCGTTTCTCGCTAGCAGTATTATTCTATTGTCGTGGTTTAACCCCAGCCAGCAACTAAGCACCACGCAGCCGCTCACTCACTCCCCCCCATCCAGTGGGATGGGGGAGAAAATCAGGAAAAGAAGTAAAACTCCTGGGTTGAGATAAGAACGATTTAATAGAACAGAAAAGAAGAGACTAATAATGATAATGATAACACTAATAAAATGACAACAGTAGTAATAAAAGGATTGAAATGTACAAATGATGCGCAGGGCAATTGCTCACCACCCGCCGACCGACAGCCAGCCAGTCCCCAAGCGGCGAATCCCTCCCCCCCCACACTTCCCAGTTCCTAAACTAGATGGGACGTCACATGGTATGGAATACACTGTTGGCCAGTTTGGGTCAGGTGCCCTGGCTGGGCATGAAAAGCTGAAAAATCCTTGACTGTAGTCTAAACACTACTGAGCAACAACTGAAAACATCAGTGTTATCAACATTCTTCACATACTGAACTCAAAACATAGCACTGTACCAGCTACTAGGAAGACAGTTAACTACATCCCAGCTGAAACCAGGACATCTATGTATGCTTATCAGACTCCTAGTGCTTGGAATTGTGTTCCCTACTAAGGTAGGGCCATGAAAAAACATGGCTGCTGTCAGGTGCCCTCAAAATCATTCATTTTTTGTTGTGGCTATATCTTCTGTCTCTTATCTATTTTCTCTGCAGAGGACTCATTATTAATTGGGTTTTGATGTAGCTACTACTGCAAGCCTATTCTTTCCTTTCCAGAAAAAGAAGGGGATAGTCTTCTCAGAATGTAAAGCGTGATTCACCCCCATCACCACATATCTTATTCTCATGGTCCTTTCTCTCTCTTCTCCCACTGTATCAGTAAAGGGATGACTTTTACTTCTTACTGATCATCTACAATATTCAATTTGTACCTTTATCTCAGAGGAAGTTTTTAGTATTCAGAATTAGCATTTCTGCTGGCAAAAAAAGCTGGTAGTAATAATAACAACAACAACAACCACCACCACCACCACCATCACAACAACAACAACAACAACAACAACAACAACAACAACAATAATAATAATAATAATAATAATGTTTTACTCAATGCAGAATCATATGTAGATAAAGATACACCAACATGTAATCCAACAGCCTCTTCATTTCTAGTTACATGCACTGTTAGTTTTACCTTTAGCCGGCAAAGTAGCAAACATATTCTAGACATTACTGAGAAAGTGAAAGCTTTTATATTCTATAATGTTGTTCTCTAAGTTTGCTTTAACAGAGATTTCAAGCCTTTTTGGAACAGAGAGGCTTTTTGAAACCCAGACTTACTGCCACTACACAGACTCATACACATAACAGAGTACAAAGCCCTGTATCTCTAAAGAGATAATTCCATAACAGTATTTCAGCACTGGAGACTGTTGTAGCAAGTAGGGTCTCTGGCTGCAACCAACCTCCATCTCTGGATGTGCTTGTTTATCAACTTTATGGACAATGCTTCCATAATATTTTTACAATAGCTGCATTCATTATGCTTATTTATGCATTCAAAGATCAAATAGCTTCTGAAGATACTAAGGTTATAAAAATATTTACTGTAGTTAATCTTATGCATATGTTTGAGATGTCTGCCAAAAAGAAGCACATCAGATGCACCATGTAGTGTTCAGAGCCAGCTATTAAGCCTAACCAGTAGGGGCAATTCAACTGCATCCTTTAAAACAACAGCTGAGATGCCACAAGGATAGAAGGCAGGAGCTGATTGCTCAGTTGAATCTATTAGCTGGATTTTGGGTAGCAAAGGGTACCCAAGGGGAAAAAACCACCCAACAAGCATCCTTCTGGAGAAAAGGAGGAATAAAGGATGCTTCATCTATCTCTGGTGCACTGCCCAGGAAGGTCCCAGCCATGGGGATGGATGAGGCTGCGGGAGCTGCCTGAGGCTCACGTATCACAGACCTCTCTTTGACTATAATCGCACTTCAGAGGGAATGAGCAGGAATGATTTCTCAGCCTCATGCTCTTTGTTCCTGTCTTTCGTCTGGAAACCTTAGCTGGGGACAAAGTCTGAACTCCATTAAACATTTACAATATTTTCAAACTCACTGTACGTCTGAGATCACTAAATTCCTATCATATTAGCCAAACCTTAACAGAGGTTGCTATTATTATACAAAATTACTGTTATTATTGTCCATTTACAATGGATTTTAAATCAACTGAATACTGCTCTGACAACTGTGAAATTATTATCTATGTAAAACAAAATGAGGATAATGGTAATCCCATGTCATGCCATACACTTGCAGGGATTAGGAAAGACTTCATAACAGTCCTGTCCTTCTCCTACTTGGTCCTGAAACTGATTTCTAATGTACGGTGACCGGGGTAGAATTGTAACACTGCCCATGTGCATCAAATAAAACTGGGACAGATTTACCATACTGTTAAATCTACTTTAAACATGAATTTTTGACACTACCATAAGCAAGTAGTTTAACCACAAGGAAACTCACCTGCATTGATTCTTGCAGGTTGGGTTTTATTTATTTATTCATTGCAAGAGGCAGGAAAACATTAATATTTTTAAAAAATCAACAAGATGTAATAGTTGTAGGAAATTCTTCAGGAGATTAATGCTTTAGGTGAAGTCTCACTCATTTTATGTATGATACAAATTTGTACAGAAAAATTCTATGTCTAAACCAGACTTACTCAACTCTGTAAACCCCTAGTAATATAATTTTCAGAGTTTTCTGTCCTTACATATTCCTGGTTTTAACTGCCATGTTAGTTTTCATTTAAATTTTCTTTTTCCAAGCACTTCAAAAAGATCTTAAAAAGAGCATTTCAGCAAACCAAAAGTAAAAAAATAAATAAATCAGTCTAATGGGATATAGCAAGCCACAAACTTTGGAATTCCACACTCAATTTTGTTTCCAATTTTTTAAAATAGAAGTTCATAATTTTTAAAGAAATGTGGGGTTTGTAGATTTCCCCTTGTTTAGATACTTTGAAAGTTCCTCTTTGCAGTCTAACTCAGAAAGGCTTTTAAAATTAATTTCAATGATGACTTTCAATCATCTCTGTTAAAAATGGTCTTAAACTTTTCAAGAAAATAAAAGAAGATAAGAAGGGTTGGAATTTTTTACCACCTTTTGCCAGTATTTATTAGTCTGTGTCACTAGTAGCCTGCAGATTACATATAGTGCTTTTTATCTTCAGGGAAAGAACTCCTCCAAATTGTTAATTCGCAGACATTTCTTTTCAAGTTTCGCATACTTTTCTGACACATGATTATTCTGTGAGGTATTAAAATGTAAGTCCCTCCTTTTTTGCTTTTCTATAATTTTAAATAATTACCTGAATAAAGCATGTGAATTATGGCTTTCACGTTTCCCAGTTCAATCATGCTAATTTATCTTCTGGCAGAGAATTTCAAACAAAATTACTGTCTTGTTCTGAGACATGTTGTTAATAAAAGATATTAATTACTTCTTAGAAGGCATATTTCTTTATCCAGACCACAAATTTAAAAAGAGGTTTGCCAGAAAAGAACAAACTCTGCTTTAGTTCTCCCTCCTCTGACAAGCACAGAATTTCTCTCACTCAAACTCATACAAAAAAGCCCTTTTTTCTCCTTCATGTTGAAAACCTTTCCATCTGTTTGTTCTGTATCCTCACTGACCACTGGTGCCATCGCTTTCTTTAATGCCATTTAGGATACATTTACTTTGAAAACTCATCTTCCTAGCTTTGAAAATGTACATGAAAATCTCTGGTGTCTAATCAAAGCAGATGGAGAATACAGACTATATTCTACACTATTTTCCTTTCTACAAGAGAGGAAATCCTTTCTTGTTCAGTTTCATATACTATACCCTGCTGATAAACTAGGCAATTTTAACTAAAATTTTAATAGAAAAAGGGCATGCAATGAAAAAACAGTGAGCAAAAGTGCTGAATGCACGTCAAAGGTTTTACACAGCATGAATTGTTCACCATTTAGGAAGAAAATCTCTCCAGATTTAGTTATCTACTTGTCGCTATGTCTGGGAAAGCACAGCTGGATCAGTTTTGAAAAGCCAAATATAAATACAAAATACTTGATGAAGTTTGCAAACTTGTTTCTGCTTTTCTATTAGGGGTGTGGAGGAGATTTGTGATTTTTTTAGGATAATTTAGCTTCACACCACAAAATTTTCTGCATGTTAACTTGGAATCTTAATCTAAAACTGTCCTTTCATATGACTTCTAAAGAGTGTTCACTGCAGGTATGGAAAAGAATTTTTTAAACTTGCAGGTAGGAAATGTGTTTTCATTAGAGCCTAACAAGGTTCTGCTTCCATCAGTAATACTGTAATGAGAGAAAAGGCACATTAAAATTCCAGTTTTGGGGTGGATCTTTTACCTCTCACAAGGAATTGGGGGGGGGGGGGGGGGTTATGTCAATTTGTGCATATCACGTGTAGGACTATTGTTTACCCTAGCCAGATCAATTAAGTCCCTAATCTTCATCTAAGGGGTAAAGATCACTCCTCTGTTCTATTCCACCACTTGGAAAAAAATAAAAAGTGTAAGCTTCCAATGCAATACCAATGTTCTTCTCTAAAATAATGTTTTATAATGGAGACAAAGAATCTGTTTTAAATTGATATTGAGATAATTGGCAGTGGAAGAGACAGGGCTAACATTTTTTTTACCTCTTCATTGGAACACAGGGAAACACAGACAGTAGACTATTCTGGCTGCAGATACTGCAGCAATGCCAGGAGTTATTCATGGACTGGTTGTCTCACAATAAACCACAATGACAGAAGGAAACTAATTTACCTTTTCTCAAATAGCATGGCCCAGAGATGCAAAGCAAGCAGCGAGGAGACAAATTCATTGTGTTTTCAAATTATGCTGGAGCAAGCTATATTAGAAAAGAAATATGCAAATAAAACTCAGAAGGACCAGATGCTAAAAATATAATGATGTCTCATTTTCCCTCCACTGTTACCCAACATTAAAGCATGATCCGTTGTCCTCTTGTTTGCTTGGTCACCATTTAATCTCTGCATTTCTCTTATTCATACTCCTTCCAAGCCAAGCAGGCACTGGACTATACAGAAGCTTCCATTTATGTTGCCCATATTTGTGTCAGTTTTACCCTTTCTTCAGAGTCCATTGACGTACTTGTACAGCAAAAGCTGATGAGTTTCCTCCATTACCTTTGTTCTTTTAGAAGAGTTTCACCTAATATTCTGTACTTACGTTGAGTATGAATTCAAAGCACAAGTGATAATTGTGTTAGCATTCTATCAGCTTTGTGTATTAGTTCTAGACAGAACTTGAACTTCCCATGGAGTGAGAACTGCCTTCTCCTGGCTGTGCCATTGACACTGCAATAAACAGTACAGGTGCAATTCTTGCAACGGAGCTTGGCACAGCTGCCAGCAGCCTCACTTCATCTGCAAAAGGAAACACTGCGGCAGCTTCAGTGCGATGGCATGTCCGATTTCACACAGCCCTCAGCTCCTCCTTTAATACAACAATCTTTTTGTCTGAGAGACAGTTTCCATTGAAGTGCTTGCTACCTCACAAAATCACTCTTAGAATCATAGAATCATAGAATTGTTTAGGTTGGAAAAGACTTTCAAGATCATCAAGTCCAACTGTCAACAATGCCCACTCAACCATGTCCTGAAGTGCCATGTCTACGTGTTTTTTGAACATCTCCAGGGATGGTGACTCCACCACTTCCCTGGGCAGCCTGTTCCAATGCCTGACAACCCTTTCAGTAATGAATTTTTTTTCTAATATCCAATCTAAACCTCCCCTGGCCCAACTTGAGGCCATTTCCTTTTGTCCTATCTAGTTACTTGATAGAAGAGACCAGCACCCACCTCACTACAACCTCCTTTCAGGTAGTTGTAGAGAGCGATAAGGTCTCCCCTCAGTCTCCTTTTCTCCAGGCTAAACAGTTCCCAGCTCCCTCAGCCGCTCCTCATCAGACTTGTGCTCCAGGCCCCTCACCAACTTGGTTGCCCTTCTCTGGACACACTCCAGCACCTCAATGTCTTTCCTGTAGAGAGGGGCCCAAAACTGAACACAGTACTCGAGGTGCAGCCTCACCAGTGCCCAGTACGGGGGAACAATCACCTCCCTGCTCCTGCTGGCCACACTATTTCTGATACAGGCCAGGATGCCGTTGGCCTTCTTGGCCACCTGGGCACACTGCTGGCTCATATTCAGCCGGCTGTCGACCAGCACCCCCAGGTCTTTCTCTGCTGGGCAGCTTTCCAGCCACTCTTCCCCAAGCCTGTAGCACTGCACGGGGTTGCTGTGACTGAAGTGCAGGACCCGGCACTTGGCCTTGTTGAACTTCATACGACTGGCCTCGGCTGATCGATCCACCCTGTCCAGATCCCTCTGTAGAGCCTCCCTACCCTCAAGCAGATTGACCCTCCCTCCCAACTTGGTGTCATCTGCAAACTTACTGAGGGTGCACTCGATCCCCTTATCCAGATCATTGATAAAGATATTAAACAGAACTGGCCCCAATACTGAGCCCTGGGGAACACCACTTGTGACCCACCGCCAACTGGATTTCACCCCATTCACCACAACCCTCTGGGCTCGTCCATCCAGCCAGTTTTTTACCCAGCAAAGAGTACACTTGTCTAAGCCATGAGGCGCCAGCTTCTCAAGGAGTATGCCGTAGGAGACAGTGTCAAAGGCCTTGCTGAAGTCCAGGTAGACAACATCCACAGCCTTTTCCTCATCCAGTAGGGGGGTCACCTGGTCATAGAAGGAGATCAGGTTGGTCAAGCAAGACCTGCCTTTCATGAACCCATGCTGGCTGGGCCTGATCCCCTGGTTGTCCTGAACATGCTGTGTGAGCGCACTCAAGGTGAACCGCTCCATAATCTTCCCTGGTACCGAGACAGACAGGCTGTAGTTCCCCAGATCCTCCCTCTGACCCTTCTTGTACCCTTCTTCTCTTACATTCTTTTACAACACTATAAATGGGTTGCTGGTTCATTGACCTACCTATAGCAAGCCTTATATATTTGCAATTTAAAGTGGATTATATCTCCCTTTGTGTTTATTTCTTAGTTTCTTAAAACATTGATTACTGTCTTGACTTTTGCTCTTCAGAATAGTCTTCATTTCTCTGTTATCCTCAGCTTTGTTCATGTTCCCTTCCGGACTACGAACATTAGGTCCTGAAACTAACACTGGGCCTGATCCTGCACTGAATAGTAAAACCAGAGTTATGAAGAATGGGGAAAAAAATCATATTATCATACTTTATCCTGAGAGCAACACAACTGAGGCAAATGGAAGCAAGCAGAGTTCTTCTCCAGTGTAAGCTCAAGTGAAGCTTATTTGCTCTTCATGTTAATTTTCATTTTAATTTAAATTCTTCAAGTTAATTGTAATTTTAATTCCTTTCTACTTTCTGAATTGTTGTTAAAGAGTCACTTGTAAAAAAGAAAGGATGCCTTGCATGTTTAATTCATACATAGAGATAAAGGCTCATGCATGTATCCACATACAAGAAAACAGATTCAGACACCAAGAGGAAGGCAGAAGCAGACTTCGCTGTTAACATTCTGGCAGAAACTTCAGAAGAGATTTTATTAAGCTCAACTCAAATGTTTATTTTAGAGGGCACATAATACAAAAGCTGATGAGTGAGAAATAATTTTCAAAAGGCTGAAATTTTGCTCAGATTTTTTTTTTTTACATGACACTTCAGAAGCATGTACAGGAACACTCAAGAAGAAAAATATGAGAGAACTATCTAGTGAAAGAACATCAGCTATTAATTGACCCAAGCATCACATAACTGGGCAATGTACAGAGAAGGCATTCAGCAGCCTTAGGTAATCTCTGGGGAGAGGTGGAGCAAACACACGTACTAGGAAAAACAGTATTTTAAAGTAAGCAATGACTTCTAATGATGAGTGCCCTGTGTGTCAGCTGTGTCAGTGGTGAAAATACAAGCCTGTGAGATGAATACAAGATCTCATAGCCTATATAACAAAATGGCCTTTTAAAACAAATCCAATTCTGTCCTAGGCAGAATGATAAACAAAAGGGAGAGCTCCAAGCTGAAAGTAACCAATATATTTCAGTGTTAGAAGTTCTATTTTTAATCTTCCTTCTGACCACAATTTGTAAATATGCTAAAAGATAGTGCAGAGGAATGGAAAAAAATTCCAACTCCCTTAGACCAACAGTAGTGATCTAATTAAAAAAGATTCCGAATGGCCCCCAAACCCAAGAGCAGGCTGGGAAAACTACTAACTGTGTCCTAATCTCTACCTCACAAGGGACTCCAGCAGGCCTGAGACCAAAATTTAAAGGCTTACTAGTCCTTTTGGATCTTTGGGCTTTCAGCTTTTTCCCCAAGGAAGCCACTCCTC